>NC_037290.2:8462500-8777205 GCF_000002775.5 Populus trichocarpa | reverse complement strand
TAGTATTAAAGTTTCACTGTGTAATATTTATTAATATCAAAATTAAAAATATTATTTTTCATTTATGTATTTAGCATATCAAAGTTAGGAATATTGAGTCATTTTCAATATAATACTCATCAATACTAAAATTAAAAATATTATTTTCAGTTTAATATTTTTTAACACTGTAGTAAAGAATGTTGAAGCTATATGACAAACCTCAATGGAGTTCATTTCATGGACCTTTCTTTTAACAATTAGATTTCAACCACTAACAAGGATTTAACTTATCATAGTAAACTTGTTATCACCCATATAAATAAATCACATGTAGATTATATGCGATAGATTATTATTAATTTAAGATAAACCTAATAATGCAACTTACCTCATGTAAGATACTTTAAGATAATAATATTTTTTCTTTACCATAACCAGTTCATTATCTTAGATTTCTGAAGACTAGTTAGGATTTTCTATTAACTATAATACCAGCAAATCTTTTTCATAAAGTTAAGACATTTCCCCTCTCTTGCACATACAAAGAGATGATTTAAGGTAATGGTGTCTCCCCTCTAACATAACAAGTCCCTTACGTTAAATCTCTAAACACCAGCAATACAACTTATTCCAGATATAATGTTTTGGGATGATAGTATCTTCCCTGTAGTGTAACTAATCTCTTCCCTTAATTGTTTGAAGATTAGTTAGAGTTTTTCAATAACTATAATATAAGATGATAACTTCTCTTCACAAAATCAAAGCCCCCAACCCCCCCCCCCAAAACACACACACACACACACACATAAAGATCATTTATTCTCTTAGAAAAAAGAGTAGACCGACACAATGTCGGGTGTGACAACGCTGAGTTTAGAAAATATGTTTTAGAGGTTCTTTGTGGTTTTTCAAAATACAAGTTTTTCACTATTTTTTAAATTAAAAAAAATGAGCAATACATTTTTTTTTCCTTTTATATACAAGCACTTTTTAGCAATGTAAAAGATTAAAATTAGTTTTTATATATTTTCACAAAGATTCTTTTAGTTAACAATATAATTTTTAATTTGAATGAAATAAAATTAATATTCTACAATTAGATTATTAATATGTGTGAAAAATATTTGTAATCTTGACGTATTTTTTTATAAAAAAAAATATGTTCTTTTTTATAATAAATGAACCTATTTTTCAATTTTCTATTCAAAAAAGAAAATAAAACTAGGAAAAGGAAAAGGAAAAGAAAATCGATTCTATGTTTACTAAACACACCCATATATTTTATACATATATTAGCGTAAGAATATGTATAACTTTTTAAAGCAATAATAAAAATGAATTTGGTTTCCATGTGTAAAAATGGCCTTGTCTAGCTAAAGATTTTATTGTGAAGGGTGTTTGGGAGTGGTTGTTATTTTTCAAATAATTTTTTATGCTGAAATATATTAAAATAATATTTTTTTTATTTTTTAAAATCAGTACATCAAAATGATACAAAACATATAAAAATTTTAATTTTTTACAAAAAAAAATAAATTTTTTTAAAAACACAATTTGCAAAACGGAAAACTGCGTGGAATGAGCAAATTTACTTTACCTTTTTGTTTTTATAAAACGAGAGCCATATCTTGTTTTGAAAATGAAATATGGTACAATTTTTTGCATGTGGTTGGAGTTTAACAAAGAATATAAATTAAAAAGAAATTCTCAGTGTCAAGGAACATTAATAAATACTTAAAACGAAAACAATAGAAAATGCGCCGGGGGTAGGCGAACAAAAAGGGTAGCCTGTTTGTTAGGTGTGGAGTGTGGGTGGGGTAGGTAAGGCTTTCTATTCGATCTAAAGAAACTTTGTTTTATTTTTCTTCCACGACAAAGAATAACTAATTATAAGGTCAGAAGATCAAGCAAATTAAAATGGCAGTTTCTTTCTATTTTTTTTACTTTTCTTTTAAAAATAAATAGGTCAATTATTTGTTTTGAAGTTAAGACTCGAGGAATGATGATAATATTGCATTTAGTGTAAAATAGACAATAATTTTGAGGGTTCTGAAAATAAAAGTGGAAGGATTGGGAAGAAGAATAAAAAGCTTAATGTTGATCTCACGTCTCGTTTTATATGTAAGATATTTAAAGTGAGAGTTGATAGATTAATTAAGTTCCAAGAATGTTAAATCTTTCACAATGTCAATTATTTTAGAAAAATATTGAGAGAATATTAAATTAAATATAATTATCATCTAAAGAGATACATTAATTAAAAGAGGAAGATTGCAATAACATGTTCTAAGTGTTTGTTGTGAGTGAATGATTCATGCTTTACCTATTTCTAGGAGTAATACTTTCATGGTCAAGAATCTTAAAGATAAGCATATCTATATTAAATTTTTTATTATAAAAGTTGTTAATTCTACTTGAATTGCAAATAAGATACTGTTTATTATTAATGTTGATCCAAACATATTTAAAGAAGCACTCAATACAATTTTAGAGGAAAATTCTGATATCAAAATATAGGGGAGGTTTTTTTTTTGTAACTATTCTTTATTTTTTTGGGTTTAAATTTTGAAATTAGTATTTAGAAGCATTTATTAATTTTTTAAAAAAATATATTAAACTAACGTGAGAGATGCATTTTTAAAATTATTTAATGAAGGATCTAGTCTATACTAACATGTAAATTAATTTGTCACATAAAAGAAATACCTGTAAGACCCGGTTTTATCTTAATAATAATAAAAAAACCAATAAGGGCCGGGACATGCATTGAAAAGCAGGAGTATAATAAAAGGGATAATAAAGAATATTCCATTTCTCGACGATCAAGCCTGAGTAGTTAAATTAAAATATCGTTGGGAATGTTGATTTTTTTTAAAAATTTAAATTAATATTTTTTTTAGTATTCTTTAATTATTTTAATATGTTAATATAAAAATAAAAAATAAAAAATATTTTAATATATTTTTAAAATAAAAACATTTTAAAAAATAACTTTTATTTCACTCCTAAATATCTGAAACCATAGAAGGAAAAGGAAAAACATCTCGAGAAGAATCGCGTGGCCGCCTGATGCACGTGCAAGTAGAGAGCGATTGGTTTCAGATATTTATGATTTAGTCCCTGAAATCTCAATGTGATTATAACATAGTTCCTCATATTTTAAAATATGTAAATTAGCTCCTTAACCGTTATTTTAGAAAAAGATATGTTGAATTCTTTTACATATCAAATGTAATCTTCGATATTTTAAAATCGATAGAGAAAACTCCAATAATGTGGGTTTTAGAGGGGAAAAAAACAAGTTTTGCTAAAAAAAATTAGCAATAAGAGTTGTGAAAAAATAATAATAATAATTTTAGATTTACAATTCAATTAGCTAAAATGTAAATCTGAACAAATTTTATTGAACCAACCATTTAATTGATGAATCAAACTAATATTAAAAAAAAATAAGTGCAAAATTCAAGCCAAACAAATTATCAAGAAAAAGATAATTAACTCACCTAACAAATTTGTGTAAAAACCCATAATTTTATTATATTTAGATTAAAGAACTCAACTTGTTTTATTGCCTAACGAGAAAGTTGATTGTAATTTTTTTTCTTATTTTTTTTGAGATTATTTCATTTTTTTTCCCATCAATGTTGAATTATTTTAATTTTGGTGTCCTAGAATTAAATATAAGGTACCGAGCTATAATCAGGGACTAAGTTATAAGTTATCAAATATAAAGTACCGAGTTGTAGTCAGTCTTAAACTTTTGAGACTACAGAATATCTTACCCAGCCTGCCAACTACGACTACCATTTTCTGTCAGAAAAGATCACGGGAGATGTAACCAAAGGCGAAAAGCCAGGTGTAACCCTTGTTTGCTAACCCTAGAAAGTAGAAAAGCAGCGATATAAACGGCGTTTTAAATTGATTAATGTACCGCGCCGTTTGAAAACACGGTACAGGTAATAATTCATAAAAAAAATATTTTGTTATTTAAAATTAATTTTTTATATTTTTATTGTTTTAAAAACTTTTTCGTTTGCTAATTTTAAAAATAACTTTTAAAATTATATTTACAAACAAAAAATATCTTAAAAATTAATCACTACCGACTGTTAAACACCGTCTATTATGATAGCAAGAGTGGTATTGGATGTATAAATAGAACCAACGGCCACAGAAGAGGTTTTTGTCAAACCATCGCCACCCACTCAGATCCAACTTCAGTTTCGGAAAGAAAAGCCTCGGTTTCTTCTCTTCCTCTTCATCCTCCATTGCTAGCTGCCTCTATCTGTGTTAATTAAATTGATCGAATCAATCGAATCAGAAGCCGGAATTTATAAAGAAATGGGGAGCGCAGGACAGAACGCATGGAAATTGGCGGATCATCCTAAGCTTCCAAAGGGAAAGACTATCGCTATGGTGGTTTTGGATGGTTGGGGTGAGGCTAAACCCGATCAGTATAACTGTATCCATGTCGCCGATACTCCTACCATGGATTCCTTCAAAACTGTACTATTTTTTCTCTTTTTTTTGTTGTCGTTAATAATGTAATCTAATCTTAAAAAACGTTTCCCCCCTTAATTATCACCTATTATTCTAATATTTAATAATAGTTTAAACAATAACTGTGTGTTCCTGTTGCTTGGATAGACTGCCCCTGAAAGATGGAGATTGATTAAGGCTCATGGTACTGCTGTTGGGCTTCCAAGTGAGGATGACATGGGCAACAGTGAAGTTGGTCACAACGCTCTTGGTGCTGGTCGCATCTTTGCTCAGGGGTAACTAACTTACTTCTCTTTTCCTATTTCTATTCCAATAGTTTCTTATGCAGATGGTTCATTCTCTTAAAGAGTTTAAGAATAAAATACGATAACTAATATAACATGTTTTATGTTTATTTACTTGGGAATGTAGAGCGAAGCTTGTTGATCTTGCTCTTGCCTCTGGAAAAATCTATGACGGAGAGGGATTTAATTACATTAAACAATCTTTCGACAATGGCACGTTGCATCTCATTGGACTATTGAGCGATGGTGGAGTTCACTCAAGGCTTGATCAGTTGCAGGTAAGATTTGGTTTTTATTACTCATCATTGTGCTTGCTTTGTTCTCCTGAAATCATGTAGTGTTTTCCCTGATACCTTTTTCCTTGTCCTTTCTCTTTCTGCAGTTGTTGCTGAAAGGTGCTGCTGAACGCGGTGCTAAAAGAATCCGTGTTCACTTTCTTACTGATGGCCGTGATGTTTTAGACGGGTCAAGTGTTGGCTTTGTGGAGACTCTTGAGAAAGACCTGTCAAATTTACGTGAGAAAGCTGTTGATGCACAAATTGCATCTGGTGGTGGGCGCATGTATGTCACAATGGACCGCTATGAGGTATGGCTGTAAATTTTTTTCTTAATTAAGGGGAAGAATTCCAGTGATGCTTCCCATTTATGGTCTATTCTCGTATGAATTGCTGTTTTTTTCCTGCTTCATTTTTGTAACTTAATTTCTATGGAAACTCATCACTAAGTATATATTTCACACCATCGGGGCCCTATTCCCCTCCAAAAGAGTTGCGGCTTGGACAGAGGAGAAATGACACCTAGGACCTAGTCAAACAAGATTTTGGGGAGGAATGAAGAATCATTCTTAGCCACTTTGGTCTTTTTGGGTGGCAACCAGTGGCTTATAGCTGGTATATTAATGACGTGCCTGCATACCAATCTGATGCAAATTAAGATTTCCTTATAAGATGAAGGTAAAGAGGTAGAAAGAAACTAAAAATTATGTGGATGGAAGCGGCATCAACTACCAAAGGATTAAACTATCTTTTTATTGAGGAGGATTTATTTTATGATCATGCTGAATGGTTCAACAGTGTAGCCAACCCTGAATAGTTTGAAAATAAGGCTTTGTTGTTGTTGTTGATAAGATGAAGGTAATGGATATCCTTCCTTTATAAGTTAGGAAGAGGATAGTAATTACCTTCTTGGTGATGTCAATTATAAGTAACTTGCATAAATTACAAACGTGATCTTTTCCTTGAATGTTGTTATAGATATCAGTTTGTGCTCCTTTAGAGTTATAGATTTAGCTTTATTCCTTTATGCATGCCTGAACCCTTTCTGCAAATCTTCTGCAGAATGATTGGAATGTGGTGAAACGAGGATGGGATGCCCAAGTACTTGGTGAAGCCCCATACAAGTTTAGAAGTGCTGTTGAAGCCGTCGAGAAACTGAGAGCAGAACCCAAGGCGAATGACCAGTACTTACCTCCTTTTGTCATTGTTGATGAGAGTGGAAATCCCGTGGGACCAATTAAGGATGGTGATGCTGTTGTCACTTTCAACTTCCGAGCAGATCGCATGACTATGCTTGCTAAGGCTCTTGAATATGCGGATTTTGACAAATTTGATCGGGTTCGAGTCCCTAAAATTCATTATGCTGGAATGCTTCAATATGATGGTGAGTTGAAGCTTCCAAGCCAATACCTCGTTACTCCTCCTGAGATAGAAAGGACATCTGGTGAATACTTGGTGCATAATGGTGTTCGCACCTTTGCTTGCAGGTGAGCTAGCACCATTGATATCTTGATCTGTGAATACTCTTTGCGTGCATCACACAGCCTGTGTTCTTTTTCTTGTTTCTGTATCTCTGGGCATCCCTTGCTCTTTTAATTGTTCTGGATTGCAAGTAGATTTATCATAAATTGACAACTTAACTCATTTCAGAGCCATATTTTGGCAGAATGATGAAACACTAGTCAGTAAATTTATTCATTGAGGGTGGCCTCTAGTGTAGGCCTGCAACTTATAGGTTTGTACGTTCTGTCAATACTTATTCGCTGGTTTCCCCCTAGTACACTTTTGCTTTGGCATAGGACACTTGGATATTTACAAAGGTATTAGGCATAAAAGATTCTTTAGGTGGATAGTATTTGTTCTGCAACTTTTTACACTTTTGCTTCAACTTGATTTATCAACTGTTTGTTCAAGTATGATTGAGAATAAAATCAATTTCCCCTATTTGACTCCATCTTCTGCAAAATTCAAGTCCTTGTTATTTTCTTACACATGATTGGCTTTTTGTACAACAGTGAGACTGTTAAATTTGGCCATGTCACTTTCTTTTGGAATGGAAATCGTTCTGGTTATTTCAATGAAGAAATGGAGGAATACGTGGAGATTCCAAGTGATGTTGGAATTACATTCAATGTCCAACCTAAGATGAAGGCATTAGAGATTGCTGAAAAGGCAAGGGACGCCATCCTTAGTGGCAAATTTGACCAGGTAATTAATGCCACATGTCATGTGATGGATGAGGTCTCATTTCAAATAGAAATATTGACTGATATGTTGTGCGTGTTTAGGTTCGTGTCAATCTACCAAATGGTGACATGGTGGGACATACAGGAGACATTGAGGCCACTGTAGTGGCATGCAAGGCTGCTGATGGTGCTGTTCAGGTACAACTTCATTGCTGTTAGATCTTATTATTTTTGTTCTGAACTTTATTGCTGTTGATCTATGTTAACCATTATTTCAGACTAACTTACAAACTGGTCCTTTCGGTGTGACAAATTCCTGAGTAGTGAAAATCTTAATTAGGTGTTGAGATTTGCAGTTGATTGGGGTAGGGTATGTTGTCATGCATTCGTGTTGATGCTTTTATTCTTATTAATTCTGTTCTCTCATCATTTGGTTGGTGACCATGAATTAGTGTACTCAGGAAATACCATTAGGTGATTTGTGTTTCATCAGATTAAAGCTAACACAATTAAATGAAACAATATTTACGAGAACCAGTACACACAGCAAACATTGTATCACTTGGAAAATGGTTGGAAGTGATTGTGTTGCTGCCATTTTCATTTTAGACTGGACCTCGTGACGGTCGAATAAAAAGTTCTGGTGCAATTTACAGATGTGAATTGCAAAGCCGCCTCCCAGTTTTGTAACATGCAATAACTAAGGCAGAGCCGTAGATGCATGGAAAGGGTAAAATATGAATGGTTAAAAGGTTATACACAATGCTTAGATAGGGATGTGCACATAAATAATTGATTGTTTTGCCCATTCTGGTCAGGTAGCATGTGTATTTTCCATGAGTAAGTTGTATAATCTCTGTTCAAGACTCTGGATTCCTTCCTAATTCCTGGCATGTTGATGCCTTCTGGCTGACAAGAGATACTTTCTTAATGTAGACGATCATCGATGCTATAGAGCAAGTTGGTGGAATCTATGTAATTACTGCTGATCATGGCAATGCTGAAGACATGGTTAAGAGGGACAAGTCTGGTAAACCCCTTTTGGATAAAAGTGGCAAACTCCAGATACTCACTTCTCACACTCTTGAACCAGTAAGTAACATTGCTTTTTATTTTCTCCATTGAAGGACTAGAAGCATGGTGCTTGCTTCTTATTCTCCATTTTCTTGAATTGATAAGAGTCAACATATTTAATTCGCATACTTCCTGTGTAGGTGCCTATTGCAATTGGAGGCCCTGGATTGAAAGCTGGTGTCAGGTTCCGCAATGATGTTCCCACTGGTGGACTTGCCAATGTAGCAGCAACTGTGATCAATCTTCATGGATTTGAGGCTCCTAACGACTATGAGCCCACCCTCATTGAAGTTGTCGATAACTAGAAGTGATGTTTACTCAAAACCCACCAGTTTTCCTTGAATTTTGACTGTTAGCAACTATAATTGCGGAAACCTGTTGAGTACAGTGTATTATCCGGTTAAATAAGTTCTATTTATTTTTGACTCTGGACGCTGGGCTAGCGGACTTTACCATTCTCAGTGCAGAGTGAACATTTCAATTTCTACTCCGTCGGTGTAATGACAGAATTGTATTTCAAATGGCCATTTAATAGTTGGCGTACTATTTTCTTCCTGTATGTGATGTTTTTCATCCAGTTGCCCTTGAGTTGCGAGAGGATCTTCTTTTTACACTATGTCGGAAACCCGAGGACTCAAGAGGATGGATATGGAAAGTATAGGATTTCAAATCCTAGCAGGAAAAGGAGGAGGAGGGAAACAGATGCTCAATTTAAAGGGAGTAATCAGAATTCCATTCTCAATCTCATAGATACAGTTGTATTCTTGATGAAAGTTAATGCACAGCTTGGAGGGAGGTCTTTCATTAAAAGGTTTCTTGAATTTGTTTAATCTTAGATAGTTACTATCTTTATTTGTTACTAAGGGGTTTAATATACGAGGGAGAAGTAAGCTTACCAGCTGGACTTTTCCTAGTAGAGGCGGGCCAGAGAATTGAGCTTAATACGTAAATCTACTTTGGAAAGAGAAGGGCTGGTTGTTTGTGCTTTAGGCATTGGTTCTTTCTCCAGTTTCTCACTTAGAGCTTGTTTCTACATTAGTTCATTCCATCAAAGCTTTTATAAGACCAAATTGGAAGGGTTGAGCATTCTTGTAAAAATTTTAACCTTTTTGTAAAAAAAAAGATTGAAATTGTATAAAAGAAAGGAGTAGGGGTGAACTTTAGGAACAAATTAGGAGGGAAGCACCATATTTCGGTTTTTTTTTTTAAAAAAAAATCTTGAATTCTTTCTTGAAATCTATGTGTTTTATTTGTGTCTCTCTCATTTGAAAGAATTTCCTACAATATCACCATTCTCTCCCTACAATGTAATTTCTCAAACCATAAAGATAAAAAAAAAAAAAAAAAAAAACTGAACATTATAATTGTAAAAAAAGAAGGGGGGTTAATTGAGAAAATGGTTTGGACATGGAAGCTCCACCTCGAAATGGGTCCCAAGTGGCAAGAAAGGTAATTAATTTTCTTGCTTTTGTTTGTCAATTATTAAATCAACAATGAGAATATAAAAATATATAAAAAAAAAAGAAAAAGGAAAAAGGAGAGACTAGAGAGGTGGTTGGGTGTATAATTACCATGTTGGAGCTCCACCGATATGGAGACACGCTCCGATCCGTTGGATTGGATCTGATCCAACCAACCAGCCCAGCCTCCCTCCTTTTCTTCCTAATTTGAATTTCAAAATAAAGCACACAGGTTTCTCATTCCGATTCCATAAAACAAACAGAGGGAAATAACCGTTGTTAGTCCAAAGAACTCATTCTATCGTATCTAGGTTTTGCTCCCTCCTCTGCCCTCCCCTCCCCTACAGATTGGATCGGATCATCAACAGAAAAGAAAAGAAATGGAAAAGTATGAGAAACTGGAGAAGGTAGGCGAAGGCACATACGGCAAAGTGTACAAAGCCAAAGACAAAGTAACAGGGCAAATAGTCGCCCTCAAGAAAACACGACTTGAAATGGACGAAGAAGGCGTTCCTCCTACCGCTCTTCGCGAGGTTTCTCTCCTTCAAATGCTCTCTCAATCTCTCTACGTCGTCCGCCTCCTCTCCGTCGAACACGTTGACGCCAATAGCACCAACTCCAATCTTGATGACTCCAATCCCTCTAAGCGCAACCACAACAACAACAACAAATCCAATCTCTACTTGGTTTTCGAATATCTCGACACGGATCTCAAGAAATTCATCGATTCTCACCGCAAAGGTGCCAACCCTAGGCCTCTCTCGCCTTCGCTGATACAGAGTTTTCTCTTCCAGCTTTGCAAGGGAGTTGCTCACTGTCACAGCCACGGTGTGCTTCACCGCGATCTCAAGCCTCAGAATCTGCTTCTTGATCAGGAGAAAGGGATTCTTAAGATTGCTGATTTGGGATTAGGTCGTGCTTTTACCGTGCCTCTTAAGAGTTATACCCACGAGATTGTTACTCTTTGGTATAGGGCTCCCGAGGTGTTGCTTGGTTCCACTCATTATTCCACTGGCGTCGATATGTGGTCCGTCGGTTGCATCTTCGGTACTATTACTAATCTAATCTAATATCAACTTTTTAAATTTTTAATTTTTTTTTGGTATTCCTTGAAAGTATTTGTCTTTGTTGTTGCAGCTGAAATGTCAAGAAGGCAAGCTCTGTTTCCCGGTGACTCAGAGTTTCAACAGTTGCTTCATATTTTCAGGTATTCAATGTTGCGCTTTTTATTTATGGATAAAAAGAATGGCTGATGTAACTTTCCAACCAAACCAACACCACATAGTATTTAGTGTATTAATTAATTGGATTCTATAAGTTATGTATGCTAATTGCTACCACTTAATTGGAAGGTTGCTGGGAACACCGACTGAAGAGCAGTGGCCAGGAGTTACTGCTCTCAGAGATTGGCATGTCTATCCGAAATGGGAGCCTCAAAACCTTGCACGGGTTGTCCAGTCACTGGGACCTGAAGGGGTGGACCTCTTATCGGTAACTACTACTACTACTACTACTACTACTACTACTACTACTACTACATTTCTTTTTCAATTGTAAGCTTCTAGTTCTATGGATGGGAAAGCGCAACTAAAAATCTAGATTGTCTTGTTGGGTTGAATTGACTGTTAACGTGTCACTCACCATATCTTCTGCACTGGAATTGTTTTCGCCCTGATCTCTCATGCTTCGTTTTTTAAATTGGTTTATAGACAATTGTGATTTTGCATGTCTAGTTTGCTGTGCTAGAACTAGTTCCCCAATCCAAAGACTTGGAATATCTACCGTCGAGTAGGGTTTTTTTTTTCTTCCTGAATTTAGGGCATGGATGAAGTCAGTTTTATGTTTCATAATTATCAAAGTATGGTTTACAGTAAAGCAAAGCAACTAGGACTCGGCGGGCTACAGCGTGTTAAGGATTATACTAGTTTAGATTTTGTTCACAATTGGCTTATGTTGGCATTCCATCGTCATGCTCGCGCTAACATTTTGCTTCTTCTTGGTTTGCCATTATTACCTCTATATTGGATTGCTTATATAATTTTGTTTTGGATAATGCAGAAGATGCTCAAGTATGATCCAGCTGAAAGGATCTCGGCCAAAGCAGCCATGGATCATCCCTATTTCGACAGCCTTGACAAGTCTCAATTCTGAAGCTGATTACCTGGCTATAAGATTTTGGGAGAGTAGCTTCCATCATGCATTTTATAGGAGCGCTTCACCGTGGTGAAGCTTTTCTTAAAAGATGTTTGGTTCATCCTCTCGGTGATGTAACATTTGAACTTTGTCATCACGCATATGATGTTTGCAATTTATGTTAACAATCTCTATGGCATGCCAAGTTTGCAAAATTTCAATTGTTTTAAGAATGAAATTGATCCCTGGTGAACTGCTGATCAAGATGATTTAGAACTGTTCTGTAAGAAATCAAGTGTAGAGTATTCACTGGTATATGTGAGTGGCGATTCATTCTCATACTGTTCGAGCTTCTTTCCATGTTTTATATAATAATCAAATGTTCATTGCTGAAAGGAGGTGTTTGAAATATAATGGGCATTCATGCATTCTACACCTCTTGGAAGGAACATGATAAAAGAAATTTAAAAAGAGAATATCGAATACAATATCATCTCCTGGCAGCATAATTGGATAGATCTGCGCCAAGAATGTAACAAGCAGGTTATGAATTATGCGGGACAATCAGATTTGAAGAAAGAAAAAAAGAGAGGGATAAGTAGAACTCATATTAAATTTTAGTAGTAGGTTGATGACATGATTATTTGATCTGATTATTTATAACACTTTGAAGGTATACCACTACTCCTCTGCGATTTTTTATTGGTTTCAGAAGGATACTTTGTTTTTCACACTCCTTTTCTTTACAAGTCACTCTCTTTTGGGGAGAAGACTCACTAACTCTTTCTTTCTCTCTGTTTTCGTTTTCTTTTCTAACAAAAAATCACCTGTAATCACAAAGTTTATCTTAGCCATTGAGATTTTGGTTTGTAACAATAAACAAAGAAAAGATTTAGTATTAAGAGGATGGGTTTATACTCCATTAAGTAAAATATTAAAAAAAAAAAAAAACCATAAATAAAGCCGAATAATAAAGCTCATATAAAACGAAACAACATAGGTTTGGATGTATCTAATTTCTTAATTAAAAAAAAAAAAGTGACGGTTTAAGTTATTCTCCATTTTCTACTATCAAATATATATAGGTGTGAACTATATCTTAGGGTTGGTGTCCTCGCCGGCAAACTTAAGAACATCCATACATGCAGGACGCAGCATGAAGCAGTTGCGTAGAGAAGATTCTATATACATTTCTATTTGATAGTGACTGATCAGTCTCAGTCAGCATGGATATTACTCCTCATGGGAGGACGCCAAAGCTTGTTTCATTTTGAAGCTGATTCTGTACAATGAGAGAAGAGGCATAGTACTGGCCAGAAAGTCTGTAGTGGATGATAGATATCTCCTCCTTCGTTGGGCTTCTGACATTTCCCCACCTTCACTTGCGAACTATTCAGGATGCCCTTCTCTACCTCTCCATGGCTTCAGAATCTGAAATGAGCAGAGCAAACTCGCATCAACCCACATAAATGCACCTGCATTGTTGAACTCTCCACAGTAGTTTGGTGCTGAGAATATGGTAACCAGCTGTCTGTCTGCGAAGAATTCATAGCCATCCTCAACAACCTGTCAATCATTTCCCATGGAAGAACATTTTAGCTTATTTATTACATCATTCCTAGTGCAAATATTAGGGCGGAAAGGAAGGCAACAACTTGAACTGAAGAAATAGGAAGACCTGGTGGGCTCGGCATATGAGATCGAGGTCATGTTTCTTTAAGAACTCAGCGACCTTATCGGCTCCAAAGGTGTAGGAGACACCCCTATCATTATCACCCCAGCCCTTGATGTTTCTATCAGGATCTGCCCAAAGGAGGTCACACAGAATACCCTGGTCTGGCACATCTGCTGGCCTTTCTATAGCTCTGATCTGATCCAAGTTATCCATTTCTGGTGAGAGTCCACCATGCATGCATAGGATTTTGTCATCGACAACTGCAGCCACCGGTAAACAATTGAAGCAGTCTGTGAAAATCTTCCATAGACGGACACTGAAACGACGCTTGCACTCATCATAAAATCCATATATTCTGTTGATAGAAGCACATTCATGGTTCCCTCGAAGAAGGAAAAAGTTGTCTGGGAACTTGATCTTGTAGGCAAGGAGAAGGCATATAGTCTCTATACTTTGTTTTCCTCTATCTACGTAGTCTCCAAGAAATAGATAATTGGAATCTGGTGGAAACCCACCATACTCAAACAATCGCAAGAGATCTGGATATTGGCCATGTATATCACCTGCATACAACCAAAACACTAATAACAAAATGCATCAAGCATGAAACTGCAGGAATATTGGCATGTGATTCTGGGAGTCCAAAAGGCTGTCATTTGCAGGTCACTTGGCTGAATGTTGTCTTATTTCTATGAGATAACCTTGCATCTATGTAATGTACATGAAAGATTGAAATGGAAGATAAGAATTAAAAATACAGTTAATTATAAAGATGGAACAAAATTAAGCATGTAATTATGAAAAGGGCAAGCAAATTGATACATTGCATAAAAAGTGAAATGGGCTGAAGAAAGTAATAAGAAAATGTACGCACCACAGATATTGATGGGAGCTTCCAATTCAAGAAGAACAGGTTGTGCAAGAAAGACTTGCTTGGCGGTGACACAAAGTTGGCGGATTTCAGGTTCAGTCAGCTGGATGCGTTTCCCTCTATCACTCCTTGCTTCCAACAGCCTGAGTATAAGCCCTTCCAATCCATTCATTCCAACCCTTTCTTCCTTCCTTCCCTTCTCCCTCCTTTTATCAACTAACATTCGCCTCCAACACAATATATATTATCTAGGGAATTACGAGAATGGAAAGAAGTGAGCAAAAACTAACTATCCCGTCATTATTGATAATAAAGCACATGAAAAGAAAGATTCTCATCTTCATGGATGACAGACAGTTGGCTAAAGAAGCGCAAGAGTTAAAGACATATTTGGGGTGAAGAAACAGCTCCTCCATACATTTAGTTTCTACTCTGTGATGACAATGCCACCTGCTGCCTATCTGTTGGGGAAGGCAAAATGCAATCCACTAAATTAGGCAACTTTCTTCTTTCAATTAATGCATTTCTCTTTGATTGGACTTCTTTCCATTTAATGTTTACCCACGTTCACAAACTCATTTGATAATAAATAACAATCTTCCAAGGCATCATGCAGCCCCGTCTCTTCTTCTTCTTCTTCTTCTTTTGAGAGTAGTTAAATGAGCACGACCACCTTATGGACATCGTGGGTACCCACTACCCACACTGCACCAAGAGGGTTGGACTTGTGGCAAGCAATTCATTTAAAAAACGAAGTCCATTAATATCAATTAAACGTTGACAAACTCAATCTTCCTTGGCCTTACTAGCTAGTGAACGCCAAGCTCTTGAACTTGAGACCAGGGGTACGGTGCTCATGCTAAAAAGTAAAGCCTGCTGTTGTAACCATTCTTTAGAGCTTATAAATCTCTTAAGCACATACCACCACCATTCACATCACATCACTTGACAGACCTGATGCTTTATGCTTACACTGGTGTTTGTATACATACGAGAACGTTGCGAAGCATGTGAGTTGGATCATGCTCGTTTTTTTCAATCAATTCGACCCATTTTCTTGCTTCGGACTTTGCCCATTTGTCGTCGATTCTTGAGATGAGATGAGGTCTGCACTCTGCACTGTTTAGAGACAGTTTCTTGTCAATGAAATCGTCCCTCTATAAACTATTGAACTACCAAAGAAATCTAACTAGGGAATTGCAAACGGCGATTCTCAAAATATCTTAATTAATGTATTCGTTAAATTATTTGATTTTCAAATAAATTTATTTTAATTTAGATAGTTAAATACACAAATATATATATTAATTTTTAAAAATCGGTTATCTCTAGTAATGTATTTTACTAATATTTAATACAATTAATTATGTATTTCATATAGAAAGAAAAATAATATAACAAATATTTTTAGAAGTGATTTTTTAATAAAAATAAAATAATAAAAAGTAGAAAGATATATGTGAAGGAAGATAATTATAATTATAATTCCACTTTCCTACTTTTTATGGAAAAAAAAAAACTAAGTTCGAAGGATGAATTATCTATATTACAAATGGTCTATGCTTTAGTGTTGACAGTTTGAGCATCATAAAATATTTATTATCCTATGGTGTTGCATGAACAACTATTTTTATTAAAAAAAATTCATAGCAGCTATTATCTATTTCTCTTTTAAAGTATAAGAATTGGAAGTTAACTTTGTATAAAAGCTTTAGTATCTCTTATAATTATAATATTATGAGAACAACAACTTATATTTTCATGGAAAATAAAATGTATTTATCATAAAATTAAGGACTTGTTAATTCATCTACCCTTATACCCTTATGTATTAATATTTGTTTGGTATTGTAGTTGCTGTTGTGGTTGTGGTTTTAAAAAAAACCGTTTAATAAAAAGTGTTTTTTGTGAGGTTTGTTTTTAATTTTGATGTGTTTGGTTAAAACTGCGGTTGAAATTATAGTTAAAAAAAACAGTTTGTTGTGTTTGGTTAATATGTTTTTTGTACGAGGTTTGATTGTAAAATTACTAAAAATAACATTATAATTATACATATATATATAATGACAAAATATTGTTGTTTTATAATTATAATTACATAACAAAATGAGTAATCCTTGTACATTAATAAAAGTTTTTTATTGTCCCTTCAAGCTATTTGCAATTTCATCACGTACAAAATCCATACGTGAAGGCTTCTGTGATCTTTGAAAAGCTGAGTGAGGTACAATATCAGGTAAAAATTCATCTGGAATGAAATTGGGATTGCGATCATACTCGGAAAAAACATCATCTTGCGATCACCTTCTAATATAGTTATGCAGTGCAATTGATCCAACTACAATCTCAACTTGCATTTTATATGAATAAGCATATATATTTTGCAAAATTCTCCACCTCTATTTCCATATCCCAAAAAAACATTTCATTATGTTGCGTAATGATGAGTGTGCATGGTTAAACACTTCTTCACGACCACTTGGTTGTCTACAACGTCTAAATACTTGTAAGTAATTCCTCTCGATTTTATAAGGATCCAAATACCCATACTTATTAAAATATTTAGTATCAATTAAATAATATTTCCCTGCAAATAATTTATTACAAAACTTGTATAAGTAATCTAGGAATTCATTTTCTAGCAACGTCGTAATCCATTTTCATAGATGGCCTCAAGCCACACAGTCAATCCCATCATTAGTTTTTATCATAACATGCGTACACTGTACACACACACACACGCAGGATCGAAGGTAATAAAATTCTTTTGAGTAATGGATTATTACCTTTGATTCTACATTTATCTGTGTATAATTGGAATATGAGGTCAACTAGAATATAACATTCCTTAAATACAATTGGATCAAAAGAGCCTAGCGGCGGAAGATTGAAATGTAAAATTAAAAAATAATTGGGACCAAATAATACTTAAACTGAGACCTTAGAGATCAAATTGATTTTTCCACACAATTTAATATTGGAATTTATGTTTTCTAATTTATTTTTATCTTTATTTTTCTAATTATTTTTTAATAATCACTTTAAATTCTTTCTTATAAAATTATTCTTTAATAGGAACTCAAAATTTTCAAAGACATTTAACGCATACAAATGTAAACTAAAAGAAGCAAATACAAACACATAAAATGGTGTTAAAATAACAAAGGATACAATTAAAATAAATAAAGTTGAATGATATAAAAAAGGGCATTGTTCCTTGGGCTATGGTTATCAAAATCAGTAGCTGACCGGTAAAATCGTAAAATCATATGACTTTATAAGACAATATATATATATATAATGTGCAAAATCGGACTAAAAACTCGAAAAACTAGTAAAATCAGTAAACTCAGTCAAAATCATGATTTTACTATCGATTTTACAAGTTTAAAAAAATTATAAATACTCTTCCAATCAACTCACATTTCTCCTCAATCAAACCAAAAAAACCCTAGCACAACGCTCTCTCTCTCTTAAACCACCCGACACTACCATATCTCTCTCAAAACACCTTTTTTTTTTTTTTTTTTTAACTTTGTCTCCTTCTCCTTCCTCTATGTTTCTTGTTTCATGGAATAGTTGTTAAATCGCGGTTCCAAATGAATCAACAACCACAACATCATAGCTAGACCTAACACTCAACCACATATTGGTTGCAACCCACCCTCTCTTAGCCAACTCAATGGAGTGGAAAGAAAGGTACAAGATAGGAATAATTGTGCACTTAATTTGTTTTTCTTTATTATAATTAGTCACTTTATGATTTGATAGTTGACATCTTGAAAACTCATATATGCTTACTAACTTCATTATATACATGTACATATATAGTGTCAATTATCATGTAATTTCTTGAAAGTCACTAATAATTCTAGTTATTCTCATTTCTTGTCTTGTTGCTTTCCTTTCCTTTTTTCTTTCTTATCAATGTTTTCGCCTATGTAGTCATTCAATTGCACACCAAATAGGAAACACAAATTAATGGAGTTTAATTTCAATAAGCCGTGAGAGTAATTTTATGCTATTAATTCTTAAGATTTTCATAGATCATTGTCTTAATAGAAAGATAAGACACTTGTCTTGATGAGTCTTTGTTTTACAATTAATTCGAAGAACAGAAGTAGAAGTTATAGTATATGATGGTACAAAATACTCTTATAGTTAGTGACTTTGAATAGCTTTTAGAGCTCAAAATTAATCAAATTCAAATGAATAGAACCAGAAATTATGTTACATTGATATTTACTATTTCTAATTTTACATGCCATGTTAACAAAAAAAAAAATTACTGCCAACCGTCCCTGTTCTACCAGCATCAGTAGCAGCAACTGATAATTAACAAGCAAACATTTTGTTTACTCAGCAAATACAAATGAATGTTACAAAAAATTCTTGTCCGGACATTTTAACCTATGAATATCAACCACGCAGCCTATTTACTAATGTACAAACTGCTACATGACAATCCAAGTATATCTACGGAATCAATAATTCTGATGCAATCTAATGATACAGTGCACTAAAGATATGTAGCACAGTCATGACAACATCCTCTACTTTGCAGTTTCCAAGTTCCTAAATCAAAACAATGAAAAACTTATCTTTAGTTTGACCACACATGAACTAGACCATGCCTATTACCGGTGTAGATTTCATTGCGATCTTCATCGTAGAAAAGGGCAGTGATGTCTTCCAAGGCTTCTGCAACTGTGCTTTTCATCAGGGAGCAGCTCTGCTTTGAGCTTCCAGTACTGCTGCAGCACTCCTCATCCTTGGGACTGCCATTGGTGGCATTTATTTTAGCTAGGCATTTTC
The DNA here is from genome assembly GCF_000002775.5 of Populus trichocarpa. Taxonomy (NCBI): domain Eukaryota; kingdom Viridiplantae; phylum Streptophyta; class Magnoliopsida; order Malpighiales; family Salicaceae; genus Populus; species Populus trichocarpa. The sequence continues at coordinate 8,757,950 of NC_037290.2, read as the reverse complement.
CTGTCAGGATATTGCTGATATTGATAGAACCACCTGAGTCAAGAATCAGATAGTGAGATTTGATAATTGCCCAATCAGGTGTTCTCTTCACAGCATCACAATTAAGGCAACTGCCAAAAGATCTTAAACGAACAAAGGTCCAACAGCTTATTGGTCTTTCCACAAAAGCAGTTCATGCAGAAACATCATCAAAGGGCATAGGTAGACCGCTTAGGTTGTCCTCATGGACACCACGCAGACCAAAATATTTACATTCAGGTGTCAGGAACACAAGTGTTCCAAATTCTTCATGATTATTTGTTCCTCTTGCCAACAGTGTGTTAGTAGTTTTAAGTTGATACAGCATCGTGCCATCTATACATGCTTTTATGATCAGGATTTGTTCTTTAGAGTATATCAGAGCTCTTGATGATATCAGATCTAACTCTTAACCAAGTCAATTAAATTCCATAGTTAATGTGGACTGGTTAAAGCATCAAAGTCACTCAAAACAGTGTCTGAAATAACAAAGTAAATTGAATAGTTGGAAACAAGACAGCAGTTCAGAAAAGTCACTTCATTACAGTTAGCCAAAGTCCCAACTCAAACAAAGTTAGTCACATTAGATGATAAAATTTCGCATAATCTCTTGGATCAGTTCTAAGCAGCTTATTTAATTAACACAAACTAAGGCACGGAATTCACATGGAATTCTAAATTATTGTAAACTCGCTTGAAATGTTTGGGCCCACAACTGTTTGAGAACACGTTTTATTTCTCGTGGACAACCTGAAAGTATCTGACAGCATTCTAGCTGTTAATAGGCATTACAGCTAGAATTGACAGAGATAAACTGTAAAAAACTATCTGCTTAAAATTGAACAACTAAAAACCTAAATGTTCTATGGGCAAACTCCAGTATAATATGTTCGGTTTTATGTTTAGTAATTGCTTTCTATAAAATTAAGATTGATTTTTTCTCCAAGAGAAGAGGATTTAAGCAGGATTCTAGGCCTCATGCAGCATCAGCCATAAGTATTTAAGCATTAGTTAGTATTTGCTAACCAAAAGGTTGATGAAAAAATTACCATTTCCTTCCATCCACTGGTCATCAGATTCAGCCTTGCAGTATGAAATGATAAGATCCTGGTCACTTGTTATGTATGTGTTATTTGTGTTACAGTCAGGACGCCATAAGAGATGATCCTCAAATGAAGTAACAAGCTCTCCACGAAAATTCCAAACAGCAACAGTTCTATTTCTGAATGTTAAGAACAACTGGTTTTCATACAGGAAGATAAATGCTGATGGTGTCAAGAACTCAGTTCTGCTAACTTCCCTAATACCGGTATGTCGAACCTGCATAAGGAAGATATAATTACTGGAGCAGACAACAAGCCAAGCTGAAAGATAGACGCTGAAAAAAGACAGATAACTCACATCAAGAATCTGGAGATTCTCATTTTCCTGCTTGACAAGAAGCTTTTCATTAAATTGCTCGATGAAGTCCACCTTCTTATTTCGATGAAGCAGATGATGGAAATCTTTGAGAATTGTGCCATCTTCTATTGACAAAATCTTAAGAGGAACATAGCTGCTTGATCTATTCAAAATCAATAACATGATGCCTGGACTGATGCAGAAGAAGCCAGACATAAGCAAACTTAAAAGGTACTTACAAAGCAGAACAAACAAATCAAGAGCCAGCATGCTGATCACATTTCAGAAGTAAAGGTAGACAATATGCATAGTATTATATGTGAAAGTTAAGTGAATGACCATACAAATCGACTGCCATGATGAGTATATTCTATTGCCATGCATCTACACTAACAAAAGGCTAAAAGGAAAAGGCTTCCATCATAATAACAGCATCTTATAATTAATAAGGTAATGATGTGTCTTGAGCATGTGTGCGTGCAATGAGAGAGAGAGAGAGTACCTGATCTTGATTTCTTGTACATCTTTATCTGATATAGAGTACAGCATAGTGTAGTTTTTTAGGTCAAAAACCTTGTACATACTGATGATAAATAACAATAGAAAAAATGTTAGGGGTGATAATTGGAGCACACATTTGGTGATCTCATAGCAGATGGACTGAAAAGGCACCTATCTTGTGCTGAGTATGTTAGCACCTTTCCATTGACATCATCAAACTCTACAAAACCTGGCCACTTCAAGGATTCAGACTCAAACAGAGCAAAACCTGCATCTGGATTACCCCTTCGAATGTACCTAACCATTTAAATACAAGGCATCCATCACACAATTAGGATACATGGATTATGTAAGGCTTGAAGTTGACAAAGAAGAGTGAAAAATAGAAGTGTAGACACACTCAATTCTTGTTGATCTGCATTTCAAGGAGCTGAAGTTGTCTGATGCATAGACAGAAACAGTGATGACAGAATCATTGTTTTTATTGTAGAACAAGCTTAGAATGACTTCATCAGGACTCGCATTCAAAAAACATATCCTATGATTTGTCACTGCATTTTAACAGTCAGCAGATAAGGTTTGATGCAATCATAGTCTTTAGCAATAAAAAAAGATCTCAAATGCAAATGAATTTCTTAAAAATAAAGGTTAAAACTTCTTTCTCATATCAGAGCTATGTCTGTCACTACCTCTACTAAAAGCAGCACACACACCAGAATGTGCAAGAGCAAAGATGATGTCTTGTGCGGCGACAATCTCAATAACTTTTGTTCTCTTCATCAAAAAAGGTAGTACCACTGAACAATGGCCCTTCGGATCATGAGTATCGTATTCTTCCTGAGGAAGAATAAATCAAACATTTAAAATCCTTTTTGGAAAAAGGAAACACTGAACATGCTACTACAATCACTATTCCAAGTATTAAAAAGGAAAAGAATACAAAGGGGTTTGTCATGCACATCCGTTTTGATGTTAAAATAAGGCTAAAAGATGTTATATCACATTTTATCATTTGCAACTTGCTTTGTATGCCTGAGAAATGATGAATCAGCCTATCCATCAAAGAATTCGGTACAATATATAAAGTATTTACCGCAAAAATTCACATCTGTCGGACCCATAGGTAGAGGATGATTAAGTAGAAAACAACATGAATCAGCCATTTGCTCACTAGGGTTTTCTAAAATTGATGTCATTGTTATTCTATGGGTTTTCATTTCTTTTACGCGAAAAATAAATCAATAAATATAAGAAAATCCAAAGCCGGAAGAGCTTCTTCTTTTTCTTTTTCTTTCTTCATCTCCTACATGTCCATAGTAAATACCAAAGTAGTGTCACTAACAATATTAATTAAGAACCCTAAAAACGATCTGCCAACCATTTTCATCAGCAAACTAAGAAAAATAAATTTAAGCTCATTGAAAAGGAAAATGAAAAGGAAAAGGAAATTAAATTGTAAAATAAATCCCAAAAAGAGCAAATTAAATTGGAAAATAAATTGAATAATAAAAAGACTAATACCATCAAACGCATATTGCGAAATCTCTCTTGGGCATTGGTGATGCTGAAAGAACGATCTGGTTTAGAAGAAATCTCTCTTCTTTGAAGCTTTTTAACACTGTTTAAGAACCCATCAGAACGACCCCGTTTCTTCGCTGCTAATATCCTTCTCCCTGAGCACGGCCTTGGATTCGCTGCTGATATCCTCCTCCCTTCCATCATCTTCTCTTTCTTTATTTTTATTTTTCCACGCGCGCGCACGTACGCACAGAGAGATTCAAATTCGCAACAGTTTTTACCAACCTCTCTTCTTTTCAAATTTGAATTGATTTTATTAAAAATAAGAAGAATAACATTAAAACCCTAATTTCCAGAAACTAATAGGCTAGCCAGCTAGCTCTCTTTCTCCTCCTCCTTCAGTATCTTGCTTCTGAAGTGGAACACCAAACCCTAGAGAATGAGTATTCACAACAACAATAATAGTAATAATAGAAGAAATACAAATTGATCTCTCTCCGTCTCTTTTCTCTCTCACTGTGATAATAGCATAAACGACAAGGAGGAAAGATTGTGAGAATGAGAAAGAAGACAGAGGATGAATAGGAAATCGAGTTTTTCAATTCTCAACACCCCACTTCTTACCCATGCGATGCATATATCCATGACTCCTCTACGTGATATATTAAATGGTATTTTTAAAAATAAAATATTGAGAATATAATATATTAAATTGATATGTTTCAAGAAGGTTAATCAGCAAAATCCATAATTTTAGATTATAAAAGTGTAATAACTCTAAATTTGTTATTCAAGAAAAACTTAATCAATCACAATCTAATTTGTTCCTTCTCTGTTCTATGAAAACATCATCACCAACCATTAGTCATCCCCTTCTTCATTCTTTCTGTCACCAGCTAGATCCCATCTCTCCCTCATAATTCATTGTCCAAACTGCAGAACCAGTCTCTTTAAGAAAAAAAGGAATAAATCAAGACCAGAAAAAGGATACAGACATTGGTAAAACTATAGTATCTAGTAATAGATCGAAACTCATCATCCACTCAGGTTGTTCTCCCTGATTACTGTAGTTTCATCGCCCTTATTGGTGTCTTTGTGCTACCTTTCAAGTACAAATTTTACTTTACCTTCTTTTTTTTTTAATGTAACGCGCTAACTTTTTATGACTATTTTAAATATAAAATAACATTTTAAATTATTGAAAATCAAGGATTTTATATATATATATATATATACACACACAATTAACTTCAATATTGTATTTCAATCCTCGTTACATTATCAAATTTTAAGAAGTTTTTTTATACTTAAATGATATCAAATTATCGACATAAACATGAATATTTTCAAAATCATTTCACAATTCTTGATCCAACCTTCTTGAATTATATTTTATTATCCCAACATCATCTCTACGAGATTTTCCACATATCATATAGTATAGATGTTAAACTCAACATTATAAAAACAATTGGCTGATAAGGAAAATTTACATTAAAGTTTAAAAACCATGTTATATTTATTAAATAAACCTTAACAAGCTATTACATAAATACTATAAATAACATCTCATAGTTCACAAGAATAAATCTATAAATATATTTATTTACAATCCAGAATCATAATTTATCGAAATTATTTTTCTAGTCTCAAAACATCTTTATTTTAAATTTATCAAAAAAAATTATCCATCGAAACTTGTTACTAGTTTCGTCAATGTTATGAGTTTTAAACAAAAATTCATAATTATTATTTCAACTTCAAGAACACTTTAAAATTTATTTATGAAGGTCATCTCCTCCACTAAATATCACGTTTATTTATTTTTATTTCATCTTGAGTTTTCATTACTTTATTTTTTGTTCTATATTTACGCTGGGGTTTACAACTCATTTCATAACCAGGTAAATTTTTCAATATTTCACCAATATTGTGAAATTTTAATGGGGTCTTATAACCGGAAAGCTTTATCTCCTTTTTATTTTTAATGTCAAAAGTAAATATTTAATAATTAAAAATCTCATCCCAACTATTTACTTTCATTTTTATTTTCTCAGTAAAATTTTTTGATTGGGAGTTTACATTTAACTTATTTATATTGAAATTACTTGTATGCAAATGGTGTTATTTTTTTTTTATGCTCGTTACTAATAGGGATAAAGTCAAGGCTTAAGAGAGCATCAATGGCGACAAGAGGATTGATTGGTTTAATGACTGGTTTTATGTATGCTTATTGCTTATCAGAACTCTGCTAGGAGATTTATAGGGTTTTTCCCTAATGGGGTAAGGTTACTCGTCGCTAGAAACGAGGTTTTAGCGGTTAAAGATTTTTAACTTTTCTGAGTTTTTTTAAAGAAATTTAGTATCTTTGTTATGTTTTGAATCACTTCGAATGATGATGATCAATAACAAGTGGTTGGATTGGTAAGAGGAATAATAAAGGTAATCAAATTTTCCCTCGGAATATCTTCCTTGTAAATATTTATAATTTTAATAAAATTAATTGAATTTTTTTCTTTATCCCCTCTAATTTACAATTTGGCCCCCCTAACTATTTTTTCTTGCTCCGCCCCTGCCTAGACGTGTTCCGGCAAGCCAATATTTTCTCATTATCATGGGCATCATTGATGTTTAGGCCTCCAAGGATCGTCATTTTTGGAAAGCTGGCAGGGGCGGGGGCCTCTGTAAGAAAATGCCATTCCCTTGTAAAAATTTATAATTTTAATAAAAGTAATTGAATTTTTTTCTTTGCCCCCTCTAATTTATAATTTGGCCCCCCTAACTATTTTTTCTTGCTCCGTCCCTGCCTAGACGTGTTCCGGCAAGCCGATATTTTCTCATTATCATGGGCACCATTGATGTTTAGGCCTCCATGGATCGTCATTTTTGGAAAGCTGAGCAGAAGAAATGTGACAATAGCTGGTGATGCTATGCACCCCATGACTCCTGACCTAGGACAAGATTGTGGTTCATTATTAGAAAATGGTGTGTTATTGGGCGGACACGTAGGCAACTCAGTTATCAACAATGGAGGACTTGTTCCAGGAGACATGTCTAAAGCCATAGACAATTAGGTGAAGGAAAGGCGATGGCATGCCGCTTTGCTTGTAACAACATTGTATTTTTTTTTCTTATGTCTTCAAGGTAGATATTAATATGTAATTTGTATATATTATTTTTTATTTCAACGATAAAATTGTTATGTGGGAATTATTATTGACTGCATTGATAAGATTCGATGTATAATCTAATACTAATTAAAATAGTAAAAATAATGTATAATTCGTATTAGACCGTCATGATAGAAATTAATGTCAAATATATATAATTCCCTATTTAAGGGATACGCTTGCATGTGCACATATTCTTCTCTTATTGTTGATTTTATTTCCAAAGTGTTTTTTTTCCCCTCTTAAGTTGCGAATTGTCCCTTTTAACACTGCGGGGATACCTCGCTTGTCCTTCAGCTTATTCACCAATTATGATAAGCTAAATCCATGAATATACACCTGAAAGAAAATTAAAAAAGAAAAAGAAAGAAAGAGTTGCCCAGAAAATTGCATGTTCATGGAAACTAAGTAATTCATGATATATAGCACAGTAGTCTATTTACCCTACATGCAGTAAATTGTATCACCATGCGCTTCTGATTGTCACAAAATATGCATTATCTTGACGGCAAGACGGACACCAGTAAACCCTGGAAAAGGTGCAAATAGAGGTGATGTTTGGAAATACGGTTTAAATAATATTTTATAAAAATTAATTTTTTAATTTAAATTTAATTTTTTTTATATTTTTAGATTGTTTTGATGTATTAATATTAAAAATAAATTTTAGAAAATAAAAAAAATATTATTTTTATTTATTTTCAAATAAAAATACTATAAAAACTTTTACACCCCGTTCCGCTGATACCAAACTCTGACCTTTTGTTTTTCCCCTGCTTCTTGTGGGTCAAAGAATGGATTAACCTAACCCCGGTGGCCTAATCCAGAATCCGCACCACTCTACGCTTAGCATTTATGGCATAGAGCTTGGCTTAGCTGCCAATGTGGTTTTCAACTCCTGCCTAACCAACAGTACTTTACACCATCATTTAAGTGTGGGTGTTTATGGCACACTGTACTCTCTCTTTTTTATTTACCTAACACGCCCTCTACAAAAATTATCACGCTTTTTTTTTTTAATTAATATTAATATCTATATCAGCTTATATATACCTCGATTAATTTTATAAATCTTGAAGTTAATAATTATATAAACCTTCAATAACCTTCGTATTAGTAACCATATAATTCAAATCTAACATTACAAGAAAAATAAATCTTCTAAATTTAAATTCTTACCACCAAACACCCTACCAAACCTCCTATTGCTTGATGGATGCGCGCTTTGAATTATTACTGGGCACTGCTGATAGCATCTATTATCTAGACTTTCTCTCCTTTGATTTTACTACTTGGATCATATTCTCAAATCGGGTTTTACACTCTTTTTTTTTAATTTAATTAAATAGATTATCGTTGTCGAATATATATATATATATATAAAGAAAAAACTCAAGAGAATTTTACTTTTTTTTTAATAATACCCCTTCATGCTAAATTCATAACCAACCACGAGGTTGATTTAATCTAGAAACTATGAACATACAAAAACTCCACAAAATTGAGTCAAATTATGCATCCATCAAATCCCTTTTGATTTTTTTTTTACCATTATTTTAGCCATTTTGCTATATAAAACAAAAACAAAAAAAGACAGAAATAATAATAATAATAATAACAACAACAATAATAATAAACAAACAAACAACTCATTGCACATTTTTTTTTTAAAAAATTAACCTGTTGTAACTATAAATACGGCATACCCACCCCTGGAATTACAAATCCAAAGCACATGGAAACAAAAGGGGAAATTTAGAAGGGAAAAACAAAAGATGGATGTGGAATCATCAAAAGCTATTGCAATGATACCTGAATCTCCGAAGAAACACAGACGCAGAAACGTTTGTTTAGGGGTGACAGTTGCAGTGAACCTCGTCATCTCTCTGGTCTTGCTGATCTTGGGATTAACGGTGTTCAAGCCCAAACAACTGACAACCACCGTGGATTCCACCTCCATAAGTGACCTGAAGGTTTCTTTAGATACAGCCAGGCTAAGAGTTCGTGTAAACGTGAGTCTTGACATGGATCTCTCAATCAAGAATCCAAACAAAGTGAGTGCCAAGTACAAGGACAGCTCTGCTTTCTTGAATTATAGAGGTCAAGTTGTTGGTGAAGTTCCAATCCCTGCAGGTAAGATTTCAGCAGACTCAACAAAACCCATGAACGTAACTCTTACGCTTGTGGCAGATCGGTTGTTGTCTGATTCACAGCTTTTTTCCGATGCCATGGCTGGTGCTATTCCCTTTAATATTTTGACCAAGATTTCTGGAAAAGTAAGCATTTTCAATCTGTTTAAAGTAAAATTCACTTGCACCGTTAGGTGTGATCTTGTTGTTTTTGTTTCTAATAGCACTATTGGGGATCAAAAGTGCAAGTATAAGACAAAATTGTAGGACCGCTTTTGTTATTTCTTTGCTTCTTCTCTCTTGGGAGTCCTATTTTAGATTATAGTGGGAGGTTTTCTGTTTCTTTGTATTAATAATTCTCAGATGTATTTGATAAATCTCTTGTTTATTGATAGAGATGATTCTGTATTAATAGAGGAACATATTAATGTGATTCTGATTGCTGTTGGATTGGCCAGATGCAGGTATAGTTCTTGACTGTGTCTTATGTTTGTTCATGGGAAAGTATTCAAGGCAATTGTTTCTCTTTACACACTCACACCCATCTGCAGCTTTCTGGAGAAGCCTCGTTCATTTTTGCGTGTTTGTTCAGAACAAAACATTGACCTAATCAACATTTATTCTGTAGGAACACATGACTTCGGTTTAGGAGGCCCTGCTGATGTTAAAAACAAATACTATTTTAATATATTTATAAATAAAAATTACTTTTAAAAATAACATTTACCAAATTTCCAAGCAGACATTTTGTTAGAAGCTGAATGTTCGTAGAAGCATTTGATTATACAGTACAATTCACCTGCCGAGACCATGCATATGTGTAAACTGTTCATCATCGAGACATCCTCTGGCCTTCAAGGCGCATAACTCAAAGTAATAAATTATTTAACTACTTAAAAGTGAAAAGGTTTGAAAATCATAAAGCACCTACCAAAAAAACAATTCTAAATCAAAAAGTAATTAACGAAGGGGAAGCAAGCATGGATTCAAAGGCGGAGCCAAAAGATGAAATTAGGGGGGGGGCAAGATTTCAGTTGTGTTATTATTTTAACTAAAATCATATAAATTAGCTAGAAAAATAATTACCCCCTGTCTCCGCCCCTGATAGATCAATACAAGAATTTCATTACTTCACACTTAATGTAACAGTCTCAAATTATAAATTCAAAATATATTATATATATTCATAGTTATTAAATTTCATACTTACTATATATATATATATATATTTTACTTCACTTATTATAACAATCTCAAATTATAAATTCAAAATATATGATATATATTCGTAATTACTAAATTTCATATATATATATATATATATATTTCCCAAAATTTCGGCAGAGTTTCCTTTGTATTCTTTAGATACCAAGTTATCGACTCAATCATTTCTCAACCTGTAACATCAATCACAATATTCGTCTCATCATTTGGACTTCAAAAACTCAAGCATATTTCAATATCTCAATTCTATTTTCTATAGAACACTATAATAAAATTAATAAATTCTTAACATGCATCATCTCTTTTTTTAAGTATTTGTGCTCAAATATATATATACAACTAACCACAATTCAACTTAATAATAATAATAACATTATAAATTACATCATACACAAGATAACAAGTTAAACATTACAATTTTAGATATGGAAGTATATTACAACAAAATATTAATTCTTCCAATTACATTAATCACATAACAAAATTATATATCCAAGCATCTACTTTCCAGATCGAGGGTGCGATGTATCTAAAAACATAATCGCATTAAACATGATTAAAACAATTGCACATTTCAATAAGTAATTGATTAAGGACTAATTATTCATATACATTAAAGTGACTTTCATATCATAGAATAAATTGTCTTATTTTCTTTTTGAAGTTTCTAATTTCATAAATTCTCTTCTAGACATAGGGATAACTCTACTAAATTAAAAATATCAAGAGTGTCTCCCATAAACCAGCATATTTAACTTCAAAGATTTACAATTAATCTATTTTACATCGAGTGATTATCCCATTAATTTGTAAATTAATTTTCTTTACATGGCCATTCAACCAGACATAAATTCCAGTAATCAAGAAATGATCTTCAAGGCTTGCCCATTTAACAGGGTATTATTTCCAGTAACTGCCCATTCACCAGGGCATTATTTCCAAAAACCAGGAAATAATTTTCAAGGCTTGCCCATTCACCAGGGCATTATTTCTAGTAACTAAGAAATAATTTTTCAAGGCTTGCCCATTCGCCATGGCATTATTTCCAGTAACTGCCTATTCACATTATTTCCAGTAACCAGAAAATAATTTTTCAAGGCTTGCTCATTCGCTAGGGCATTATCCAGTAACCAGAAAATAATTTTTCAAGGCTTGCCCATTCACCAGGGTATTATTTCCAGTAACCAGCACTAGAATTTACAATTTATAAAATTCCTTCTACAATAATAAAAAAAATATAAACTAATTAATTACTCCAAGGTATCGAACACCTACCTGGTGTCTGTGCGCGTGAAGAGGTCCCTTGTTGCTGATTAGGTCCTGCAGCCTTCTCTGTATCAACAAAAATTACTTTGTCATTGTTCATTCATTCGAACCGGTAAAATTCTAATACCCATTATATATTCTTTGATTAAATCCAACACCCTTAATTAAGTTTAATTGACTTTTAATTCAAGGAGGACAAAACCCTCCTTTTTGAAACATTTACTTATTTTTTCACAAAAGTCCCTATACAATTTAACCTATCAACATCAATTATCTTCAATTTGGTAAGATTCCTCAATAATATTATTTAAACTCTATTCTCTAATTTTTCTTCTCTATTTAGCCAAAAACTCCTCAAATATCATTTAAACTCCATTCTCTAATTTTTTTTCTCCATTTAGCCAAAAACTCCTCAATAATATCATTTAAACTCCATTCTCTAATTTTTCTTCTCTATTTAGCCAAAAACAACCTAGGGAAGGAAGTGAAGATTTTTCTTTTCTCTTTGAAAAATTCTTACTCCATTCATATAATAATACTTATAAACCTTCATCTTTTCATATTTTCCAAACAATTGTATTAAACCTCAAATCCCCTAAATTATTCCTCTTTTGGCCAAATATTCAATTAAAATGAGAAAAATAATTTTTGTTTCTTTTACTTAAAATTAAACACTTACCCAATCATAATTCATGCTTTCTAACATGTTTCAAACATAATTTGCATCATTCCTATAAATTATAACATAAATCCACAACTTCACATAATCATAATTTTGCATAATCCTTCATCAAACATAAAATTAAAGGAATTAATCATTTGGAGCATGTTATTTACCTCACTTTGATAAGGATTTAAGGAAAGAATGCAAGAAAAATCAAGTTTTCTTCTTCTCCCTCTTTAAACCCTAGCTTGAAATCCTTCATCCAATGCACTCACCACCTTAAAATCAACCCCCTCTTGATATTTAATTAAGTTAATCACTCTAATCAATCATTTTAATTAGTGAAATCAATGAGAATTTAAGTAGAAAAATCACACAATTCTTCCCCCTCTCTTTGTTTAGAACTCACGGCTAAAAGAGAAAAAATGGAGCATTTATAGTCTAATTTTTACCTATTTACACATTGACTCTCATTTCTTCTCATTTCTATTTTTGTCACTCAACTCTTCTTTTTACTTAATTCTCACCATAACATCTTATATTTTATTCTATTGTATCCAATTACAATACTTGAAATCCTTTTATTTAATCTAGTCGGTACTTTATTTATTTTATTCAGATTATAATTTAACGGGTTTTCACACTTATCACCTTGATAGATGATTCGGCGCATTTATTTTTGCATTTCAAAAATATTTTAAAAAAAAATTAAATTTTTTTATTTATTTTAAATTAATTTTTTTTTGGTGTTTTCCTATCATTTTGATCCGTTGATATCAAAAATGATTTTAAAAAAATAAAAAAAATATATTTTTAATACTTTTCCGAGTGAAAAACATTTTAAAAAATAACCACAACCACACTTCCAAACACAGTGACGGAGCCACGTAGGAGCAAAGGGGCAATTGCCCCCTTAATTTTTTTTAAATATTTTTTATATTAGAATATTAATATAATAATATGGTGAGGGGTTGATACACAGTTATTATTGTCGACTTGTGTCTTAATATAATAAATAATATATATATATAATATATGTGCAGCACCCCAGCTCATTTCTCATTTCCCCAAATTTTTCCCTTTTCTTTTCTGTTTTTTCCGCTAACTATTCAAGAGCTTTTCTACTCTCTTTTTTAGCCGCTCTCTTCCTTATACAAATTTTCTTTCAAGTCCAGTTAAGCAACTTTAGGTAAATTTTTTTCATTTTTTTATTTGTTTCATTATTTAATTTTAGTTTTTATTTTTTTATAGTTAGTTATTGAAAATATTAGGGTTTATAATAATTTAGAGGTTTTGATATATATAATATTTTGAATCAATTAAAGATGAATGGTAGTGAATTAGACTGCAAGATTTTGAACAATAGGCATTGATTTGATTGTTTTGAATTAATTAAAGGTTAATTCATTTCCAATTGAATTAGTTGCTATATGGAACTAAACTTTTTCTCGAGATGAACAAGCAAACATTCAAATTGTTGTCAGTAAGTAAAGATTGATATTTGCATAATTAAAATTATTTTAGCTTGAGATTGGTTCTTTTTATGATGTTAATTTCCTTGTGCCTTCCTATAAAATAATCAGGACAGATGATTAAATAATTCATATTTTATTTGTTTTTATTTCTCATTTTTGTTTTCATCAAACAATTTGTGTTTTGCTGGAGAAGAATTAACACGTGCGTGCAAGCCTGATTTTAATTAGTGCATGTTGGTTTTTTCTTAAAAAAGGAAAGAAAACAACAATTTATTTGTTTTTAAAAATGATTTGTCATGATAAATTTAGACTATCAATCCTGATCCATATCCATGCATTTGCATTATGTACAGCATGCATGGTAATGGGGGTGTGAAATGAATTTTGATGAATTGATGTGTATTTTACTATGAATTTCATATGGAAGATTTACAATTATTATGTAACTCAACTGAAATTTGTTATTATGAAAACTCAAAGAGAACAATTAAAATGTAAGTTTTCTTATTTTAAACGTATTTTTAAATTAATTTTGCTTTATATGAGTTAGTATACTTGTTTCGAATTGATTTCTAATGCATGTCTATATAATATAATATTTATTAATAATTTACCCCCTCATTTAAAAAATTCTTGCTCTGCCACTGCCAAAACACACTCGAAGAAGCTTTCTCCGCCAAGAAAAGGAAGTTCGATTCAAAGCCTATTAAGTCTAGACCCCGTTTGTTTGCTAGAAAGTAGTTTTTTTTTTGAAAGTGAATTTCCGGGAAAGTGAATTATTTTCTGATGTTTGGCAGTGTAATGAAAAATAAGTTGGAAAATATTTTCCAGTGTTTGGTTATGTCATGAAAAATGAGTTGGAAAATAACTTATTAATGTTTTATTTTTCTCAAGTTTATTAAAATAATGAGGAACAAATCTTACAAATTAAAAAGTTGATGAGAATGAAATTGAAAAAAAAAATAATTTCATAAATTATCTCAAATAAAATAAATAATAATCAAAATAATTGAGATCAAATCTAAAAAATAAAAAAAATAAAAGATGAAGAAATTAAAATAATAATAATTAACATTTCATAAATTATTTCAAATAAAATAAGTAACAATTAAAATAATGAGAACCAAATTTGATACATAAAAAATTTCAATAAAAAAATGATAAGGAAAAAGCAAATAACAATTATAAAAATGAGGACCAAAGTTAATATAAAATTTAAATTTTAAGAGATGAAATTAAAAAATAAATATTCAAAACAAAATATATATAGCAATTAAAAGTTTGAGGATCGAATTTGATATAATCAACAAATAATATGATATTTCTAAATTTTTCACAATTTGCAGAAACTGTTCCGTCCAAATTTTTCAGGAAAACACTTTCCTGAAAATCAAGTTAAAATTTTTTTTACTGGAAAGTGTTTTTTGTTAATCAACTTTTTTAATAGCAAACAAAAACAAAAAAATTTGAAAAGTAATATTTTTTAAAATAAATTTTAAAAAACAAATATAGCATTGGATGCGTTACGCATATAGAAAAAGCAGAGAAATGGGATTAAAGAGGCTCTCTTCAAATCTCAAAATAGGACCTTAGGTAACGGTGACTGGCTGAGCCAAGAAAGATAGGTCTGAAACTCTATCGGGCACAGCTTTCTTGATCTTGCTTTTTGACTAACTGAATAGGCTCTTGTTTATCCTTTCTTCTCTAATGAGATTTCGACTTAGCCCTCTCCCCTTGCTTGCTCTCATAAGCGTTCTTTTAGGCTGAGAGAGAGAGAGGAGAGCGTGATGGAGAAAATTAATAAAAGCCCAACCCCCAACACCCTGTGCAAATCTTCAATCAAACAGTATTAATTAGGTTGGATAGCTGGCACATCCCTGCATTTATACCTCCTCCTCACCTGTCCTGTCTGTGCTCTGCACAGCTCTCCGGATTCCCTTGCCCTCTTTGAAAATCTCAAACAACTAGCCAAACCCTCCAGGCATCAATGATAGAAACTAATGACCGAGGACATGATCCCAAGGCCAGGAGAAGAAGGTGTTTCATTGTTGGTGGGGTAATTCTCCTCTTGCTGCTGCTGCTATTCATTATTGTTCTCATCCTTGCCCTGACAGTTTTCAAGCCTAAAGAGCCCAGAACCGAGCTGCTATCGGCTACCCTCGAAGGCATCTCTCCTCGCATCTCATTCTCTCCTGTTAGTATCCAACTTAACATCTTCCTCAATCTCACACTCCTCGTCAAAAATCCTAACCATGCCAGCTTCAAGCATGGCCCTGGAAAGAGCTACCTTCTATATCAAGGCGACCAGGTGGGAGAGGCTGACTTGTGCCCGGGCCTGATACCCTCTAAGGGGACTCAGACACTTCCTTCCCAGCTTACCATAGAGGTGGATGAGATGGCAACTCATATTTCAGCTTTAATCAGTGATGTTCTGCAAGGGCAGCTTGTTATTGAAACACGAACGAGAATTCCTGGCAGGGTCTCCTTCCTGAAGATATTCAAAAAGCATGCTGTTGCTACTTCTGATTGCCGACTCGCTATTGCTATTCCTTCCATGAAGATTCAAAGCCAAGAATGCGAGAGCAAGACTAAGTTATGATGAAACCAACAAAAGTTTGGACTGTAGCATGCATGCCTACCATGCTTCTTCAGTTTTGATTTCCGCATCATATGGCACCGGAATTAGGAAGGAAGCAGGCCACTCGGTTAGTTTTTCTGTTCACCAGTTTAAACTCTGTCAGAGAAGATAGATTATTTTATTGTTCTGTTCTGTGTAGATTTTGAGTGTCTTTTCCCAGCCACTTCTGGATAGTAGATTGTAGAGACTATAAAAATCTTTATATTACAAGTATATATGCAAACAATTAACAAAAATCGAAATGGTGTGGAAAATTACTACAAGCACTGTAGATTACTATAAATTCACGTTTTTTTTCTTGTTCTTTGAAAAAGTTTCCACTTCGGTCACTAAATAAATTGTTTTTCAATTTAATCCTTTTGGGTTATGTTGGTGGGGGAATTGGGCTCAATATTGAGGTGTCAAAATAACAACCTGATCCTTTATTTCACAAAAAAAAAAAAAAAAAAATCAGTTTTACTGCTTTACAAAAAACATTTGGGGGCATAATCAAGTAGGAGACAACAATGCAAGGGGTTTTTTTATATTTTTTTAACTATGCAAAACGCGTCTTTTAACCATTCTTTGCTTAAAAAAAATTTCCAATATCATTTTGTGTCCCTTAAGTTTTACAATTTAGGATTTTGATTCTAAACTTTATTTTTATCATATTTCACTCATCATTGGGTGTCCAAATTCTGACAACAAAAATCTCCTTCTTGTGTAGCTAGTGAGGCATTCGAATCTAGCCTCTCTTTTTTTTTTTTTCTTCTAATTTTGTTTATTTTTTAAAATTTAATTAATATCCTTTATATATATATATATATATATATATATATATATATTGTTTTGCATTGATTTATTTATTTACATCTAAATTAATACCCTCTCTATCTAATTTTTAAATTATTTGGTTCACCTTTTTTAAATAGTAGTTCTTTAAAAAAAATATTTAGTATTTTAATAATATTGCGAGGAGATTATTATAATTTATTTTTATTTTTTTAATTGATATAAATAAATTGTATTTGCATGATGTATTTATAAAAATAATAAATATTTGTTCTTGATAAGAAAAAATAATATCTAAGGTAAGAAAATTAAAAGGAAAAGTAGGATTAAATAATTGCATACTTACAATCATTTGTTTTTATAGGAAAGATTAGCTTTTCATTTTGATATTTAATTAATATTAATAATTCTTTCAGTTTATTAATTTATATATTTTTAAATTTATTTCATTATGTTTAAACAACATCTTTATATTTCTCAATTAAAAAAAGTTATGATACAATAAAACATATCTACAATATTAGCACATTTTTTACCATATTAAAAACTAACTTAAGATTTGAGATTCTATATGTTAAAAAATATACCGTT
This sequence comes from Populus trichocarpa, assembly GCF_000002775.5. NCBI lineage: Eukaryota > Viridiplantae > Streptophyta > Magnoliopsida > Malpighiales > Salicaceae > Populus > Populus trichocarpa. The sequence goes on along the minus strand of NC_037290.2, from coordinate 8,740,584 downwards.
ATTTTATTTTATTTATTAAGGGTAGAATAATATTTTTATTTTCTTTTTAGTTTAGCTTACATATAATATCTTTATATTTAAGTTAAATTTATTTTTTTAATTATTGTTATCATCTAGTATAAATGAAATCCCAACCTCCTTTTATATTTATATTTTATTTTATTTTATTTTATTAGATTGTTTAACACTATTCACGACATAATGTTAAGACTTTTTTATATTTATTTTTATTTTATTAAAAGTATCCATCAGCTTTTTTATTCAAGATAGTTTTTTTTTATATATATAGCACAGCCGCATGCATTGAACGCATCTATCCGGGCTTAAAAGTTGAAGCCTGAAATTTAATTGTCAATCTTTGAAGCGATTACGATGCTTCAAACTTGGTGCCGATGTGGCTACAAAGTTGAAATTTACGATGAATTGGCAATTCTGAGGCAAAATCCATGTAGAAACGGCGACTCGTCTAACTAAAACTCTCTTCACTTCAGTTCTTAGCATCTGGAACACTTTTGCTACTGCCACAGGCAAAAATTTCTTTGCATTCACTATCTATCAGTCACTTTCATATACAAATCCAAAAGAAAGTCTGGTACACTGGAAAATATGGATTGGAGAAGACTTGAAAAATATCTGTTTTTTTTTTTTTTTCTGTGTTTAGAGTGTATTGGAATGAATAATTTATGTTATTTTGTGTTTAATAGATATTGAACAAGACACGGCCAATCTAGGGCTTGAACAGATTCAAATTTTTTTTTTTTAAAAAAAATAATCTAACTTAATCTAGTAAAAAAGCAAAGTCAACCCGAGATTAAATACATATAAAAAAACCGTTACGAGATTGCTTTGATCTTTGATTTTAGTTTTTAATTCAAGTCAATTTTTTCAACCCGTGACTTAAGTTTTGCCCAGAGTTGACTCTCGAGTCAGATTTTAAAACTATTATAATAATAATAATAATAATAATAATAATAATTTTTATTCTTAAGTTAACTTGAATTAATCCAGGTTAATCCTCCCAACTCGTAACTCCCAACTCGTGACTCAAGCCTCGCCCTGAGTCAACCCCTTGAATTTTAAAATTATTATAATAATTATTTTATCCCTATAACTCTTCTGCAGATAGTCAGACAAGTTTCTCCAACTCCTTTTAATAGAATAAATATTTCTCCACTAAAACAAGCCTGAATAGAACAAAAATTAATTTTTGTACTGTCTAAAAATACACCAAACAACTTTACAAAAAAATTATCCTATGATCATCTTTATCCAGCTTACCAAACACTGCCTATTAGATAGTTTTTGTGTTTGCAGTACTGTCTCTATCACCTTTAGTTTCCGACCATGAACACCTAAAGATCAGGTTTCAATCGAAAATCTTGATCCGGATTTCCTATAACGATGGCATGTATAACATGTCCAATGTTCCACTACTTCAATGCTTACTTACAACCCTGATAAAGAACCCACAAACTCAAGTGAAAGAAAACAAACCCATAGCCATGTCAAAAAAAAAACAAACCAAAAAAAAAAACCGAACCAATGTTAGCTCCAAATTAGTGGGGTATCAATCAATGTATCCTTCTGTTTCTTCATGCAATTATCACGACCATATCATTATCAAACCACGAATATTGGGGGGGTTGCTAAAAAACAGATGCCAACAGTTCCTCAGCAATGAATATCCTGCTTGGACTTTACACAAAAAACTTGGCAAAGAACATGTAGATGTGCACAGACAACTCAAACACATGCACATCCACAGCTGCCTCCCATAATCCATACAGTTTTCAAACTCATTATCGACTTAACATATGAGCAGTTTGTAGCTAGCATTTAGTAATTGTTATTAGCATTCAAACTTTACCTATTCAATCACAAAAATTTATATCTCAAAGTCATGCCACATAATCAAAACTTGATCAGAAATAAGTATCTCATTCCATTTTAAATAGAAGTGAATACTGCCTTGTTTCAGCATAGTTCATTCTTCTAAGAGGCGAATGCATAAATTTGGAGAAATACAAAAGGAAAGTAGAAGGATATTGTAATCACTATGAAAGCACCTAGCAACATGATAGCACTTGCGTTTCCTACTTTCTAACATTTTGATGTGATTTCTTATCTACTTTGAGAAATCAGAGAAGCTAATCAAGACTGGATCTCATTCGTTTATTGTGGAGCACAAAATGCCGAAACCATTCTGAATAGGTAAACGTTGATCTCTCTATCCTATGTAATGCAAATTAGCAAAGTAAACATGTAAAGTAAATAGTATGTAACCTATTGTGGAGCACAAAATGCCAAAACCATTAGAAACTTGAAAGACATGGAAAGAGTAAATTAGCAGAGTAGCTTATCAATGCACAAGTGTCTAAAAAGTAGGTTAATGAGCCAGCAATTCAGTGGTATTGTTCGTGAAAGCAAGAGCAATGAGATTTCAGATACAAGCTCACCTTTGTCCATCAATACTTCATAAAAATAAAGTGCCAGAATGTGCGGCATTTTATATCTTGCCTAAAAAACGACATCTGAATCATCATGTAATGCTTTTGCACCATTCATTTTGGCACAAGGTTAAATTAAGTCCAGCAAAAAGCTAGCCAACAAAGACAAATGAAGGCATTCATTTTTATTAACTCAACAAGCCACATAATGAGATACATGTAATGTACCTCCATGGGTAGAGAAATAATATAAAGAAGTGCACTTGCTGCTGTCTAAGTAAAGAACAGTTGCTAATTTCCAAAAGTAAATGAGCGTCAAGAATTCCTATACAATGCTACTACTACACTGTGATCTTGGTCAGAGGAAATCATCCCTAGTTAAATAATATCTGTATAGACCACAAGTTATGACTTAGAGGCACATATGTTAACAGCTTTCATACAAAATACAAAATGAATTCTTATAAAATTAGTTGGCGGCGCAGCATCCTACCATCAGCAGATCAGATAAGCACAATTGAATCACTTTTAGAATTCAAGCTTTCTGCATAATCCCAAATCAATAATCCTCGATTTACCTTTTTGCTTCAGAGGAGCGCCGGGACAAGTATCAGGAACTCTGGTTAGTTTAGGAGCTGCAGGAGGTGTTGTGCAATCATCAGAACCGCATTCCAATTTTGACATTTCTTCAAGAGCACCTTCAGTTTGCTTCAAAACAATAGCTTCCAAAAGACTTTCATACACAGATTCAAACATCTCTTCATCCGATAAGAACTCCACATCATCACCAAAACTCCCATTTCTGAAGGCTCTAAGGGAAGAAGTAAAATTAAGCCGGCATGCAACACTGGCCCTAGCTTCATCGTAGTATTTCTTACACTGAGGAGCCAAGGCGTTGTCTTCATGACTCGGAGCGAATGGGTCAAAAACACCATCTTGGGGTGTTCGCGGGCTGCTAAAATTGTCAAAAAGGTCCTCATTTCTGTTGGTTTTAGAAGTGAAGGAGAGAACTTTGGGCAGTTTTTTAACTAAAGTGACTGAAAAGAGTGGAATATCCCCACTCTCTTTGCTGGAATCAGGAGTGATTGGACCTAGAGATGGCTCAACATTGGCCTTGTTAGCTTGCTCATCTTGGGTTTTGTTTGTTTTGTCCGTACAAGATTCAGAATCCATGAGAATATCTGTCTAAGAAGAGCAAAAATAAAAATCAGTGACAACTACTAATTAGCTAATTATCCAACAATAATAATAATTAGAGAGGGAAGGAGGGAGGGAGGGAGAAAAGGTTGCTTCACAACTCCTAAAGAAAACCTTATGCACTAAATTGTATACATCCTAATTAAAACCCTAGATAATTATTCATTAAACCATGCCTTCACATGCACCGAAGTCGGTTATTTTCCACCAGAGAAAGAAACAAAGAAACGAATGAATTGCAGTGAAATGTGTAGAATATGAGAGAGATTAGAAATTGAAATAAGGGCTTACCTGAGTTCGATTGAAAGAGGAAATTGTGTGAATTTTTGTAGCACCGGAGGCGGCGGCGAGAGGGGGAGGGAGTGTAGCAGTTTGAAGAGGAGGAAAGTAGGAAAACGGCAAGCTTTTTTTTTTTTTTTTTAAAGAAGTTTTTACAGCTTCACCGAGTCAGTCGTTTTCGCGTTCCTAGGGCTTTGTCTAATCTATGAAAACACAAGCAGGGGTTGAGTTTGGGTTGATGAGTTGAGTTTGTGAACGTGCGCGAGTGCGTGTGCGTGTGCGTGTGTGGACAAGAAGATATCTGGAAGGAGCTCCGGTATTCGTGCGTGGGTGTCTTTTGCTATCATTATTGCATCATCATCAATGAACTGGAATTGAACCCACGTCCGTCTCAACACTCGTGAATTATACCTTAGTCTAGTTATTTATACAAATTAATAAAACTAATTAAACAGTTTGTTCTTTATTTTAAACATGTATCCTTCCTGGTTATAAATAATAATAATAATAATAATAATAATAATAATAAATTCTTCTTTCTTTATAACATTTTTATCTTACCTTTTTATCCTCTACTTTTTCTATTTTTTTTCGAAAAAAATATATAAAATAACATCAAAAATGAAAAATCAAGTATGTGTAAAAAAATGAAAAATAAAAAAGGCCTTTCCTATTTTTGCACAAAAAACACTTCATTTCATCCAAAACAATTCCACACATATTTGATCCCTTTGCTTTTAAAATTTTATGTTTATATCATAAATTTTATTTTTTTTCACGTTTTAATCTTTTAGTTTTGAGAAAATGGTCGATTGACCATAGTTCGGCCACAATACAAATTTATTTTAGTGTTAATAGATTCATCTTGATGAAAGGAGTGCTATTAAAATGTTTTTAGAACTTTCATCCATCAAAAAAAAATAGTTTGAGGGTTTGAGGTTAGAAATTGATTTATTGAGGTTATTTAGGTGTTGTTTTGGTATATTAGATGGAAAAAACATTTAAATTTGAGTTTTTAAAATCCTAAAACTCAATCTTTTTATTTTCTTGATTTTTAGACGATGTATCATTTGCCATTACAAATAATGTGCCACATTTCTTTTTTTTATATTTTAGAATAGGGTGGACACCATTAAAAAAAAAAAAAGGAAAGAAGTCTAGGCATGCAAGCTTGGCCTCTTTTGATACATCCCTTTAGTTTTTTAATAAGATTTTTTTTTAAAAAAATTTAATTAAAATTCACTATAAATAAAATAATTAAAATATTATTCTATTAAATATCATTTAATTTTGTGTTTGTTTTCAAATAAGATTGTAGCTTTATATAGTAATATTAACAATAATTTTGTTAATTAGTATGTATGAATCTAATATAAGTTTTTAAATGTATGAATCTAATATTAACAATAATGAAAATATATTTTTTTATTTTCTTACATAATTTTTCTAAATTAATTATTTTTTCTTCAATTGCATACAAAATATCGAGACATAATTTTTTTTTATTGAAACTTGGTTTTGAGATCATAATAAGTTTTCTTTATTAAAAAACTTTATTAAAAAAAAACAATGCCTTGATAAAAAAAATATATTTTCATTAAAACAAAAAAAAATCATTAATTAGGAAACGAAGTCTTAATTGAAGATATGCATTTATTTGCATGTTAAAGAGTTATTGAAATTCTTTCAAAAATTATTTTAATTACCTTGATTTTCTTATTAAAAACATGACACCAATAAAAACTATTTTGATAAAGAAAACTTAAAAATAAGAAAAATAATTCATTGAATAAAAGATATATTTTTCAAAGAACCCAATTGTTGTTTTTTTCATGTACAAATGCTTATTTTATTTATAAAAAATAAATAAAATAGATTTTGAAAACTGTCTCCTGAAACAGCCACGAAGAGCAAAATAAAAGAGATAGTGCGCGCGCACTACTCTGTCAATGCGCAAGTGGAGGCACACGTCAGATGAAATGAAACGGTCTCCTTTTAGCTACGTTGACCCGTTACGCTGCTGGACCACTCAAAGACCGACCCACCCACCCCACGAAAAAACTCTACAACCATTTTTTGTTTTTTTAGTTTAACGTGGGTGTCCGGACCAGCTTGCGTGTACCTCAACTAATCCCACGGGCCCTGAAGTTAACGACTATGTAAGCCTCCAGTGGCCATTATATGAGCAACCACAGGGCTCGAATCTGATATTAAAAAAAATAAATCTCTTAATTCTAAATTTTTATCATTGAATCATCATCTAGATGGATACTCTACAACCTGATGATACAGTTCCCTGTTTTGCTTGATGATTTGAAATTAAAATCATTTTCCAAATTCAGTGGCTGAGGCTGACTCTTTTTTTCTCTCATTTATTTTGAGAAAAGCAATTTGCAGAGAGAATATTTGTTATGTGTGCACCACAACAGCCCACGTGTGTTGGGAATGCATCCACCAATGGGACGAAGAGCCTTTTTCGTGAATTGCAGGCTCAATGACTTTGAAATTTCCCATGCCATGCAATGAATTTTGTGTGGTTTCTAATTTGCGTAGTGATGAAGTTTGAAAATTCAAAATGCTCATGAACGTGAGTTTGTTAAATGTTTGGATTCAGAATGATTAGATGTTAATGTTTTATTCTTTAAAGGTCTAGAAGTTGATGATTATTGATAGAAGATTTAATGCTGCTAAAATAGTTTTCTTCTTATGAGATTTAAAAATTATTCAACGATAAAATCATTATTTTTTAATAAAAATTATAATAAATAAAAGATTAAGTTTTAAAGTTTTAAGAATAAAAATATTTTGTTCTTAGTTATGTATGATAAATGTTCGGTAAGAATAAGAATACAAATAGAGAATATATATATATATATATATATATATATATATCATTAGACTCGGGTATATTTAGATTCAATGTGTAACTGAATCCAAAAATATTGAGTCTGGAAATAATATCATGGTAAAATTTAATATGATTCAATATTAAAAATTATTATATCTCTGATTTAGTTGCAAAGAGAGATTAAAGTTTCAAATCTTTTCTTCAAAAAACTTGAACTTTAAAAAATAACTAGTTATATATAAAAAAAGATAAAATAGCATATTCTAGTGATAATTAATTTAGTATCTATGGTGATATTACAAATTCTGTGTCCCATTAATTTTTAACTTTAACTGCTTTATTACAATACAAACTAAAACACCTACATATTTCACTATAGATACTTATATATTATTTTAATTCTCGTATTTTTATTTACATCTTTCTATGCCTATATTTTTATTGATTATCTTGGTTATTGGTTATTTTTAAACTAACTAAGTTAATTAAATTATATTGCGATAATTTTCATACAATTTAATTTAAAATTCAAGTTAGGTAGATAATTATATTGAGAAGTTATAAGATTGATTTATTGGGTTAAATTTAAAAATACTATCAAGAAATTTCTTACAACCTAAACTTTTTTTTTTATTATTTTTTGGTCTGATCCATAGCATAAGATAAACGGGTTATCTAATTATTATGGGTTGTATAGTCTTGCCTATTGAAAAACAAAAAAAAAAAAGATATTTCAAAAAGAAAAAGAAAAAGAGAGAGGGTACGACTTAGAAATTGCGTAGACTTCCCCTGGGCATAATAAAGAACAATTTTATGAATTGGAATTGAAGTTCTAGACTTCCAGGAAATGGTCAGGAGTCATTACTGGTTGGCCAAACAACCTCGCCGCCGCCAAACGCGCTTTGTCGCTCACCATTTCGACAATAAAATCACTCAATGACAAGGCAGTAGAGCTATCCTCTCCCCTCCTCAGGCCTTCAAGTTTCTGTTGCTGCAATAGAAACAACCCAAGAATATATAAAACAAGCCATGGAAGCAGCAGCAGCAGCAGCAACCTTCACTGGTCACAAGAGAAGCTCCTCCTTTAGTCTCCGTTGCCCCAGTCTCAATTTCCTTCGCCTCCGCCGCATCTTTGATCTTTTCGACAAGAATGGCGATGGCATGATCACCATCGAGGAAATTAGTCAGGCACTCAGCCTTCTTGGCCTCGAGGCTGACTTCTCTGACCTTGAATTCACCATCAAATCTCACATCAAGCCTGGCAGCTCTGGCCTTTCTTTCGAAGATTTTGTCTCCCTTCATCAATCATTGGACAGCAGTTTCTTTGGTTACGATAATATTGCATCCGAGGAGGAGGCTGCAAATGATATCGGAGATCAGGCTAGGATGAGACAGGAGGAATCTGATTTGTCAGAGGCATTCAAGGTTTTTGACGAGGATGGGGATGGTTACATATCAGCACACGAATTGCAAGTCGTGTTGAGGAAGTTGGGATTGCCTGAAGCCAAAGAGATTGACAGAATTCATCAGATGATCACCTCTGTCGACCGTAACCAAGATGGTCGTGTTGATTTCTTTGAATTCAAGGACATGATGAGGAGCGTTCTTGTTAGGAGCTGATCTTGACGATTCATCTTCACGATCTTAATCCTCTCTGAACTTCCTTTTTTATTTTTGTTTCGTTTCTTTTTGCTATCTTTTCTGTTGTCAATTAGTCCTATGATTTCCATATGCATGAACTAGAAACGTGAATCAATCACTGGCATGTCGTCCCAATGGTGTTCAGACTTCATGTTTGTATATGTTAATAATGAATGTGCCATGGTTGGTTTTGACGTTTCAGGATTTATTTCACTATTCCTATGCAGCTTATCTTTTAGATCCCATCATGCCTAAGCAAATTTCTCTCTCGGCCTTGCATCTTCTAAGATGAAGTTTAGGCACACGTAGAGAGACAGCCAAGTTTTATTTGTTTAATGCCCAGAGCATCGGGTCCTGTTCGAAATGCAGCTTTAAGCTGACCGCTTGGATGACTTTGTCAAAGATTTACAACCAATGACATTTATGAATTGATTCATACAATTCCTGTTTAAAAAATAAAAAAAGGGGGGGGGGGGGGGGGGGGGGTTTGACCTTTCCAGAAGGGGATATGCAACAGCGATCTTCAATTTTTGACCTGTTTCTTGTGAAGCAATCCAATTGTTTTATCATAGTTTTTCACCATAATATATATTAATTATAAGAAAGAGACTAGTAGCTTGACAAAGTCGAAATAAAATAATAATAATTAAATTAAGTTGGACATTATGATTGTTATATCTTGATCTTTTAAATGACTTGGGATGATCCCACGAATACGAATGGTCCATTACAAGATTTAAAATGAAAACATTGAAAGAAGTATTGAGTGGTCTGGTTGTATAAATTTTAGCCAAAGACTGAATTTAAGGATTCTTTGGAGCATCAAACAAAGGTCTTAATATATATTTAATCTATATGCAAGAAGGGCTTAATCCACCTTTATTTGAGCTATGAAGTTTCAACACCAAGACTGTTAATTTAGTATCAGTTTTAACCAACCTTGTTATTTGATGTTTCCATGTTTTTAATGGATTTCTAACTAGTTTTGGATTTTCTATTATATATGGGAACATTAATTATTTTCTTTAAATATTAGGATTTATTATTTTTATTTTATTTCCTTGCCAGGTGAGGAGAAAACACGACAAAAAAAAAAAAAAAACAAAAGAATCCAAGTTGATGTAGGAAACACATGTGACGACAAGGTTTCCTTGTTGTGCAAGGAGAATAATTCAGCAACTTAATTGTGTTTTTTAATATTGAAAGGATATTAAAAGGTTGCAAAGAAAAGCATTAAAGATAATATCATTTTCCTTTCAAAAAAATGATAAATACAATGCTCATATCAAAATCCTATTCAAACTTGGAAACCAAATGGGCAACAACTTCTCCTTTAATTTCTAGGATTATTTAGCAGCATTATCGACTATAAATAAGTTTTGTATTAGACCTATAATGTTTTCTTTTTTCCTTCTCTTCTCACGATATATAAAGACTTATGAGCTTTATTTTTATTTTATCAGCTGCAACTTCAAGCTTGTTTAGGCTTAATTAATACTTTGTTTTCATCTAAGATCAAATGCTTGCTTGGATCAAGGTTGAAGTTTACTAGAAAAGGTTTTAGTTAGTTTTTGTAAGTGGGTCAATTCAACCTATAAAGGTAGATCCATTAGGGTTAATTTCTCATAACTATTTAAACATATGTAAGCCTAAAATTCAACATCTTTAACGAATAAAACTTTTGGACTTTTCAGTTTTAAAGTGTAAGAGAGATTCTTGTATTCTTTGGTTCTTGAACGAATTGAATCTGACTTATCGAAGTTTGATTGGCTTCGTGGCGTCATTCGACTTCATTCCAATAGTGTTGGTGTCTTGGGACATGTTTTATTGTGTCACACTCCTATCAGATCTCTTTTGGCCTTTTGATATCATATCTCAATCTTAATTGTGGGTTGCGTGACAACGTAATCATGAGATCTTTAAATTTTGACTTGTTTCTTGTCAAGCAATCCAATATTGTTTTATCATAGATTTTCACCATAATATTTATTAATTATAAGAAAGAGACTAGTAGCCTGATAAAGTCGAAATAAATTAAAATTTATTAAATTAATTTATTAATATAGTTAACACGATAGTATGATTGTTATATCATGATATTTTAAATGATTTGGGAACACAAGAAAAGTGATGTGGATCAGCCCATAAATATTAAAGACCTATTATACATTCTAAATAGATTCATCACAAGATTCAAAATAAAAAATATTGAAAGAAGTATTGAATGAACTAATTGTACAAGTTTTGGTCAAGACTGAATTTGAGGATTCATGAAGCATCAAATAGAGGCCTTAATACATTTAATCTATGTGCAAGAGGGGTCAAATTCACCCTTATTTGGGCCATGGAGTTTCAACATCAAGACTATCAATTTTGTATCAGTTTCAACCATCTTTGTTATATGATGTTTTTATGAGTTTTGTGGATTCCTAACTAGTTTTGAATTTTTTTTATTATAGACGGAACATTAATTATTTTCTTTAAATATTAAGATTTATTATTTTTATTTTTATTCAATTCTAGAAGAATTTCAAGTATGGAAATGGATTTGAGGTAGATAATAAATCCCTTGTTCAACTTTAAGATTCTATATCAGATGAGATATAATCATTGGTGATTGGTGTGTTTGTGTTGGGCTTGCTTGCTTGCTTATGTTTTCAGAAAAACATGAAGCAAATGCAGGACTGCAGGAAAAAACTAGGGAGATTGTCTGTGATTTCTAGGACACAAAAACTAAGATTCCTGAAGCAAATATAAATGAGAAGATGCCAGTAATAAAACAACAGGATGGAGCCATGCATCCATGCTAGCTCCATTTGGAAAACGTCATCAAACCACCTCAATTCCAGGGTTCATTTGATTAATTTCTCCGGTCAATTTGGTTAGATCAAGGAACGAATAAGACAGTCAACAAAGAGACTTTAGGTCCACAAAACGTAGTCTCGAAGTCTCCAACATCACACACACGGCAAATGGGGCAGTTGAATTCAGCGTTTTTATTACACAATTCTGCACCGAGCACCAGGGGTGGGATCCGCCATCTCTTGGAAACTCTCCGACGACATCGTACCTTGTTTCAGCGTACAAATCATCTTCAATCAGCATTATAGTCTCACATTAATTCATACGAAAAATGATGATATGCTGCCAAGTGTCAATGCTAGATGATGTGAAACCAGACCAGAGTCTCCCTTGTCCTTACTTGTAACATGATGCTATGATGTGTCGCTAATTAAGAGATTGCAAATAACTATTATGAGAATCAGATTATTTGTTGCTTGTTATCACTGAATTCTTAATAATTAAATGCTGAAATTGATATGTTGAATGCTAAAAATTACTGATTTTTTTTTTATCTGAGTCGTTTTGATTTGTTAATATTAAAAATAAATTAAAAAATAATAATGGGTTAAGAGGTCATTATCTACAACGACAATGGAAAACAAGACACAACCAAATCTGCAAACGTAAGATGGGATGGTTCTTCTGAGAAGCGAATATTGAATCACGGAGGTTGTGGGATTTTGAGGTTTGTTAAACCAGAAAAAACACAAGCCCGAGTGTTCCAACCCTCAACACATGAATTTATTAGAATAACAGAGCCTAAAATGATGATATAACCATTGGCGCTGTCTGATATGGACCAGGGCTATATTTAGATATTCACTCTTCAACCAAAACCCATACCAAGAAGGTTAAAGCTTATAGCTAATTCGCAAGATTTCTTAGATTAAATCAAATCTACCCTGGCTTAGTCACCTCCATGCACATGGGTTTCCATCCTCCAAACCAACAGCCTCTGATCTTTATGATCTGTATTGATTTGTTTTCTATTATAGCTTCAAGGTTATTATCATCATAAATATCTGTAAAGAATCTTATGCATCGCAATTATCTCAAGAATCTTGTTCAGCTCTAGTTTTGGGCCTAGGGGTATTTGCTGATCAGTAACATGGCAAATATCACATACAGAGATCCAGAGCTGGAAGAGAGTTTCTCCTTCAGTGGCTGCTATGACTTCAACTCACCATTCCAATCAATCTTCTTCGATGAGAGCGACGACGAGAGCTACATTGAAATAGCCCTTGAACCCTCCCTGAAAAATGGTCATGGAGGTATTAATTGCTGGGCTGATGAGGAAATGGAGCTCCGTATATCATTTTCATCTAGTGCTCCCTTCCAAGAACTCTCCACCAAAAAAATCAGTAATGAGCATGAGTCTGCGGCCACAATGCCATCGTCTCCATCATCAACAACATTCACAATGAGCTCTTCTTCTCCTTCCATGGAGAGTGGTCAACGGGATGCACAAATGGGGTCCAAGGCTTCTTCTTCTACTTGTAGAGCCCAAAAGGCCATTAAAAAGAAGGTGCAGTTCCCTAAAGTGAACAGTTTTCTCAATATGTTAAAGCCCAGTTTGACGGTATCATCCGAGGCCGATGATGGAAATGGCCGTCCGGCTAACAACAATCATTTGGAGCTTGTAAGCAGCAGGTATTTTCTATATTTTCTCATTTTCATTCTGTCTTTCTTTTCTTTTTTTCTTTTTTTTTGAGATGCAACAACAAATTGTGCCCCCCCTTTTTTTTCCCCAAGAAATGGTCGTGTTCAATATCAGAATTTAGAAAACAAAATGGCCCACAATCACTAATTTTATGTGGATGGGCCGTGGGTGGTCCATTTCAGATTTTGAGTTTTAGGCTAATCACATGTCCTAATTTAGCCCATGATCTCCTCTGTTACAATTGACAGCGTTAGAAGTATGGTGTATTTAAAAAGTGTTTTTAACTCTTTTTTTTTTATTCAAAATTAATTTTTTTATAATTTTAAATTATTTTAATATGATGATGATAAAAATAAATCTTTTAAAATAAAAAAAAATTATCTTAAAATATTTTCAAATAAAAAATATTTTGAAAAGAAACCATTACTATAATTCCAAACACTGAAATAACAAAAATAAAGTGTAGATTTAGTTTCTCAAATATTTATGTTTGATTCTTGAATTTTATCAAGCTAGAAAATTTAGATATCTTCCATCAATCGGTAAAACCAGTTTTAAATGGCTGAAACACATGTAACTAATCAATACAATGGGTATAGATTGTATTGACAAATAATTTAAATTTATTTATATGTGATTATTATAGGCATTGAATATAATAATTATCACTGATCACTGGCCGTGTTGATTTCCTGTTTCAAATCTATCATAGCACCATGAAAGGATCAAAGGCAACGGCCATGAGCAGTAATGGGATCGTGATGAAGTTCTTGATCAAATTTCGAACCTTGAAGATTCGAACTCTGCTTGCATCATTTATGAAGTCCTGCCAAGTGATTAACTCCCCCCAAGAGCCGAGGAATACTGGGACACACCAGAAGCTAATGAATCCATTTGATAAATGGTTTGCGCCAGGAAGTAGCAGCAGCAACGTCTACTCAAACAACCTCTTTGGAGACGGTGAGAGGTCAGGAGTATTGGAGATGAAAATGGATACAGTTAGAGCAGTTGTGGAAACGATGAGTAGCAGCAGCAGCATTGGTCGCGAAGATAGAAAATTTAGAAGTTGCCCAAGCCCTACAAAATCCTCCCCAGTTCATCAAGAACTCTCAAGTGATGATCAGAATCATAAAATATGTGCTAAAGATAACTCAATTCAGGCGGCTATTGCTCATTGTAAGAGATCATTTGGTCCAAAAATTGTCTGATTTTGTCTTCTTTAAATTTGTCCTAGAGGCATGTTGGAATTTATGTATCTTTGTGAGAATTTTACCCTTGTTTTGACCTCCCAACGTTAATGGTCTCTCGTGGAGTTTAAGAGTGTGTTTGGTAGCGAGGTTGCGTCTGTATTTTTAACAAAACACAGATGCAACCCATTTGGTAAAGAAAAAAAACAATTTACTATTCATGGGACCCACGGCATTTCAGTGTCCAAAACACAGGAGAAAAAAAAGCAGACGAATGTTGCTTCCTGCGCCCTTCATGCTAATTAATTAGCACGAACAATGTAGCATGGCTACACTGTTCCGGTTGGACCGGTTCCTGCCAGACCGGTTCCGGTTCAAAGCTCAAAAATACATTGAACCAGGTTCGACCCAGTAAAATAAAAAATAAAAATTATTTTTTATTTTTTAATTGTGTTTTATTCAAAAAAACTAGTGTTTAACATTATTCAATGACACTGCATAAATTAGACAGAGATCGTTTGATGACGTAACATTTATAGAATTTGATCGCAATTCCAATTTATTCCTAATTATATTTTACCTGATGTTGTTGCGTGCTTAAAAAACAAAAAATATTGTAGTCCTTGTCGTATGTATTTCTTACGTGATGGAATTGTAGATAGTTTAATGGAACAATAAAAAATATTTTATATAAAATATTATTTATTTCATGATGTAATAACAATAGTTAAATCTACAATATTTAAATTAAAAACCATCAATATTAATATATTTTTTTAAAATTATTTTATAACCTCAATTTCAAAAGCATTATTAACCAAACACATTAAACTACCTTTTTTTTTCAACCTCAATTTCAACCACAGTTTTAACCAAACATATATTTTTTCAAACCAACCTCAACTAAAAGTACTTTTTATAAAATAACTTTTTTCAAACCACAAGCACAACAACAACCGCAATACCAAACACACCCTAAGTCTTGTATATACCCATTTTCTTCCGAGAAAAATTTGAGATTATACCCGCTAGATTTATTTTTTGGCAGATCATGCCAACTTATTAAATAATAATAATAATTTAACCCAGTCATACCATTAGTTTTTGTGTCTCCACGAATACACACACAAGTATTATCTAGTGATAACTTTGAGGGTATAACTCAACTGATTAAATTTTAGGTTTGCTTTTCAAAGGTCACCAGTTCGAGTGCCACAAATCTTAGGGTCACTAGAGGTTTATATTGTCGTTAACTTCAAAGTTTCGGGGAATTAATCGAGATGCACGTAAGTTGACTCGGATAGCCACAGTTAAAAAAAAGAGTATTACCTAGCCATTGATGAGCTTGGCGACACTTATAATTATTTTGTGTTGTAATGATGATAATTTAACTCATTTTAGTTATTATTATTCCGATAATAATTATAACTAAAATGAGTTTAATTTTTGGATTTTACCAAATATTACGGATAATATCAAAAGAATTCAAAAACAAATTAATGAATAAAATAAGTGCAATTTTTGTAAGATAAATAAAAACGAATGGTGCTTTTCAGGATCCCACAAAAATGCTGGGGGATCCTAAGAGGTATCGGACTATGGTAAAAAAATAATTAGTAATTAAAATTTTAGAAAGCAGATGATAGAAATGAATAAAGGTCAATTCTTGAATATAAGTAATCGTTATTTTGAACGAGTGTTTTGGGGGGAAGTACTGAAATCTTTTCCAAACATAAGTAAATTCCTGAATCCTAATTAATTCTAGATAATGCAGACCAAAATTCATTGATTCTAATAGATTTTAGGTATTTATTGAGATTAATTAGGTGACCAATTACACCTAGAAAATAAACTAATGGTGGCGACTCTTTTATTTTTCCCTTTTCTTGTCTGCGACGGTTCCACGTGCCCTCGGGTCCGGGCATGTTATCACAAGTTGCACATCTTAATGTTGCAAATATTAATTAGTTTTTTGGGTATTAATAATTACATGAACGTACGACTTTAAGCTGGATTAGTATTTAATCCTTAACTTAAAGAAAAATGCTACGAGTAAATCCAAGTTAGAATGACAACCTTGTAATCTTGGTACTTAAGACCAAGGTTATTAAAATCTTGTTTTTAACTCGTAAAATCGTACGATTTTAAGAGTTAGTGTATGTTATTGTGTTAAATCGGTTTATAAACTCGAAAAATGGTAAAATCATAGCAAAATCGTATAAAAACATTGAAATCTGCTGAAAACGTTTAAAATCGTGTTTTTGAACCCTGTTTTACGTGTTTAAAAGGAATATATATATACACTACAGTTTGCACTACAGTAAGTCAATAACAACACCAAAAAGTAAAAAACCGTCTCCCAGCGCCTCTCTTTCTCAATGTCCTTCTAGTTCCAGTTTTCCAATCCAAACTTTCAATTTTCAAATTCAAAACAAATTATCTCTGCAACATTTAAGTAAGTTACCATCCATTTCCATCTCTCCGTAACTTACCAATTTCCAAATTCCACTTTTATACAATCTACCTCTCTTTCCATCTCTTCAATTTCCATCTGAGTATGTCTCTAGAATATATGCATCTGCTGGTAGATGGGCTAATGTCTCTAGAATGAGAGTGAAGATGAAACAGGGAGGACTTGTGAAATAACCAGGATCCAGTTGGGTAGTTTTGAGGGGAAAGAAACATGAGTTTCTTTCTGCAGACAGATCCCATCCTCTAAGTGAGAGAATATATGAAAAGCTGGACTGGTTGGGAAAAAAGTTGAAGGAATTTGGTTATATTCCTGATAAAAAATTTGCTCTACATGATGTCGAGGATCAGCAGAAGGAAGTGATGTTGTCTTTTCACAGTGAGAAGCTTGCTATTGCGTTTGTGCTAGTTAGCACCGTGGAGGGTAGCACAATAACAGTCATGAAGAATCTTCGTGTATCTGAGGATTGTCACTCTGTTATTGAGCTTATGTCAAAGATTGTAGGACGCAAGATTGTTGTCAGAGATTCTGGCTGCTTTCACCACTTCAAGAATGGCATTTGTTCTTGCAGTGATTATTGGTAGCACTATTAGGGTTTTTTCCTTGTTAAATCTGCTGGATCAATGTGCTGATTTGGGATGCCTATAGGCACATTAAAGCATCTTCATGATGACCAAAACAAACATTTTGAAGAGGAAAAGAATAGAATTACGCAGATAAATTTTAAGATTTTATATGAATTTTTATTTGAATTGTGTATTTTAAAATGCTTGAACTATGCATGAATTTTTATTTGAAGCATGTATTTTAAGGTGCTTGAACTATATATGAAAAAAAATTCCTTACGATTTTACAATCCGATTTTATTTTGCATTTTCCGTGAAGTGTCAAAAATGCGTTTTTGACAACCTTGCTTAAGGCTGAGCTAACTTGAATTATCCTGCCAAACTCGCGATTCAAGTTATGATTGGTATAACCCGTTTAAAAAAGAAAACGATGAAAATCATAAATTTTAATTTTTTAAAAAAAGCCAATGTCAACCCGTTATATCTTTTTCAACTCGTGACTTTAGTCATTAGACTAAAAATATCTTATCTGAAAAATTTATGAAATTTAATTCTCAATCAATCAAATATTGAAGGATGAAATTGAAAAAAAAAATAATGTACAAAAGAATTTAAAATAAAAAATTAAAATTAAAAAAATAAGTATCAGAAATACAAATAAATTTTTTTATTTAAGGGAGGGGTGCAGTCTTAAATTTAAATACCGCGGCTAATAAATCCAACGCTAATAAAAAGGGTGGAAAATGCATTCAACGGAGATAACATTGAAGTGAACAACTTAGAGAAAGGAAGCATATATTATATTGCCGCTTGTGTACTTCCTTATTGTTATTAGACTTCAATCATCTCGTGACTCTACCAAATCACCAACTTATTTTATCTTTCTTTTGTAACAAAAATGTGTTCTATACCAAATTATCAATAAAATTTTCATGGTTTTGATTTTAAAATTCTTATTTACTTTATGGGATTACCTATCTATATGTCTCGTTCAAACAACCTTTTCTTGGAAGGTATGTGACGAGGTCCTAAAATCCAAGATGCTTAGAAATAAAGCTGATGTGTTAGATAATCAGTTAATCTCTTAATTCAAATAATCTAATTTATTTTTTTAGCCAAGGTATCTAATGACTTGATATGAAAAACTTAGGTGGTTGGTAATTGATAACTAATGGTATCTGGTAAGCTAAAGTGACTTGTAGCTTGTACCTGTAAAATATATCATTTGATGGATATCGAGACTCTTATATGTTTAAATCAATAACTTTATATAGAGAGAAAGTACAATGATATTTTAGAAAGATAGATTCTAAAAATATGTATACTGAAAATGTTAAGAAAGAGAAGATTTTGAACCTTGAGTTTAAAGGATTCATGATATATTTATAACTCATGAGTCTTGTCTTTTTGTGAAGAGAATAGACTAAAGTGTAATTTCATCTTTGTGATATTTTGAGTTGTATTTTACTCAAAATAATATGTATTGGATCAATATAAAATACTAAGAGACCCTCGTGGGGTCTTAAAAAAAAAAGAAATTGCCAATAATCAACTATAAAAAAAGAGACACCAATATCATATTCAAGACGAGAAGAAAGAAAAGCCACCTGGAGACTAACTATTACTCCATCATGGATACTGATCCACCACCGGAAAGAGCTTACCGAGACGATTCTAACACTACTACGAAAGACTACATGATGACAACGAAAGAGATCGCATGCGCCACCAGAGCAACGACCCCGAAAGCTAACCAAATAAAATATCATGAAGTATCATGCTTATATTAAGGCAATTTACTTAATTTAATTCGAAACCATTTTTAATGAAAAGCTAAATTGAACAAAGAATGATAAATAAAAAGTCTTGAGATAACCCAAGTCCTTTTCAAAATTAGTGAAAAATCCTATAGAAAGAAAATAAAAAAAAAATAGCAAAGTCCAATCTCCAATCAAATATAATACTTAAGGATGAAACTGAAAAAACATAAGTTTAGAAAAGAAAAAAAAATGCACCCGAACAAATCTCTTAAATCTTGGTTAATCTTTCAAATTTATAACCCGTTAAATCCTAGACTTGAGGTTAATAAAGAATATCAATTTAATATTGAGGATGAAGTTACAAAACAAATATTAATTTAAAGAATTTACAAAAGTAAAAAAAATAGCAATAAAAAATGAAGGAGGATGAAATTATAAAAAAATCAATTTTAAAAATGATCTAAAATAAAATAAATAGAAATTAAAAGAATGAGGACCAAATCTGACAAATAAAAAAAATAAAAAAGATGAAATTGAAAAAAAAATCAATTTCATAAATTAATTCAAATAAAAAAATATTAATTAAAAGAACACAAACCAAATCCGAAAGAAAAAATAAGTGGAAAGTGATATTTTAAAGGTCATACATGAAAATCAAGAAATAAAGAAAAAAAAAAGCTAACAAGAGGGAATTACACCATCTACGTCGTTCAAGGAGCCCTATCATGATGATTTAAAAAACACCAAGGAATGATGTTTTTGGCCAGCTACCGCACGTGTCGCTTGAACATAACAATGTTGCTTACTTGTTGGCGCATACAATACATGTGCTAGCTGCTTTTTTTCTTTTACATGCGCACACACTAGATTGCTACTCAGACCACAGACC
The DNA here is from genome assembly GCF_000002775.5 of Populus trichocarpa. Lineage (NCBI taxonomy): Eukaryota > Viridiplantae > Streptophyta > Magnoliopsida > Malpighiales > Salicaceae > Populus > Populus trichocarpa. The sequence continues at coordinate 8,720,796 of NC_037290.2, read as the reverse complement.
ACTTGATTGTAAAAAAAAAAGAGATGAAAATGCAAATAAGTCCTTTGGGCAAGCTTAAGAAATTTTAATTTTAAAATCAATGTAGTCATTTAAGTGTGTGGTGAAAATTTATTTGAAGGAAAATTAAGTAATTATACCGCGCAAAAAATATGAAAAGAATAAATTGTTTTCGACCGTCTTCGATCAATGTTATAATGGTCAATAAACTTGTGAAAAGACTCTATTATTTCCAAACAAATCAATAATTTAATTTTTTTTTTAGAATGATAAAATAGTAATTTTATTGTTTCAATTCAAAATAAATCAAGACATTTCTGCAATACTTTTCCCATTAACCTTAATGTTTTTGTTAATTTTATTTATTTCGTGTACAGATAGGTGCAGATCCTACAGTAACTGAACTGACTAACTGTCTAAATTGCTACGTAACGTATACGATGTAGAGTTCATAGACAATTTTATTTAGTTGTTTCCTTGCAGCTTCCTCACGCTGGCAGTGGAGAGGAAATGCGTGGATTATTCCACTCGACAGAGGCCCACCCCCTCCCTGTTTCTCCTGGATTTAGTCCATTCTTGGCCATGAAAGGTGGAAGATATCAACGATTAAGCAAATAGTTGGAGAAAATATAATTAAGGTGGGACTTTGAATCTCCAGCTCTTCGTTCTTTATTCTTGTAATTTCACCTTCTTGAAATAAAATTAATAATTTAGCTACAGTTGATACAATTCGAACCTGATCACAAGATACCTCATAAAAAATTAAAACTAATTTAAATTAAAATTTACGGATTAAGTTATTAAAAGGGTTGCTGTTTACATTTTAACAAGGCATATATGGTAATTAATTAATCTCATCCACGATATCATTTTTAATGGGGGTATTTGGGACTGCCATTTAACCGTATTTTTCATGAATTTTATATTTTTTTAAGTTAAATTTTTAATATTTTTTAACTTACGATAGTGAGGAACCCGTAAAAGATACATGCATGTCCTTTGAAACCTTTCGTAGAGAAAACCTTGGAAAGTCTGTGATATCCATGGAACTTCCAGTTACCATTAAGAAAGCGCTCAAACGCTATGCATACACACCCTGTGATATGCTACAACTTTGCTCAAATTGTGGATGACTGCGTTCATCAGTTCGGTTCTTAATTAAGGAAGCAAGAATCTAAGTATGAGAGGTGGACACGTACGGCGCTTGTTGTAGGAGTACGGGAAAGGGACACTCGATTTGCAGCTCAGCATTGAAAGTGAAGGGGGAGGGTAGCTGATAAAATGAGTGGAGATGGGAGAAACGCACAGAGAGTTGATTGCCCAAACAAAGACATGTTGGAAGATGCATCCAATATTTGTGTAGTTAGCTAGATATCACAAGCACATGCAGCTCTGTTCTTTATCACCATGTATCTTAAATCTTAATTTAAAACACCAGATGTTGACCACGAAGTTTCCAATGTCCCTATCAAATTGGCAGAAGCTGGTGATAAACAGTTAGCAGAGATGCGTGTTGCTCATTGCAGGCTCGTGTTCTGGCTCTCGGTGTGGAGACGAGCAAGGGGCCTCCTCGTTTCTTTCTTTCTTTCTTGTCGAAGATTGTTATTATTATGGCTGGCTAGTTATATCCAAATTTAAATTGGAATGAGAATAGCAAAGAGCCAGTGATTGGGCTTGGCTCTTTGCTAGCTTTTTCCTTCGCCTTTTTTCTTTGTTTTTTTTTAATACTTTTAAGAAAATCTATCAGATTCACTTACTTTTTACTTTTTCACTTTTGATATAATTTTTAAATACCATTATAAATTCTTCGATCGTTTTAAATTCATAAGGTTAATTTTGTCGTCTTCAATTTCTCTCTTCCACTACTGTTACTGTTAGAGTTACCGTTTAAAATAAGTTTGTTAATATAATGGAGTATCCTTCATTTTCATTATTGAGTTTTGCAGAGGATTCTTCTGAATGTGTTAGGGATTTAGTCTAAATGACATTTATATTATCTTGTTAAAGGACTGCCTGAGCAGACTTGGTGAACGAGTGAAGCGATTGGCTTCTTTCAAGAAAGAGGCCATGGAGAGATTCTTATCAGCTATGGTACCCGTGGGAAACCAGGCCGGAGGACAGTCGCTCTTAAACACCATCAAAATTGCTGTTCTGCCTATAGCCAAAGTTTTTACCATGTGCTTCTTGGGATTTCTTATGGCCTCCAAGTATGTTAACATCTTGCCAGCTAGTGGAAGGAAACTCTTAAATGGGGTAATTTAAACCAAATTTGGTTTAATTTAATTTAGTTTTATATGATTAAAGTGGTGCTCTAGATAATGCACGTAGCACTAACTGGTTGCTTTAATTATATACGCAGCTGGTTTTTTCGCTTCTGCTACCTTGCTTGATATTTTCTCAACTTGGCCAAGCTGTCACTTTAGAGAAAATGTTGGAGTGGTGATTGTTGCTTGTTTTTCTTTTCTTTTCCTATATCTGCAGAATGGTAATAGGGTTTCTGTTGTTCTTATAGCTGCTACGTATTCTATATTTCAGGTGGTTTATTCCCATGAATGTTGTTCTTGGCTCCATATCTGGCTCAATAATAGGTTTTGTTGTTGCATCCATTGTCCGGCCACCTTACCCATTCTTCAAGTTTTCAATCATACAAATCGGAATTGGTGAGCCACTTCATTTTCGAAATCCTGATATGCTCATTATTTTGTCTGCTGCTTGGGCAGTCAAATGCATCTGCAAGTCACAAAAACAAACGTGTATTCTAAATTCTAGTCTCTTTATATTTCTGCTGGTGTCCATGCTTTTCAGACCATGGTTTGTAACAGTGAAATGCATCCTTCCATGCAGGGAATATTGGGAATGTGCCACTTGTCTTGATTGCAGCTCTATGTAGAGATACATCCAACCCTTTTGGCGACTCAGAAAAATGTAGCACAGATGGGACTGCCTACATCTCATTTGGCCAGTGGGTAAGTATCAAGCATCTATTAGTCTATTGTTATTGCCTGTACTTGACGACTGGGGCTGCATAACTTTATGGTACTTGTGTTGTTAATGAATTAGCATGCATACACTCTTATATATATATATATATATATATATATATATATATATATATATATATATATATTATGCTTCAGGTAGTTTTCTTGCTGAAATAAGCTTGGGTTTCTCTCATTACTAACTCGTACTGTGATTGTTTACTCTCTCTTTTGACTATCTCACCCAACAAACTTGAAGTTAAAAAATCAGGGAAGAAGTTTTTTAACCGTCAAACATGTCTTTTTTTGTTTTTTTTCCCATAAAGTTGACTGGTTAGGCTCTGGTTGATGCATGCCAGGTTGGTGCAATCATTTTATACACATATGTATTTAACATGTTGGCGCCTCCACCGGAAGTTACCTTCGATATTGAGGATGCGAATCTTTCCATCAAGAGCCCAGCAAAAGATGCTCCCCCTGAGCAAGTCCCATTGCTTCTCCAGGAGGATGCACCAGAAGAATTGGATGCGCTAAAGAGAGGGAAGGTAAGAATCAAGTTATGCGTGCATGTTATGAATCTCTGATAAATAGCTGGCATTTAAACTTCCGGGTCATGATTATTATCTTATTGATAAATAGACATGCTGTGCCAAAGGTATCTATTGTTTTGTGTCAATTAAACTGCAGTCTGCTCTTAAGTTTCTAGGTTCTTAGCAAGGAAATGGTACTAAGATGAATGTCAACACAACTCTTCACAATATCGAAGCTCATTGTTCTTGGTATTTACGACTTTTTACTGGGTTGTAAAGTGTTTTTAAGACAATATCACCACTCTTGGTTTTTGTTTGAGATTTCTCAAAGTTGTGACCCAGCACCATAAATTTTGAAGAGAACACAGAAAAACTGTTTTCTCCTAATTCACTTAATGGTGGTGTTTTATCGTACCTTTATTTCCTCTTCATAGACTTGGGTTTCATTATCTCTTGCGTTTTGCAGATTAAACAATTTCTGGTCTTTCTCTATGTCAAATTGAAGCTCAAGCAAATTCTTCAGCCCCCTATCATTGCTTCTGTAAGTTCACTTTCGTCTTTAACCTTTTGTTTTGGTATATTTTTGGTGATATCTTAGGTGATGTTGTGAAACTGTAACATGAGATTCCGGATACATATTAGAATTGCAAAATCTGTTCTTTGACTGTAAGAATGCTGGTGAAAACTGTGCCGGCACTTGGTTTCATAGAATTTTGTGTTGAAGCACTTTATATGGATGAAAAGCAACTAAGCCCGAACATGATTGTGTTGATACCTTTATTCTTCCACTTGTTGGACAGGCCAAACGATGCAGAGTGCTATCACCTTTATAATTCACCATCCTTTCTGTTCACTGGGCAAAGTTCTAAGCTCGCACATTTTAACTCAATTTTCGCTTTAGATGTCAGCTGGCTTAGTAAAGTTACTTGGTTCTTATCAAAAGCCTTGGATTTACCCCTTAAAACCAGCAGAGTGCATTATATTAAAAAAGAAGAAGAAGAAACAAATAAAGAAAAGGAAAGGAAACAACAAAGAGAAGACAATTTTTATTGTTCTTCCTCTTTCAACTTTCCTTTTAATTGATATGCTCTTGTTTTCTGCAGATCCTAGCTATGTTCCTTGGCGCAGTACCATTTTTGAAGCGATCGATCTTTACAACTGATGCTCCACTTTTCTTTTTCACTGACAGCTGTATGATTCTCGGGTATGCCTGCCTCTTATACCAAGCGTTTCTTATTATTTGAATTGATTCAAGAACTAGAAAATGAGTAGTATTGATACTAAACTTTTGAGATAAACGGGACCAATTTTTTGCTATCCTAACTGGCATGATCATCAAATTGGATCTTCTTGTAACTGAATGGCTTATGTAATTAGTCATGCTGATGCATTCTGAACAGCATGTGTCATATTCAATACATGCGAACTCCACAAACAGGGCAGAGTTACCTTACAATCCCTGCCAATTTGATAGAAATAGAACATCTTGTACAAACTCGCTTCTGTATATTTTGAAAACGAAGCTTGACTTGCATGTATGGTGTTTGGTTTCTCTTCGAGCAGTCAAGGTGGATTTATTTATAGTGCGGAGACATCAGTAGTGATTTATTCTTTCCAAGTTACTTCTGCATTGCATGATGAAGATGCTTCTAATTGGTTTTGCTGATGCCTTATACTGCTTCTGGTTCTCAGGGAGGCCATGATTCCATGCATTTTGTTGGCACTAGGAGGCAATCTCATTGATGGTGAGTTAATTCCCTAACAATTTTTTGTTACTTTATTGTGCCATCGCATTATCTGTATTCGAAGTAATGGCCTTTTAGTTTTGTTGAAAAATTATATTATCAGCTTAAACACTTTGTGGATTTCAAGTGAAAGCTCTTTTGTTTCACTGCAGGACCGGGAAGTTCTAAACTTGGTTTTCGGACAACTGCCGCTATTATTTTTGGTCGGTTAGTTTTGGTGCCTCCTGCTGGACTTGGCATAGTTACATTGGCTGATAAGCTTGGCTTCCTCCCTCCTGGTGATAAGATGTTCAAGTTTGTCCTGCTTCTGCAACATACAATGCCTACATCTGTCCTTTCTGGTAAGACTCACCTATGCATTTTCAATCAAAACGCAAACTTTCAAGTAATCAGAAAATTAGCATTTCATAATCAATCTTGTTGTTCGGAACAGTATTTCACATTGCCTTCATTGAAACTGTTCGTGATATGCAAGAGAGAAAAAAAAAAGAAACAAGTAATATTTTTCTGTTCTGGTATATGAAATGCTATATTTAACTTGGTTGGGAAATGGGGCAAAGGTAAAATATGGAAGATCTTCCCTTCAAATGTCAGACAGCCAAATAATTCATTTGAAAGCAGGGATTAGACATCAATGTTATTATTATTGGGTTGATATGGAAGATTAGCATCTCTTTACTTAATTAGTCCCCTGTCTCTAGGTGCCGTGGCCAATCTAAGAGGCTGTGGAAGAGAAGCTGCTGCTGTTCTATTCTGGGTTCATATTTTTGCTATTTTTTCAATGGCTGGATGGATTGTCCTTTATCTCAACTTACTGTTCTGAAATCGCTGCGTTAAGTATGTGTTTCTTAACGGTTGGCCGAGTTAACAAACGAAGCTTTGTTTGTAAGTGCTGCAGAAGGTGCTGTAGAATATATATATTAAGCTTCAGTATGATTCCTTTTTTTATCCATCAGCTGCCATATCATTTATCACGTCCCGGCTGCAGTAGTTTCAAGCAAAGCTAAAATAGTTAGTTACACCTTTCAATAAGAAAACAATGCTCAGGTTCTCTGGAAAAAGAAGAATGCTCAGCAGTTCAGGTTGGGTTTTATTCCCATCCTTCGCTTGTGCCATGCGAAAATGAATTTTGATAAGCACATGAATATTAACAAAACACTAATTGTTCTTGGAAAAACAATGTTCATTTATAGAGAAGTTATTGTACACTAGAATAGGGTAATTAGGGTTTTTCAGGAATATAGTGGTCGGGTTTTGACCCATAAATTATATCCGACTTAATTTTTGATATTTTATAAAATATAAACTCGATTCATTTAATTTTTTTTACACCCGGGTGAGTTGAATATATTGGGTTAGGATAAAATTTTTGTGGATATTACATATATTCGCGGATAGAGCATCTTAATTCTCTTATCCTTTGACAATCTTAAAAAAAATATCAGGTTGCAACTGGTAGAACTAAATAAGACCTTTAAAATACATATATTAAAGATAACATAAAAACTATCACAATTTCTACATAAAAAAACAAAAATCATAGTCAAGCATTTTATCCAACAATTAGGCTGCAATATGATACAAAGGATATACTAGTAGAAAGAGACTATAAAATGATTTTGGGTTTGTGATTTAACTAGAAAAATAAAAATTCAATCTGGATTATTAAAATTTTCATTTGTTTTTTTCATGGTCTCTTGGTTACCAAACAAAAAAAAATTGAAATTGAAAAATATACTATCACTTCATCATATCAATTAAACAAATATAATTTTTTTTAGAGTGAGGAATAAAGAGAAGAGAAAGAGATTAAGAGAATGATTGGTAATTGTGAGTATGAAGGTGAGAGAGGAAAAAAATGGAGAGATAAGGGAAAATATTGTTTACACCAAGGACTTGGGTTACTCACATTGGGTTATACAAGTTGTGTCAAGTTGAACGAGTTTTAAAAATTTCAACCCGCACCCAACCCATGATATCCATTTATTAGATTTCTTGACATGTCGCTATCATCTGTAAAATCTACATTATTCAATTTGGACAGGTTGAGTTGGGTCAAATAATGCAAATATTAAAGATGAACATGTTTTTTTTAACACCCCTAAGTGTATTGACAATTTTGCTCTTCCCACACAAAATCTTTAAACTAGATATTGGGGTAGTTTGGTGTTTAACAAAGCTCATTAGTTACTATCAGATTAATCAAGGACAACTCACTCTTTTCACATTTTTAAAACACAGTAAAATGAGTAAATCATCAATAAAAGCAAAAAAACTAAAAGTGACTGGTGTGAGGGAGGCGCTTGTGGTCTTTCGGCAGGCGTGTGCGACAATTTCCAACTAACAAAAATTTCCTTGTGTTGTTGGAATTGTCATGACATCTTCTTCCTGTTGAGGCAGCATATGGTGTCAGTGGTAGGGCAATTTGTCATTGATGATGCTTTCCTTTTCTCCATCTTTTTTCTCTCATCCATTTAAAAATCATGCTAGTCATTTAAAATTTCAGAGTTGTTCTCTTATTTGTTAAGATTTCAACCTTGATTCTTGTTCATTTAATTTCTAAGTTTTGTTCTTGGTTTTTTTGTAAAATTTTGACCTATTTTCAATTTCATCATTCAATCCTAATTTGTGATATGTTATTTTTTTTCTAATTTGGTTCTCATTCTTTTAATTTTTTTGGTTCTTTTGTTAAATTAATTTTTCTTTTTAATTTCACCATTCAATAAAAAAATTTATATTTGTCCTCTAATTTAGTTTTTTAATTCAATTTTGATCCTCATTCTTTTAATTGTTATTTTTTTTTGTTTTAGATCATTTTGTGTAATTGAATTTTTTTTTTATTTTATCCTTCAACATTTGATTGGTTGAGAATTGAGCTTTGTATTTTTCTAAATAGGCTACTTTTGGCCTAATGACCTAGGTCATGATTTTGAAAAGTTAATGCGGGTTGACATTGTTTTTTTAGACTTATTTTCTTTTTTGATTTCATCAATCGACTTTGTTTTTTTTTTTTTTTAAAAAAAAAGGGATTTGTGATTTTTTTTTACATTTTATTCTATATTCGGTTATCCTAATCTCATGACCTAAGCCACGGATTTAACAGATTAACCCAGGTTGGCTTGAATTTTTTGGAGTCACTTTTTTAAAAACAGAATTATAATCTTTTTTTTTTCTTCCTTTAAAATTTGGTTCTTTTTTAAATTAACCTTCATCATCTTTCTTGTTTTGGCTTTTATTGGCTATCCTATTAGCACAACACGAGTTGTGAGATTTGGCAATCTTACCTAGTTTTGATTTTTTTTTTTTTCAGTTTCATACTTCTACAATTGGTTTGTTAAAAATCAGGCTCTATGATTATTTTTTCATTTGCTTTCTGTTAGGTTATCTCACCTTTATCACTTAGGTTATTACGTAGGTTACAAGTTTGTTATGTTAATTCTAGTTAATGCGGTTTAATTTTTTTTATTTTAATTGTTCTTTTATAATTAATTGAGTGAGAATTAAATTCTATATTTTTTTTCAAGTTATTGAGGTCACTTTTTATTTGATTTATATATTATTATTGCTTATTTTTTTTTATTTAATTAAATAAAATCAACTGATTCAACGAATATATGACCTAAATTATAGACTTGTTTTGTTCTTTGAAACATGTTTACTACAGCTTAACATTTATATATATATATATATAAAGGAGAGGAACATGTTTACTCCGTAGCACGAGTATACAAACCCTAAACGAAAGGAACACGGGGACAGGAGATTCAATAACATGCAAGTATGACCTTGCCAGGCCCTCATTTTTTTTTATTTGTTTGTTTATTTTTCGAGTAATAAGTTCGAGTCATTAGCGTATCGAATGGCATATTATGTTGCCCAATCAGCAACTAAAAAGATCAAATCTTCATCGGACTTCCAGAAACCTAACCAGTTCCACTCCCCAGTCGTCCATATTAGAGGCAAGGCATGATCATGCTTTCCGACCACACATTAGATCCATTCAAGATAAGTGGGAAAAAAAAAAACAATAAATATCTTAGGCACTAAACACGTTCAGGCACAGAAAATCGTCAGAAAAAAGACCACCATCTTCTCCTCCCATTGCCCCTTTGGTTGAGTTGGGAAGAGCCAGAAACTTGAATTTGATGCAGGCCTCTCCCAGAGAAATTGCAATGACCATTTGCCCGTCTTCCTTGAGGATTGCCCCACCACATCACAAAGACAATACCCAAAAGGCTAACAAGGGGGGCAGCAGCAAGCAAAAGCCATCTCCTTCCACTGCCCTCTCTGCCAGAGCTATTTAAGGGCGGGCCCACATCTAGGAATCCCCTCCCTCTTTGACCATGTTCAAGAGGTTCATCTGAGACATCCGATGAACTGTCCTCGCTAACTTCCTGCCGCTGAATACCATGCATCTCCATTCTGGTACTAGAGTTTTGCCGACCCTCCTCATAGTCTTTATCATCGGTTGGAAATTCATACCTGCAGAGAGGACATGAATTTCGTGCACTCAGCCAAGGCAATATACAGTAAGGGTGGTATAGGTGAAGGCAGGGAAGCTTGTTAACTTCAGTGCCAATTGGCAAAAGATCCTTGCAGATTGCACAAGCTAAACCATCATGCTTCTCATGTTCCTCATTGATGATCACAAGTGGTAGATTATTCACAAAAGACACAGCTGCAGGAGGTGCTCCTCTCCTTCCAATATCAGAACGAGCAAGAGCTTCAAGCAAATCCCCAAAGCCTGTGGCATAATCTCCGAACTCAGAATTCCACATGTGTCGTGGTAATTCTGATTCTTCCAAGTTAGCTAAGAAGCCATGGTTATATGCTTGTCTACTTTGCCTGGTTCTCCGGCGATTCATGCCCTCAAATTCCGGTGAACGAAACTGCCTGCGCCAACTAACAGGGCCATTACCTTCGCTAGGACTTGAAATAAACATATTTCGAAGTCGAGCTCCAGCTTCTACCGATCCAATTGTGTCTTCCTCAATATCAGCCTCTTCCCATTCCTCATCTTCTTCATCCTCTTCCTCTTCTAGGTCATCAGAGTTCCATTGGTGGAGACCAGCATGCATTGGATCTATGTCAGTATCGCTGTCAAAATTGCTTCCCTCATCTGCTTGAATAAACATTTCTGTGTCCAGGACACTATGTCCATCCACAGAAGCATCAGAGTCTTCACCATACACACTTGAAGAAATGGCATCACTCTCACTGTGAAAAACCCGGTACCTACTGGATCTGAAATTAATTTCACTCTCCCCATAAAGAGAATCCACATTATCAAAACTCTCACTTTCAGAATCTGAAAAAAGATGCTGCCATCTTCGAGAACTACTTGGAGTTGTACGAGAGCTCGTACGCTGTAACAACCTAGCAGAACTATCACCATCTATAGATCGATCCTCATTCCCATAAATGGTGTTGTGGTTTTGCCTAGCCAAATTAATCACCTGAGAAAATTGTTGTGAGAAAAGGGTGTCAATCGATTCAGAGCTGCTGTACCTGGTTCTTCTTCCTCTGTGAAGCCTCCTCAAATGAGAATCTCGAGTAGGGGTCTCAAGATCTTCAAGCAGCAAAAATTTACAGTGCCCACATATACTAATCTCAAGATCATCATTATCAGGTACAAGAATACTTCGGCACAGAGCACATAATGCTGAGTGGCTAGGATGGTCAGCTACAAAACCACCATTAACATGGATATGAGCAGTGGACAGGGGCACGTCCTGTGAAGTTCTTTGCAAAACCCTATCCATCTGAAAGTATACCAAGGAAAAGAAAATTGTTCAAAGACATGAGAGATAAGCAGGATCTCAAGGGCAGTTAGTTATCATAATATGCACACCAATTTTTTGGATAGACATTGTGGGAACAAAAACTGAGGATTGGAATTTTTTTAAGGGTTTCAAGAATTTGTAGTTTGTTATAAAATCAGATAGCACCCCTTTATGGATTTCAATATCTTAGCCCACAGTGGATTCTAGTTTTTTTTTCCCCTTCAATTCCCTCTGCTTGTTCTCCATCAGCAACTCTTTGCAGTACAGCATAAGAATCAATGAATTGACTACCAAATTAACTATCCACCTTAATCCCTCGTGCTAATGTTGATCGAAAACAAATATAACAAATTCACCTTGAACGAAGGCCTGAACAAGAAACTAAAACCATGCACAATTATTTTCCTCAAGAGATAATGTCGCTGGTTTCAAAAAGAAAAGGGGGAAACCAATATTGTTGCCTTGTTGGAAGAATAGTCCTGTGAAAGAAATACCCAAAGATGACTGAGTGCTTCTATGCAGATGACTCCAATGACAACCACCTATCATACTAGACCCCGCAGAGATTTTCTCAATAAAAATAAGGTGTATTCAAAGAGCATATGAAACCAGACCCAAGCACCCTCTTATCTTAGGATAATAATCACAATAATAACACAAAAGCTTCCATGCTTTGACTTCCACTGAGTAACCTCTAACAAACACCAAATCACCACCAGCAGGATAAGATGAGAAGGTTTAGCTAAGTAGTTGTTCACAAACTCATATAAATCTGTTGAACTGAATGAAACTCGATTAGAATGACCAAATCCCAAGAGGCGATGAGCTGGAAACTTGAGAACGGAGAGGGCATATGCATTGGAAATCTTCAAAGTAGTTGCTCGTTAAAGACCTCGCCTCCAAATCCAATAAGCAAAGCCCATATTCTCTCATCAGTTACAAAAGCAAGCATGCCAAGATTAATAGGGGGTTGCAGCACCACTCAAAATATTTTAGCTCGATTATTGCACACTGAATACAATAGCCATTAGCTAGGTAATGTGAATTTTGGTTGCATACGAATTCAACCAGCTAAGGAAGACATACCGCAATTTTTTTTTTCTTCTACAATTATCAATACTGCAGTCAGTAATTCACAGACAAACAAATAGATGAAACTGAAAAACTATGAGATTAATTGCAAATAATAATAATAACAATAGCAATAAATAACTGGGAAATTGTTGAAAAAGGAAAATTTTAAGAAATTACCGGAAAAATCAAGAAAGTGGAAAGAAACCGATCTTGACAGCAGTGACTCCAACTGCAAGAGATAAAGCAGAACACTCCCTTCTTCAAATAAGAATGGGAAGAATCCAACAACACCACATAACAGCAATTATATATATATGGAGCAAGAAGTGGCAAAAATGGATCTAAAAAAGAAGAGAAAGAGAGAGACTTTTTGGTAGAGCAAGCAAGACGGGAAATTCCAACAAGACAAGACAAGACAACCACCGCAACTACACTGAAAATTCCAACAACAATAACAACAAACCTCTTTTCTTAGGGGGTGATTAAAACTCCAATAGGGAGAAAGGAGGACATTTTCTTAGAAATTGATAGAGAGAGTAGAAAAGGAAAGGAACGAAGAGGAGAAGAAAGGGAAAGGAGGCGCGTGAAATTTCTCTCTCTTATGATCATGGTGAAGATTTTAAACAGAGAGGAAGCAGACTAATAAACAACCAAACTACTCCTGACCTCACCTCGCTTGACTGACTATAAAAATTAAAGGGAAATTACAATCTAGTCCCCAACTTATTATATCTTTCATGTGTCAGTCCCCAATGTATGCCTTCTTTTTCTAAAAGGAATAATTACAAACAAAAAAAGAAAAACCTCGGTACTTTTATCTTAATATAATTTTTCTTTTGTACTTTTATAAATTATATTTATGATTAAAAAAAAATTAAAAAAAAAACAAAGAATGTAAAAGTGTTATTGAATGTGTAAATTACATGATAAAAAATGAAAATATAAAAGAAAATTAAAATTTAGATCAAACTATAAGAATTTTTTTGTAATTATTTTTCTAAAATATAAACTCAACTTGATATGTTTTTAACAAAATAATTCTGGCTTCTCGTTTTTTTGAAGTAATCCTCTAAAATATAAAATTTAGATTTTTTAAATATTATTATTTAACAAAGTGATTCTCATCTTTTAAATATGTCAAAAAAAAATATTAAATATATCATGAGAAGCAAGTGAATCTAACCATTTTAAATTATTGAGATAATTATAAAAAACAAAACTTCAGGTACTAAAAATGCATTTTCCTTTCTAAAACTTCACGCTCCAGCCAGCTCCGCTTCCCATCACTTTTTTTTCCCTGCTTTTTTTAAAGCTTTGGATTTTTTTATTTTAAATTGATTTTTTTATATTTTTAAATTATTTTAATATAGTAATATAAAAACATTTAAAAAATAAAATATATACATATTATCTTAATATATTTTTAAACAAAAAAAATACTTTAAAATAAACACCCTCTATCTTCTTTGTCAGTAAAAATTTTAAATTCAATCACACGCGCCACGGCTGACATGAGTCAATGGGTTGGGCCGGGCCCTTTTTCGTTTTTCTTAGTCGCGGCCACGACTGGCATTCCTGTTTTTTTTTTTTTTTTTTTTTTTCAGGTTAATTATCTGATCTTTGATGCTTTAAATCTCAATTTCTAACTTGCCAACTACTCGTGCATTACCACGGTTTTTTTATTTAATTTCTTTTATATTTTTTTACTCGATTATAATTATAATTTACCATATGATAAGACTTTATGTTTTATAATAATAAACACACAAATACCTAACTTGTATAAAAAAGTTCTAATGCAGGGAAATATTCACATACATAAGAAAAACTAAACATCCGTTTATGCTAATTGCATATATTATATGATAACTAATTTTATTATAATAAAAAAATCCGTATATTATATACTATACTAGCATGTTGGCATGATTTGAAGAAGTGGTAGCAATAGTTTGTTTAGTAGAGTGTTAAGATAAAGCTATACCATCATATGTGAATAAATATCTTGTTTAAGAATGAATATTACATAAATTAAACAAATAAATAACATTAGCATATCCAAACAATCGACTATTTTAAAAATTATAATTCCATATCATTTGCTCCAAAAAAAAATGAAATACATATTTAACATCACACCAATGTCTTCATGTCAATTCTAAATAATATTTTACCAATAAGTTAGCAAAAAATATTATATTTGATTTTGTATAGTTAGCAAGACACATTAATGCATCAATTGTACTAAGATATAGAATTTTAGGACCAAAAATCTCTTCATTATCTTCTTAAGAATGAAAAAGATCATTCTTTATATCAATGAATCAAACTACCATTACCATCAGGGAGTTTAATAGATGTGCTTTATTCTTACAATGATGTTTTAACACTTTTGTATAAGGGGATTGATGAGAAAAAAATATTATATTTAATAAATGCTTGATATATAGGCCGAGATAAAATTTTATCTTTCCAAGATTTTTTAATTTAATTTTTTTTATTAAGATATGAAACTATTTCTACAAGCTTTTCATGAGTTCTTATAATATTCAAATCATCACCATACGTAGTAATAGTAAATCCAACTTTTGATTTCCTAATAAAAACACATTTTGTCTAATAAGATTATTGACATATTTTTCTTTAAAAAGATATGTTTTAAGACAATTGTATCATATTCATCCTGATTATTTTAATCCATACAATGATTTTTGTAATTTAATTGAATACATTTCTTGAGGTTTGAGTTGTATGTTTCAAGATTTTTAGTCCTTCAAGAAATTTAATTGAATACATTGTTTTATCATATTGACAATTAACAAAACATGTTATGAAAATAATTCTAGTCAATGATTCAAGATATTTAATAATTGAGGAGATTCAATTCCAACATAAATTCATAGTTTTTTTTTATAGATGTAATTTTGTATTTTATGGTGAGGTAATTGGAATAAATATTGCACAAGCAAAAACTCTCAAATAGAATATATCTTGTTTTTGGTCAAAAACTATTTGTAATAAGAAGTATTTATGGTAAACAATTGGCTTAGTTCAAATTAGTGTTGTGGTATTTATGTAATATAGCAAATCCCTAAGAACTTGACAACATGGTTCTTATGAATAATGGTCTAATAGTTAATTACAAATGTTTAATTAAAGATTCTGCTAAACCATTTTATATATGCACATTAGCCATAAAATGCTCAATGATAATTTCAATTTCAATTGACTTGTAATATTCATTAAATAACAAAGATGTAAGTTATACTGTATTATTAAGATGAATTTTCTTAATTGTATAATCCAAAAAATTATGCTCTCAATTAGAGTATCTATATAAAAAGTCTTGAAAAATGTGCAATAGTTTGAGTAGATACAAATAAACATATCACCAATATGTTGACTAGTAATCATTTTCTATTGATCACAGGTTGCATGTGAAAATTTATTTGATAAAAAAAAAATCTTTTAATTTTTTAATGGATCTTCATTTAAAATTTCAGTAATTATTCTCATTATTATAACACCAGTTGACCTAGACAATCATGTTAAAACATAAAAGTCTTTGAATTAAATAACTTTTTATTAATCAAAATATTGAATTCTTTTGGATTAATATATGTATAGTATAATCCTGAAAAGAACGATGACAACTTTTCCACTATATATTTCTTGCTTGAGACAAGCAATGTAATATAAAGAAATCATGTACCAATCTCATTCATGGCCTCAATATGATAACCATTACAATGTATATTTTTAAAACTAAGTAGATTTTTTTGTGATATTCTAGAAAATAACGTGTCGCTTATAAATAATTTTGCTTCTTTAAGGGACATGGCATGTGCTATATTTTAGCCTTCAATTATATTTTCAACACCAAATATTGTATTAACATTTGCATCAACTAATTTAAGTTGAGAAAAATATATTTTATCTTTGATGATGGTGTGTGTTGTTGCAATATCTTCCACACATGAATTCTCACCATTGACTCCAAATAAGTTCATATTTATTTAAAAAAAATAAATAAGAATTATAAATACAAAACAAGAGTTTTATTTTAGTTATTTATTTAAAAAGATAATACTTTGCATGAAATACAATATACCAAATTGAAAGATAACACACTAAAAGTTAAAACTATCCTACCAAAAAAACATACTAGATAACTTTTTTAATATATAAAATATTAACCAAGATGAATTTTTTTATTTTTTATGAAACGATTATTTGTTTCCATCAACATTTTCAAAGAAGTCAAAAGCATCAAAGTGTATCCCAACAATTATTTTATGTATTTTTTTAGGGTTTATTTTGTGAATCTCTCTTCTTTCCACACTTCTCATTATTTCTTGACTTCTTAAAATTCTAAGTTGTTATGAACACCATGAAACTCAAAGTTATTATAGCCACAAATGGCCACTCTCACAGTCATAACTATGACCACATCCACGACCATGCTCACGATAATAAGATATTATAGTATTCACTTCAAGGGATGGCTCTAAATGAATTGATCTTAATTGATAATTTTTTTTTAATCAAAAGCAGCAAGAAAACATGATATCAAATTAGGATATTTCATAGAACTATGCTTATGGTATTCTTGTTGTAGGAGCATATTAGAAGCGTGAAAAATAGTTTTAGTTTTCTCCAGCAAGCCTTCCTTAGCCATATTTCTTTGTATAATTTTAATTGAGAATTAATTCAAAATACTTTGATTTTATAATCTTGCAACTACAAGTAAATCCATTCACAACGAGCTCATGAAATTATTATTTTCTTATGATGATCACTCCTTTCTTTTAAATTTCATAGCATCTTGATAAATTTCAGCATTAACAGTCCATAGAAAACAATTTTTACTAGATATATCAAAGCAGCAAACTCAAGCTTTGTGAGATTTAACATTACCGAGCTAGTAGATGATAATTTTTTTTAATAGTTATCAATTATAGTAATGTGTCAGACTGGCAAAAATATAAATCATATCATAAAAACATTGTGTAATAATAAGATCTAAGATAATTGAGAAAATTTTAATTTAAAAACAATAAGAATTAAAAGTTAGGTGAAGATTACGAATTTGAACCACATGAACAAATATTTTCTTTATCCAAGCACACATCTTCATTATTAAGGGTCTGTTTGGTATTGTGGTAGCAGCTGTGGTTCAAAATGCTTTTTACTTAGAAATGCATTAAAATGATGTTTTTTTTATTTTTTAAAAATTATTTTTGAAATCAGTATATCAGAACAATCTAAAAACATAAAAAAAAATTAAAATTTAAAAGCACGTGGCAACCGCATTCCCAAACGGACTCGAAAAGTCACATATGCAAAAACACTACAAGACATATAACAACAATACATTTAAACTATATATAATATTCTTCATGAATAAAGCCATATTTGAGAGACTTAATATAACGAATATTTGTCTTCTTCGAGAGATGAAAGAAATCATATAAATTTATCTTAACCGGGAGACTAAAAATCACAAGAACTTGTTTTGACACCAATCTTACAAACAAAATGAAATTAAGATTGGTTTAAAATTGAGTATAAAATCAACCAAGAAAAGACAACTATTAATGTCAAAATCCAACGCAGTATGAATTGATAGGTTATGAAAAGCTCGCGAAGACTCTGTCTTTAATGCTACTGATTGGTCTTCCTGTCAGATTATTTCAAAAGAGCTTTTGATCAGCAGCATGAATTTGAAAGTTGCAGCCTCCTCCTTCTAGCTCTCATCAAATCAGGATACAGGTACACCTCCACTATTGCTGCCGATGATATGACAACCTCCCCCACCGGGAATCTTAAGGATAAATCTTGACGGGGGCTTCTGATCCTATTTCTTGAGAAGGAGCCCGTGGTGTGATCATGGCAGACATGAACGGCACGGTGATCAACGCTGAATGTGCTCATCGACCACTACAACATGCTTTAGATGCCACGGTTGTTGAAGATTTTGCACCCCGGGAAGCTTACACACAGCTCACTCCTGCCAACAAGTGTTCTTTGATGGTAATGCCTAGTTGTTAATTGATGTCGTTTGCAACAAGCACCGAGGCTCACTCCATCCTTCTAGACACTGTCAGGAATATCAGAACTCCTAGTTTTATTATCTCTTTTCATTTTATGGAGAGGTTTTGTAATTAAGATGTCTTAATATAACATGAAAAGTCTTAATAGATCACATTGATACTCTTGTCTGTTGGGTTTGAGATAATTCGGAAGATCTCAACGAATTCCTTTTTAATTCAACCTGTCTATGTTAAAAGAAAGAAAGAAAGAAAGAAGGAAAAAAAATCTATTGAGAATTCGATGAACATGCAAAGATGATAGAGTATATAAAAAGATAGTGTTTGGTATGCTGTAAAATAATGAACTTAGATATGATAATTTTTTTTGTGAGATTGTTTGATACATCTTCGGATAATACAAAAATATATTTTTTCATGTTCAAGGTTGTTCAAATGCAGAAATTTTAGTCTCACTGAAAAAAAAATAGGACAAGTTTGTCTAATTTTCTACATAAGAGTGAATCTAGTTGATCCGAGTCAACATAAAATAAAAATAATTAATATTATAGTTTTAAAACCCAACTAAGAACTGATTCGAGGCAAAACTTGAGTCACTAGTCGAGTTGACAATTGATCCAGGTAAGCGTTAGGATAAAAATAATTATTATCATAATTTTAAACTCATACCGGAGGTCGACTCAAGGCCAAACCAAGATCACGAGTCGAGTTGACCATTGACTCAGGTCAATGTAAGGATAAAAATTATTATTATTATAGTTTTAAAACTCGACTCAGGGGTCGACTCGAGGCTAGATACAAGTCCAGTTGACCATTAACTTGTGTCAATGTAAAGATGTAAATGATTATTATGATAGTTTTAAAATTCGACTCGGGAGTCGACTTAGGAACATGCTCAGGTCACAGGTCGGGTTGACCATAGACCCGAGTCAATATAAGGATAAAAATATTTATTATCATAATTTTAAAACCTTACTCGGGGATTGAACCAAGACCAAGTTTGGGTCATGAGCCAAGTTGACCGTTGACTGGAGTAAACATAAAGATAAAATGGTTATTATCATAGTTTTAAAATCCAATTAGAGGGTCAACTCGAGACAAGACCCAAGTTTTATAAGTTGGGATGGTCAAAGGTTGAGTTAGCAGTTTTAGTCCATCGTCTTTTATGCTTGCTTGGAATTAAGATTGAGGTTGATTCTTATTAAAACTTGAAATTTTTTTTTAGTATTTTAAATTGATTTGATTTATTAATATTAAAAATAAATTTTAAAAAATAAAAAAAATATTATTTTAATATATTTTTAATATTATTACTTTTAAAACAGTAATAAATAAATAAAATCAGGACAAATGAGGAAAACAATAGTATAGTCGCTTTTATTAGCTGATTCGTTTCTTGTCTGGTTGTGTTCTGGCCCTTCTGGGTAACCCCACACGCACTCTCTCTCTGTCTCACTCTGGTTATTGCAAAGCAGAAGCTTTCGAAAAGCCTTCATTTCTTCATCTTTATTATTATTATTATTATTATTACTATTACAATATATTTATCCTGTCATTACTCTTTGATGGTAAGATTATCCTATATTCACCTGCCAAATGCCACCTTTGCTTGCATACACCAAGATTTCATTTAAAACAATCAGCAAAAAACAGCTATCGATTAAGGGGTTTTTATGCCTTTACCCTGCCTGAAAATACTGCATCTCTCTCACTAAAATGGAAAAAAACTAAACCCCATTTGTTTCCTAGCTGTACCTCTTCAATGTACCCCCTTTTCCATTCTCATTTCTCACTGTTTCTCCGGCTGCTTTTCCTTCTATAAAGCTCAAACAATCACACCTCAACCAAACTCCATTGCCATTTTGCACTTGCTTTTTCACGTTTTCAGGCAGAAAAGAAACCTGGGTTGTTGTTCTTGTCAAACTTGAGGTGGGTTTTTATGATTATTTTACTGTAAAGGTGTCCTCTTTGAAATGAGTAAACACAAAGGTACAAAATTGACAATGTGGGTTTGTTTCTTTTTTGGTTTTGTTGGCTAGAAAAGTACAAAAATGAAGAGTAGGAGAATGTTTAGAGAGGGACACAGGAGGAGTCCTAGGATATCTGCTTTGGATGTGTGGAAGGCTCAGCCACTGAGTAGGACCACTGTTGCTAAAAAAACTAGGCTTAGTAGGAGCATTACAAGCACTAGTACCAGTACTGTTGCTAAGGTACAAGACAAGGAGTTGGAGCAGCAAAAGGAGAACCAACCTGAGGGTCCAGCCTGTAGGACAAGGGCAAAGAAAAAGAGGAAGCTTAAACCACTTCAAGATGTGGCTTCTACTCCCAATGCTCAACAGGTTTTACTTCTCTGCCTGCCTCCATTCCTTTTTTACTTTTATTTGTTCATTTATTTATTCAAGGTTGTTGGAGTGGTGGGGTAATAACAATCAGCTTCATCAAATTCATTGTTTTATGGAAATAATAATCAGTGATGAGTATTTTTGCTGGTTTCCTGCTCACTATAATTTGAGTTGTTCACGCCCAATTGTTCTTTTATTTGGGATCTAACTTCTAAGCTGTTGGGTGGGTTTTAAAGAGGGCTCCTAATATGGGTGAAAGTGGATGACTATTACATAAATTCATGAGAAGAATTTGTGTTGTGCAGTTGGAAATAGCAGTTGATTGACCCCACCCAACATTTCAGCTCAAGTGCAGCATATGGGTTTACATGATCATCACTATCTTTTTTGCTTTCATTGTAATTCTTAAGGCAGTGGGGCTCCTTCAGGATTTTTTCTCTTCTCTCTTCTATTCCTTTCATTCTTCTTTGTCCAAACCTCCAAAGGGAATTGTTTACATTGTGTTCAAATTGAAAAAGCCTTCCACTTTACCATGACATGCAGAACCTGTTCCTATAGATTGGTAGTAACTAACCAGTAATTTGTGGTTGTCATTATGTGCTTGAGCTTGCCGTTGCCTCTTGGTCTCTCCTCGTGGCTCAAGAGGTTGTATAGATTGATAGAAAGTCTTCATTGTTCCCTGAGTTTGGTTTCAGGAGCCCAAGTCAAGTGATGAATCAGATGAAAGAGAACTAAGTCAAAAAGATCATCCAATCAATAGTGGTAAGCCTTTTTGCTCCGTTAAAATGTAATTGCAAACTGCAGATTTCAGTGACACTGACATCGTATTTCACATTCCTTATTGGACCAGATGAAGCCATTTTGCAGAAAAAAGATGGCCCAAAACAGAAAGGACAAGCTCATTCTCCAGGTTACCTTCCTTCTTCTTTTTTTAATTAAATTTGTAATCAGATCTCCAAGTTTCTCTGTTTGTGACTCTAGTTGTTCTCCTGGATCAGATCAACCATCTAGTTTTTCATGTACATCATGGGTGCCAGAAAAACGAATACTTGAGCATATCGTTGACATATTACAGAGGTGGATATTTTTCTGAAGTATTTATATCATTTAAGTTACTGAGGAATTCTTGTATGCATCAAGTACTTAACATCATCAGTAATTCGCAATTATAGTTTCCTTTCTCGTGTCTTTTGCAATTGGTGCAATGACACAGCTGTTGAAGTTCTTGCTGAGGGGTCCATTGCAGGTTGAAAACAGTTTCCTTTCTTGTTCTGACTTTTGTTTCTTATTTTTCCATCTCTTAGGAGAGATACCCATGAAATATTTGCAGAACCAGTTGACCCAAATGAGGTTGGTAATGATCAGAAGTTTCCTTACTTATCAAGAATGTTATCCTTTCTTGTTCATTGTATTTATGGAATCGCTGCTAATAAGGTTGAGGAGTATTATGAAATCATCCAAGAGCCTATGGATTTCGGCACCATGAGGGCTAAACTTCATGAAGGAATGTATAAAAGTCTTGAACAATTTGAGGTTTGCTCCTTTATCAAGCATTAATTCTCTATTTATGATTTTGAAGGTACAATTGTTTTACAGTGTTGATGTGTGAACCATGTAGCTTCCAGACAAGAAACTGCTATTCTTCCCTTTTCTGATTACAAAATTTTTAATTGTTATGCAGCATGATGTGTTTCTAATATCCGGAAATGCAATGCACTTCAATTCCTCTTCCACCATTTATTTCAGACAGGTATGATTATCTACTACCTGTCAAACAACTCAATCATATTCAAAGAATTCTGTGTAGATAAATTATGAATTTTTGACCTCCAACTGAACGTCAAAGCTTGGTTTTTACAGGCTCGTGCCATAGCTGAATTAGCTAAGAAGGTTTTCCATGTTCTGAAAACTGATCCTGATAATTTTGAACTGGAATTCTCGGGGACAAGACGACGAAGTGGTAGAAGGCCCCAACATGAAGTCAAGGGTTCAACTTATAGCCCATCCCTTAAGGTTGCGAGGAGTTCAAAATCCAGCAATACCAATACTGCAGTTCATGTATCCCCGAAACCCACCCCATGTTTAACAAGTTGTTCATCAAGTCTAAAAAGAGCGATCCGAGTGAACTCTGCATGCTTGGGCATCACTACGCATTCTGATGCAAGAGATGATGAAGTACTTTTTGGTAAGAAGTGAATTCTGTTCTGACCACCTCAAAATCAAATTTCTTAAGGTCTTGTTTTAGGGAAGGGCAGATCCAACATGCACAAAGTATGTTAAAGGTTAATCTAGAAATTTCAGAAATTGCTTTGGAAAATGCTGTTTATAGAGCCACATAGTCTATGGAGTTCTCCATATGTGATTTGTCCATTTTTTAATATATGGAATCCATATCATTAAAGGTAGGAACTCTCTTTTTGTCCAGAAGGAGCTCTCCTTGTGGGTTGTCATACACTTAACTGACTTGCATTCACTAAATTAAAGGGATTCACTAGGTTAATGATTTTATCCTCTTGACATGAGATCATAGTTGGATCTGCTCCACAAGGGAAAAGGCTAGATTGTTCCCACTACACAATTGGTTGTTTAGATTGTGCAATTTTGAAGGTTTCAAACTCTCAAGAATAATGAACCTGTGGTCTGTGAGGCTCTTCAATGTGGATTGTACACAAATGGATGGAGCCATAGGCTCTAACAATAGGGACACAGAAATGCAGAAAATTTTCGTTCTCTTCATGAAGTTGAATTGTGCAAATTTCATAACATGTTTTAATTAGCTCTTCTTCAACAGGTTCTGGAGATGGTAAAAGATTTGGTTTTTCTGAAACAGATAGGCGCTCTACATATAAGCCATGGATGTCGTTCCTTGATGAGAGCTATCCAATTATTTCATCAATTTATAGTAATTCAAAGCCACTAGTGCACGTAAGTGACTTACCTGAGAGAACAGTTCTGTTTTCTATCTATGCTTCCTGATATCATGAATTAGTAGATACTTCATGAGAGATGACACTATGTTCTCTCATGGTGTAGGTGAATCAGCAGGAAATTGCCTATCATAAAAGCTTATTCTTGTTTGTTAAAGACGTAGGACCAACTGCCCAAATGGTTGCCAAACGCAAGTTAGATGGATGGCCGACTACCGCTGCCAATTTTCCAACTCCAGGTTCAAACTTTTGGCTTCAGTCTCCAAACTGTCAAACTTCTGCGGCATCAACCTCTGCTCAGTGTCCACCTACTCTTGATGCTACAATCACAGCTGCATGCCAAAATGTAAGCCGGGGTGACAGAATAGACATGTTTGATGTCGATAAAGGAGGTGTTGCTTATGCTGGTAACGACTTTGGCATTCATGGAACTTCAGAGAAAGTGGCACCAAATGGTAATTGTTACAGTAACTTTGGTTCCATTAGCAGTGATGCTTCCTTTTGTAATGACACGGATGTTGCCAGTGTCTCAAGGAATGAAAAGCCTCGCCAAAATCAAAATAGAGGCCTTCAACAGGGTTCATATTCTCCTGTCGCTGATGCCAGAGATCTGAATCTTTTAGCTGCTGGTTCAAGTAAAAAGGATAATGGATCGGCAATGCATAAACTGGAGAGAAGCAAGATGGATAACAAATCACAACCATCGGATTCAGGTTTCAAGGGTGTTAGGTCAAATGCTTTGGAAAGCAGGTTGAGTGATACTTACAGTTTATCACCATCTTCATGGCCCCTAAAGACCACTGGCATGTCAAGTTTTAATCGACATATTGGCAATACACATAGTCCAAGTACACAATGTCTGAGAGGTGACGATCAAGCCCCAGCTGCTCAAGTTCCAAATCATGGACTTGGCAGTTCGTCCGAGACAATTCAGGACTTGAAACCTAGCGAACAATTGACACCTGTTTCTGGCCATTTCATCTTTGATCTGCCATTTTTTAAGACACAGCTTGACCAGATAAATTCTCCGGAGCAGAATAGATTTTTGCAGCATGGTTCAGGTATGCAGGGATCTTTTCCGAACAGAATAGGTGAGACTTACAATGATAGCCGTCCACACTCCTCGTTGAATACTCAGCATACTAACTTGGCTCTGCAGCTGTAACATAATGGCACTAAAACATGAAGAACTCATTGGCAGGAAACATGTTTTACTTCTTGTGCATATAATGCTAAGGCCTTGCATCAAAAAAGGGTCCTTTGTTGTAAAAGAAGGCAGTGATTGCAGCCTCGTAGGAATTGCTTTGTAATTAACTATGATTATACATTGGTTGTTAAGAAAGACGTAAAGCAAATCTCGTAGTTTATCAAGCAAGCATCCATTTCATCCTTGGTTTGAACTTGGATTAATCTTATGGCAAGATAAAGAACTTGAGAATATGCTGTCAAAAACTAGAATCCAATCTCGGGGCTCCGGTCTGAACTAGTAACTTTTACAATAATAAAAAAAAAGGGCTGCATAAACAAAGTATAAAGAGAAGGCAAGCCCGTCAACGAAGAAATAAGATAGGTGAGACTCGAACAAAAAATCATAACTGGAAAGTTGCGCTGATAGACAGGCAGGCAAACAGTTGGACTAGTTTCTTCTTACAAGTGTGAGTTTTCTTGAAAAAAGCAAAGGGAGAAGATGAATCTTAAGCCTCCCACATTAAGTGTTCAAAATATGTAGCACAGTCATACATCATTTTATTTTATTTTTAACCTAACAGTATCTTTGGACCAGCAGTAGATCAAGATTAAATTCCATTCCTACAATTTTTATATGGGGTATCCACACCCGAACTAGGGCATTCACAAAACTAAGTAGACTAAGTAATTGTATATTTGGAAGGAGCATAGCCGCCAGTCAATGCAAACCATTGGATCATGATAACATGAAAATATATGTAAGTGTATCTTAAGAGGATACAAGTGGTGTCACATTAGCATTCCTCATGGTAAATGTCTTGTATAAAAAACAAAGTAAAGGTTCGTTGGACAAATCCAAAAACAGAGAGACGGTTGTGGGCTGTGGTGATCTTCCTCTTCCTTGATCACCACCTCTACTTGTCATCGTGGCGGTGGGGGTGGCTGTAACGGCCAAGAACAAGTTATTATCATTAATAAAAAGAGATGGCATATAGGAGAAGACATGGAATTACCAGGACATCAACATTCAAAGAAGAGATTCATCACCCACCAGAACAAGACAACCACCATGAAAACATCAACAAAAATACTAATATCAATGACGACACTTTTCTTATAACATCTTCTTCATCTTCATCTCTGGCTGCTCAGGCTATTAGGGCATCTGCTGCTCATCGTGAATCATCCCTTTCTTCTGCATATGCTGGAGATTCTATCCCTCGGAGATCTAAGGTCTTCTTTATGTCTTTTTTTTTCGTGTTATCAAGAACCCAATTTCGTTCTTTTGTTTCTGTTTCATTTAGGATTTTTATCTGTCAAAAATGAACATGGATCTCGTCTTATCTGCATCTCTAAATTGATCTTATCAATATATTTTCAATCCATGATTACATACTGAATTGGTTTTGATCACTGCTTCAGTTTTGTATCCTTTATTTTTATGCATATTAAATGTTGACAATGAATTTGCAGTTATTCAATAATGTTAGAAACGTTGAAGATTTTATAGTATTTTTCGCTAGGATTCAATAAATTTGATATGCTTTTAGTCTCTAAGCTTTCCTTCTTGGTTTGGCAAAAATTCAGGAATTGATAATATATACTTAGGGTTAGGGGATTTCAAACTAGATAATCATGCATCCAGAGCCTAAATCTTTGAGTTTTTTTTGACTGGATTTATGCCCTTGTTGGCATGATTGTACATATTGGAGTCTAGAACGATTACTATAGAAAGATGACGGAATTGGTTTGCATGTCTTTGCATTACTAGCTTTACTGCACATAATTCGTACCCTGTAAATTTGATGAGGCATGATGCCTGAACATCTAGGTGTTTGATGCATACGAGGACAAACCGGGAACAAATGATTCGAAAGGGTTTTGGGGTGTCCTTGCTCGGAAAGCAAAAGCGATTCTCGAGGACGATAATATGTCTCAACAATTTGAAACACCAGAAAGATCAAGGTTCCAGATGCCAGATTCCTCTGCAGGTGGTCAGGTGATTACCAAATTAACATTTGAGTCCCACTTATTGCAGTGAAGAAAATCGGAGAATAAAAGGGCAAGTGTCATCAATTGATTGTTGTAATATTTTACAGTATTCATACCGGACACCTGAGGGCTTTAGGAAAATGGATAATCCTGCAATACGAAAGGGCTTGGATAAGATTACATCTTCCCTTAATCAAATTGGTGACACCTTTGAAAAGGCTTTCGAGGTAAGATGTTTTGCTTCCTTTGCAACTCTAGGCAAACTTATCCATTGTGTTCACTGTACAACCTGTTTTAGTTCCTGATCCTACTTGATGAGCTCATTGATTGCATATCTATATCTTGAGCAAAGCATCTAAAGGGTTTTTCTTTCCCTACTTTCTTCCATTTTTAACCTGTGGACAATCCTCTAACATGGCCATTGATGTTTAGGTTCCATTTCTATTGCTGAGATTATGGTAGTAAACCCAAGTCTCTATTAAAAATAACGGTTAGCAATTAAATTGAATGTTGTTAATTAGTGATCAGATTTTCTGTGAGAAGGAGAGTTTGAATTGATCCAATGTCAGATTTTTTTCTACTCTTCTTCTTTTCTGAAATACTGAATTAATAAGGTAGATTCCAGAAGAACTGATAAAATAAGTTCTAATGATGCTAACAAGTATGTTTGCAGATTTGCATTTCTGGATGAATCCGTCATACATTTAAAACTTATCAATTATATAAATTATATTTTATTGCTTCAATATCTCTACTTATTTTCCAGGAAGGTCGCACTATTGTGGAAAATAAGACAGCAGATATCATCCAAGAAACTCGCAAACTGCAAATAAGGCGAAAAGGTCCCGACGCATACAATCAAAGTCCTGGTGCAAATAGTTCATGGATGCAACAACAGACACAACCTCTGAACCATGAAAATCAACTGAAGGCATCTCGCGACGTAAGGTGGCAACTTTGTATTTGTGGGTCACTGGTTCATGTGGAAAAGTTTTAAATGCATTAATTTGGAAATCGAATAAGATTTAAGCTCTCAACTAACCTATTTAATGCTGCTATGCAGCATGTCACTAAATATGGAGGTCTCTATATACAAGATAGATTATTGTGGCTGTGTGAAGAATATGATTTTTTTTTGGTCCCCATTTGTCGACTTAGATTTTAGCCTATGGCTTGGCCAAAGTAAGGCTTTCTGTAATCGCGGTTGTGAACTGACTCGGTTTGCAGCAATTTTAGAATATGTTAAGAACAGGATAGGAATCGTATCATCAGTATTCACTCCAAATTATTAGCTTCAGCAAAAGACAGTTGTGAGCCTATTTTCAATCTCCTAACTGGTGAAATGAATGATTAGCCTTCTGTTCACAGGTTGCAATGGCTACTGCTGCCAAAGCAAAACTTCTTCTTCGGGAACTAAAAACGGTTAAAGCAGACCTGGCTTTTGCTAAACAAAGATGTTCACAGCTGGAAGAAGAGAATAAAATGCTTCGGGAGAGCCGTGAAAAGGGCAGCAATGTTGACGATGATGATCTGGTAATGCACTCTTGTACTTCATTGTGTTTTTATCTCACAAGGTTCTCTGTGTAGGACCAATGCATGCTGTTCGACCTAATTTTGTAATCTATGCTCTCTTTGTATTGTTTTCCGCTAGCTTCTGTATCTGCAGGATGCTTTGATGAATCTTTCTTCTTTAGCTGTTTTAAACTGGAGGAGACAATTGTGACAGTCTATTGATTACTATTTGATTTACATATTTGCTATGGCAGATCCGCCTTCAACTGGAGACACTTTTGGCTGAGAAAGCTCGTCTAGCACATGAGAATTCTGTGTATGCTCGCGAGAACCGCTTTCTGAGAGAGATTGTTGAATACCACCAACTTACAATGCAGGATGTTGTTTATTTGGACGAAGGCAGTGAAGAAGTTACCGAAGTCTATCCCTTTACGAAGATGCTTTCTGTTTCTCCACCTTCGCCCACCTCACCTTCTGACACCACATTAAGTTCACTATTGGAAAAGGAAATCTATCCCGTCCCTGACCTCCCGCAAGAAACACAGGAGGTTTCAGAAAGTGATGTCCCACCAAATGCAGGTATACCGGCACTCAAGGAAGAAGAAGAAGAAGAAGATACAGGAAGCGATGCCCCCCAAGGTGCAGGTTTACCTGCACTGAAGGAAGTAGAAGATGCAAGAAGCGATGCCCCCCCAAGTGCAGGAGTTCCTGCACTCAAGGAAGTAGAAGATACAAGAAGTGATGCCTCCCCAGGTGTTGGTATCCCTGTACTTGAGGAAAAAGAAGAGGAAAAAGGGATCCCTTCAAACAAGGAAGAAGAAGAAGAAGAAAAATGTACTTCAAAGTCTGCAGTGCATGAGGAGGAAAAAGCTAAAACACCCTCAGCATCGTATGGCGTAAATAAGTAGTCCTATTCATCTCTGGCATGCGGTAGTCTTGACTCAGATTGGGTTTCTTACCGTTTATTTCTTGGTTGTGTTTGATAAAGCCAAGGTTTTTGGGGGAGATTTTTTTTCTTGGGCAAACATTCTTTAATGTTTTATGAATGTAATTGTTTATGCAATTGCGTATTTGTTATCAAATAAAAAGTCTGATTTTCCTTTTCCAGATAACAAACTTGAAATTAGAAAATTGTTTGATCTATGAAATATTAAAATCAAGTGGTTGCTGTGCATCACAGGGTCCATCATCTACTAATGGCTCTCGGCAGGTCAGCAATAATTCTGTGCCCTGTCCCCGTGCGCTTGAATGTTCGTATAGTTCTGTTTATTTTTGTATTTTAAAAGTATATATAAAAAATTTAAATTTTTTTATTTTAAATTAATATTTTTTTATGTTTTTAGATCATTTTGATGTGCTGGTATAAAAAAAATTTTAAAAAATAAAAAAATATTATTTTAATACATTTCTAAATAAAAAACAATTATAATTACAATCTCAAATATGCATAGAATGAGGTTACGCTCACATGCTATGCGGGCTTTGTCAATTCACCAATTTTAGAGAGAAAAAACCAGATTTTGGCCTAGACAATGAGTTAGTCGATGAGTTAGTTGGTCTACCTTGAATGTAATGTTGTTATGTTAATATTTATACAATGGTATCTATAATTTATTTTAATCAAACTTGGTTTTAATTAAATAATGATTAAACCTTCCAACTCGATTTGATCACATTAATTCAATTCCCACTTAATTTAAAATATGCACTTTAAGTTGGTGAGAAAAAAAATCATTATAATGATAATAGCACATAGAAGCTTTAGTCAATTTCTTTAAGCGCATACTTCAAATTTTAAATTCACAATCAAAATTATTCTCATTGCTAAGAATCACGTTGATAATGTTGAACATATTTTTTAGTCAATTTTTTTTATATGATCCATTGTGAAGCATAATTAAGGTAACTAGTTAAAAAAACCTAAAACTCCTTGGAAAACTTTTTTTTTTTTTTTGAATTCAAGGAAACTCCATCCTCTAGAAAGCGCACTTTGTAGGTCCAGGTGAGCGAGTAAAACTCCGGTTGTCCCAAGTTCTTACAAGAGGTGCATGTCTTGACTCGAACTCGAGACCTGCTGTACAGATCTCAAGCCTTTTGTCATCGCGCCACGCCCTTTGGGGACTCCTTGAAAAACACTATAGCTCCAAAATGTAATAATTGTGTTTTTGCCTCTCCACTCATAAACCTTAACATTGGCTTCTCAAGACATTTAAGTCTTTTTACGTGACCCATTTATCATTATCAAATTGTCCAAGAACAAATAAGTCTTTTCCCTTCTTGATTGCACAATGAAATAACCAAAATATTTTTAGAAACAAAAAATTTAAATCTAGCATCTAGGAGCATTTTTGTATTTTTATAATGGTATTTCTATTATTATAATATCAACTAAGGGGTAATTTAATATTTGACCAAATATAAAAAATAATAAACAATTAAAATGCATAGTAAAATAACAAAAATACTCTTAAAAGCAAAAGATTTAAACTTAAAGTTGGCTTTTTGGTCTTTTCATAATAGTTTTTGAGTGATTATTAAATCAGCTCAAGGGGAATTTAACATTTGAATAAATAAAATTAAAAAAAAAAAGAACAGGCACATGCGAGGCACCTGAAGGTCGAGTGGGAGACGCCTACACCCTTCAGATGGCGCGTGTGGAGTCTCAAGGCCTCCAAAAATGTCAATCCACCATGTTGTTGTAAGTGTCACAATATCATGTTCTCTTTAGAGTGGCACATGTCGTCATTGGTGGTTCAGCTAGTTGTAAATTGATTTTTTTTCTTTTCTCTCTCTTTCCCTGAAAATTATAGCTTGACCCTCTTTATTGTATGTATTTCAACTCTAGTCCTTATTCTTTTGATTTCTAATTTTTATTCTTGGCATTTTTGTATAAGTTTCTTTGTTTGCAATTTCGTCCACAAATTCCAATTTGACATGTATTGTTTTTTCCAAGTTAGTCCTTATTCTTTGGTTTTAAATTTTTTTCCTTTGTCCTTTTCTAAAAGTTTTATTTGTTTTCAATTTCATTCTTGAATCCAAATTTATGGTATTATATTTTTAAATTGTCCTTATTATTTTGATTTCTAATATTTTTTGGCCCTGTTATAAAAGTTTAATTTATTTTCAATTTCATCATTCGATCTAAATTTATGATATATTATTTTTACTGATTTGGTCCTCTTTATTTTTTTATTTTTTTAAAGTGATTTTTCTTTTCAATTTCACCCTTCAATCAAAATTTTATTTTTATTTTCTAATGTCAATTTTGATCCTCATTCTTTTGATTTTTGTTTTGTTCCTTTTGCTAAATTGTTTTTTCTTTTCAATTTCACCATTCAACCCAATATAAAATTTATTTTGTATTCCAGTTTTGATCCTCATTCTTTTAATCACTATTTTTATCATTCTTTTGTATAATTGAAATTATTTTTTAGGAATTGGGTTTATGGTTTTTCAAATAGGATATTTCGGATCTAATGACCTGGATCACGAGTTTGAAAAGTTAATAAGGGTTAATATTTATTTTTTAAAATAAATCAGCTTTATAATTCTCTTTATTCATTTTTTTAGGTTATTCCAATCTCATAATCTAGGCTACAAATTTGACAGGATATCCTGGGTTGACTCAACCTTTATTACTGGGGTTACAGGTTTGTTGTGTTAACTCAGATTTGGATTGACTAGGGCTAGTTTTTCTTAGGGGTGAGCAAAAAAACCGGAAAACCGAGAAAACCGAGAAAACCGGAAAAAACCGAATCGTAAAAAAAAACCGATTAAACCGATTAGAAAATCACAAAATATTTCCGGTTTGGTTCGGTTTCGGTTTTTAAAATTTGAAACCGAACCGAACCGGTCCGATTCAACTAAGCTGGCTCTTGAAAAAAAAAAGAGTATAAATAGCATATTTTCTAACCCTAACCTAAACTTAAATCACTATTCTCACTTTCTCAGCCGCCGCCTATCCCTTCTCTCTGCCTCTCATCTCTCAAAAGTTTTGTGCATTGTCTTCTTCTCCATGCTCTCTGCTTCTCATCTCTCATCTCTCAAATCTGTCTCCTTCTCCTCCATGTTCTCTGTCTCTCATCTCTCATCTCAGACGGCGCGGGAATATGCAAAGAAAGGTTTAAGAATTCCAGTCTTGAGGCTATCCTATTACAAAATTTTGTAAGTAGTGTTTGAAATCGCTTCTTGAGGCTATCCTAGGCTTTCATCTAGTTCCAACGATTCCTACTTCTAACCACTCTTATTTCACACTTTTCAGGAAATTCCAAAACCCAGGAAGAAAGGACACTAAATCAAGATCTATTCTAATTGAAGGGGTGTAACGGCACCCTAAGCTCATTGAGCTTGAAGAACAGGAAAGAGCGGACTAGCTAACCTAACTGCAAAAAAAGCAGTCACAGCCAGGGATATCTTTTTTGTTTTGTTTTGTGTATTTTTTTACTGGGTTTAACTTCTGGGCAAGGATCTATCAAAACAAAAATTGAAGTTGATTTTCTGGAAAATGGAAGCAAGTACAAAACAGAAGTGTTGAAAAATGTTGTCGATAAAAAGCCCAGAAAAAACTCAACCGGAGTAATTTCGGTTTGAACCGGTTTTCGGTTCGGTTCGGTTCCAAAACTAAAAAAAAAAAAAATCGGTTTGGTTGTTTATTTTGGTCCAAAACCGGACCGAACCGAAAATGCTCAGCCCTAGTTTTCTTATGTCCCTTTTTTATCCCGTTTTATTCTTCTGTATTTAATGGGCTATAAATTGAGTTGCATCTTTTTTTTTTTTTTGAAAAAAAAAACTTTCCTTAGGTTATCCTAATCAATTTTCTTTTTAAAATTTTATCCATCTAATATCATTTTTTATTTTTATTTTTTTTAATTAAAATAAAATCAACTTATTTAATTCAATCGGTCTAAAAACCTAGCCTCCACTTTTTCTTCAATTTTTAAAACACTTACACGCTTTTTTCTTTTGCGATCACCTCGAAAAGAAAAAAAAAACACTCTTTTACACGCTTTACCTTAAAAAAAAATGGAGTTAGTTTTGAGAGTGTTGGAACAACTTCACAGATTGCCTTGCGTAGAACCAACCATTGAAGTTTCCTTGCAATCATCGACATACCCTTGCTTTCTTATTATCCCAGAATTTCTGATTGCATTTTGCACTAACCAGAACTTGCCTTCTAATACTAGTTCATGAAGTAATGTTTGTGGCAACCACCTCCAACAAGTCTAGACCGACTCAGAGACTCATTTCATCCTCCAAAGGGGCATGGCAGCATGCACCAGTTACGCAGGGATTCAATTTTTGCCAGAACTGCAAGGCAGCTTTTACAGACATGAAAGAATACCATAGATTAAGCATTAAGAAAAAAAATATATCGAGATATTGCTTTCACTTCTTGCACAGTCGCGGCTGATGACTGGCAGGACACGAGATAGAGATGGTGCAAGGCCAACGTAAGCCACCAACACGAAGCAGGAAGCTAAACACTCCAAACTAGACACCAACCAGGTTCCTATGTTTAGAAATAAGCCCAAGCGCTCCAAATAGTAAACGCATCCATCCATTCCTTGAGAATTAAGAGTATATACAATTTTCAGAAAATAACAAGGAAAACTTTCATTGACAGCAAATGAAAATGATATGTATATATATATATATATATTGTTAATCATTTGAGGAACTGTGTCTTCAAAAGCCATTAGATACATTCATCCTTCCCCGATACAACAAAAGAACGGGCAGCCAATTCAAGTTCCACTAATCTTTGGTTTGATTTTCTTGGGTAAGTAACCACTGAACAAGCCAGGGCCAAATACAGTCACATATACGTGTATGGATGAGATGATGATCAGGAAAAGGCAGTTTTCGGTATGTGTTTGGAGCTCCCAAGCAGAAAAACTCGCTGGTCTCTACAGTAGACACCTCTAGAATATCTGGAATAATAAACTAGTTGAGCCATCACTGAACGATCTGAGATCTGCAGGTTTGACCAAAGCCCTGCACAAGGGGCACGTCCCTTCCCTCTCAAACCTGTAAACCGACTCTCAGTTCAGATAAAACACAAATGAATTAACTACTGCTGGCTAACTGATTTCAGCAAGAGCAAATTATGTTCAAATAACAAACAGAAAATGAAATGCTGGTTGTATTAGGTCATATAAACTGACCATTCTGATACACAATCCTCGCAAAATATGTGTTTACATCGAAGTAGTATAGGTGCGTGCATCTTTTCCTGGCATATGGCACACAGATCTCCTGCTGCATTGACCTGCATTACAGCATTGATGACTTAGAATGCATGGAAAACTATCCCATGTACTTGTCAAGAACCACTAATGAAATCTAGAGAGAGTGAGAGCTGAACATGTCGAAGTTTCTGCACACAATGAGTCAGAGACCAATCGTTGAACAATTTTCTATGTGACATCTCATTGCACGTACGAGAAAAGAAGGATCATGAAAGATTAAAAAAATGTGTACACAGTAAGTTAAAGAGCAATTATTTTGTTAATGCCACAAAATAATCACAAATCCATTGTATTAATCTGAGGAAATGATGAAACACAAGATATAGAATTATTCATCTCAAGCTATCATTGGATCATAAAGCAGGTTTGCTATTGTATAAAAAGGCGCCAACTATTTGCAATCAAACAGCTAGGAAAAGTGAGAAAGCTCCTGTTTTCAGCTTATTCCTCCCCGACATGCAGTGGCAGAGCTAAGAGTTTTTCTATGGGAGGGAAAATAAATTAAAAGAGAAAAGAAAAGAAAAGAGACGTCTACCAGGCTTGTAAAAATAGAATTATAATTATGTGCATAAAAGGAAAACCTGTAAATCCCTAAACAATTTTATGAAAAAAGCATAAAAAAATAACATGTAGGACATAAAATTGAACTATCTTAGGTTTTGGGTGAAAGAGAATAATTATATATTTCATGTTCTTGGCTTTAATTAAACAATTAGTAAATGGGACTCAACTATGCACAAAAAGTGTACAATATAACTTATAAGAGATCAAGGAAAAGGGAGTAGGGGGAGAGTGGGTATCATTAAAATGAAGAGGGGTGGTGTATTGGTGATGTGGCATTTTATTAATGGAAATATTAAAATTGCAAGACTTTTTAGGGTCTTAGTTAATTACCCGTCTTAGGCTGATCCATCGATGCACTTTCTATTGATGGCTCTCTCTGCTATTTTTATTTTTTTTTTGCTTTTCATTTTGCCATAGTATAAACATGGGTTCTTTATTTCATCAAAGCATAAATGAGTGTGGACTGTTTACTATATCTTTGGGTCCTATGAAAAACCCCAAAAGAAGGAAACCAAATAACTGCAGATTTACACCTAGATATGTGCAAATGTTCCAAGAGGGGCCCTGATCTAAGAGAAAAGAGAAATCAACAGTACCTGCTCTGATGTTGCATATGCCCCATAGTGCACCTCTTTACGTGATAATGCCTTCAAAGCAGCACAGAAAGATTGTACCTGCAATTTACCAACCAAAATGAGAGTGATTGGAGAAATGATAACACAGGCTAAGAAGGGACAGGCCATTCAGCTTGCTCAATATTTTCCTAACCAAATGTAGGCAAAAGGAGGCAACAGATGCAGGAAACAAAAACAATAAAATCACGAAACTTGTACCTTCTCAACAACAGATGTGAGCTTGAAAGTTAGATACAACCCAGTCATGAGTGACGAAAAGAGGCTGCCATATTCTTTGTTCAAAAAGAAACGATACCAGACTGGTGTAGGCAATAAGGCACGGTACAGCAGCATCAGGTACTCAACCAAAGTAAGCATTTGACCCTAGAAAAAATTACCATGGTCAGAAAATAAGGTAAATTAATAAATGCTCAGGTATATGCCAAAAACTTCTTGAAGAGAATGACAGAAAGAAAGTTGATTGAGACCTCTGTCCGATTAGTAGACATGCCAAACCCCAACCAGCTTCAATATTCAGTCTTTTTAAAAGAAATCAAAACTGACATGGAGAAATTTCTTCCATATTCTTGGCATAATAATGTTTGTTGCATTATTTTATTAATGGTTAAGATTTTTAGATTTCGAAGAGTTTAATGAGTCTAAAATGCAGTTTGATAAATCAAACATAACTTTTAATCCAACTGTTATCAAACTGAAATTTTAACAAAAGCTTTTGAAGGCCCTGTTTCTTGCGAGGTTAATATTTCATGATGATTGGAGATCAAGAAGGGCTTCAAATAAGGCTCGGAAGTTACCGTGCGGGATTGTCTCTATTTACCTTGTAGTATTTGGATTCTTTGTCCTATTTAGATCGAGACTTTTAATTTAACTAGCACTTTAATATTTAAAAATCCTAATGCTAGATGGATTCATAAGTTTTAATTAGTAATCTTACCTATAAAAGATTTTAGTTTTAATTAGGAATCATTTCCCATAACAAGTTTTAGTTTTAATTAGGAATCATTTCCCATAAAAGATTTTGGGAATAATATAAATAGGAGTGTCTAGTTTATTTTGAGAAGAAAACTATTATTCAGATTTTAATAAAATATCAGTGAGTTTTTTCTAAATTTCTCTACAACTTAAGTCTGTAACCTTAGGGCTTGAGAACCCTAGCTTCTATCAATGTTATACGCTGCGTCAAAAACCCAAACCGAACATACATTCTATATGATATCTCACCTGTTTACGATAATTTCGGCCTCTACTGTTCTTGTAAGAAATTAACAGAATACATTTGAATACCATTGCTGCCTGCCGGACCAAAGTATCTGGAAAAGAAAAACAATAAAAAGAAGAAAATAATTGCACACTAATTAAAGGGGTTCAAAACATTCCATCCACATATGAGAACATAATAGGAAACTGCACTTAATTAAGGTGAAAAACTTTTGAGGAAGTCATGAGAAATAATTGATATTCCTAAGGGCTGAGAGAGGTCCTCTGCGTGTAGGTGTTTTTCTACATATTCCATGCAAAAATTAACAAATGCATGAGGTATGAGATAAAGTGCCATCACTACATTTTTCGGCTTTATTTTTTACAACATTACAGCATAAAGTGCATCTTTAGTCAATCAGAAGTAGAGAAATATGTCAATAACTTGCAAACAGTAACTTACCATTCACCATGATGATGAAAATAGCATGCCAGAAAGGAGGTATAGATTTGGGGGGAAGCATAATTAATGGGTACAGAAGATCATCATTTTGATACCACCAGTAAACACCGACCACATGAATCGCGAATGCAAGAGAGATGCCAACAAGCATAGAGACTTTCCTCTCACCCTGCATAGGCCAACAGTTGCTAAGCTCAATAATCATAATCTAATCCAACTAAGAGATGCTCGAATTCTCACTAAGCACAAGTCCCTATAGAAAAGCTCAGAAAATGTTCAGTAAGAATTAAATACCTTCAGAGCTGTTTGTTTTCGTAGAATATCATTAGACTTGAACATGACAACAGCAATCCAAATTGTAACAAAGAAACCTGCAAGTCCTTGTATATAGAGCAATGTCACAAAAATTTTAAAATTAAAAGTAAGAAGTAAAAACTTAAGGAAAAAGACTAGAATTCAACATGCTCAAAATTCTATAAGAATTTTTTCCTCTAAAAAAAGTCAAGAGACAAACAACTAGGGATGTGATTAGCGAGCAGCAATCCATATTCTTTGGTTTTGGTCTTTTGTGAATGAAAATTTTATTTTCCTTTTTCCTACCATAAGAAATCATGAAAAAATATGTCAGTTTAAACTTATTATTGAATTGGGCAATGAACAGGTAATAGACAGATTTTTGTTTTGTGGTGGAAAAGCTTACTTCAAGAACGTTCATTTCTCAAGAGCACTCCAAATTCAACCATGGTTTTAAGTGTTGGATTATCTTCCTCTTATTTTAAATCCCTGGATTTTGTGTTGTGTCCTCTTAATTTTCAATCCCCCTCCTCTTGTTCTTACTTTCTATAATTCTTTGTTTGGTTAACAAAAGTTCTGGAGTCAGATCATCTGCCTAATCTAGAGGATCTTAAAACAAATAAGCACCAATCCGCCCTACAAGTACAAGGAACAGTTGGAGAAAAATGGACGGTGACATTCAAGACGAAAGGAATAGAATATAGTTAAAGAAAAAAAAGACCAATATTCACATGCATTTACACACAGAATGAAGGTGAGGCTGTTGTTAGAATATCAAGGGTGACAAGAATTGAAATGGTGGTCATTCTATAAATCAACAATGAATTACTCTAAAGCATAACAAACTAGCAAGTTAGCACCATAGACATTTCTTCTCTAGTTAAAATCTTCAGTCTTAATGCCTGAGAAGTATGAAACACGAGACAGTAAAGAGTTCAGTTGAAGAGGATTGAGATTTATTCAACTGGGATGTAATTAGATTGAAACAAAAAGTGAGGTTTGCAACATTGATGCAGCTTTTTGCTTCCTAGAGACCATCCCTGTCCTTTTGTTCTTTGCTTTAAAGAACTTTCTAAAAATAACGTTAATTAAAAACTAAATACCCAGGCAATTGGTAAAGCTGACCATTCCAACAAAAAATCCCTGATTAATTTACATTCCATCTCTGATGAAAGTATGCAGCCTAAACAAATTATCTATTCACTGACAGCTGTAGAAAAAAACATACCATGCTCCCAATTCGAATCACTAAAACAAAATATGGTTCCCCTGCATGCTTCACGTGTTCAGTAACCGTAATTTGTACGAGATTTTAGGGAATCCAAAGCTGTTCATGATGAAAACACCACAATATCAACCCAAGAAGAATCCACCCAATATCATAGAAATGTAATCCAATCCAGCTCCATGGAATGATAAATCTACAGCTCCAATTAAGAAGGTCAATTCTTTAAGATCTCTCTCTTCCAACCATATTTTAATATTTGACTTTCTTCCTCCCCCTCCTAGTCCCTGTACTTAAGTTTTTCTTCCCTTCTCCCATCCTCTCCTCTCACAATGACTTCCTATAATTCTTCATTTGGTTAACACTAGGTAATGGATTGGATCAACTACCTAATCCAATCATCACCTCAAAACAGCAAAAAGCCAATTGCATACAAAGGACAAGGGCCAATTGGAGAAAGAAATTTGAGATGAAAGAAAAGAACATACAAAATTTGGTAAGCCAAATGAATCTATTTGACCTTACAGCAAGATTCACAAATATGCAAATTTAGATTTCAACATCTGGTGAGAGTGTGTGAAACTGTTTTGTGAAGAGCAGTGATGACAAGGATGAAAAACGAGGTTATTTTGTACATGGATAATGGATCACTCTGAAGAGCAAGATACTGACAGGTCAGTGCAATAGAAATGTTCTTCTCTAGTTAAAAGATTCATCATAAATTACATGAGAATGTAACTAGGAGGAATTCAGTGGAAAAGAGTTGAGTCATAATCAGAAACAAAAAGAGTAGTTAGCAACACCCAGGCAGTAATGGCAAGCAAAACAAAATAAATAACCTCCAGAAAACCACCAGTGCTGTTTTTTTATTTGCTTCATAAAAACTCGCTCAAACACATGCTGATTGACCAGGAAACCATTTGCAAGCTACTCATCCCTCCAAAATAACCATAGACTAATATCCATCCCATCTTAGTGGAAGTCTTCCAGTACATAAACAATATATCTATTAACTAACAGTTTTTGCCAAGAATATGGTAGGAATTGCTTATCCAAAATATGGTTCCTCCACATGCTTCAAGCGTCCAGTTTTTTTTACATTATTGAATTCCACTCTAGAAATTTTAAAAAATAATAATAATAAAAGGCCAAACCACTGATTTTAAGTTAATAAAGCAATATACAAAAAATACCTTGCAAATGCTGGCGAATGAAGACAACCAATAGAAGCAAAGAAAAAGGAAGCACTTGCTCAATCCACCTGGCAGCTTGCTGGATATCATATCTCTGGTATGTTGAATCCCTCCCATTACCCCCAGCCCCATCAGCAGCTTCCCCATCCCCACCCACACTCGAACTCTGATGACTACCGGCACCACCAGTGGCATCTCCCCCTCCTCCTTCATGATCACTTCTCAAATCACCCTGAAGAACATCTGCACCCATCGTTTGCTGCTGTCCCAACACCTCATTCTGCCCTCCACCAACTTGCCCCACAACCAATCCACCAGAACTATCCCTGTCATGTTCATGTTCCCCCGACCCAATTATCCTAATCGCAACCTCCCCATTATTAGAGACCACCGCAGCCGACGAACCATCAAGTCTAGTAGAACCAAGTCCTCCTCCACCAGGAATCAAAGACTCTGTTTCTTGGTGAGATGAACGAGTAGTTCTTAACAGACCAGAATACTCTAATAAAAGAGAAATAGGCGCTTGAAGAATACTAGAAGCTGATAACATTCCATATCTCCTCGACGAAGAAGGTGAAGAATTGTTACTGCTATTACTATTTCCTCCGCCTCTGCCTCTGTACGGATCAGAAATATTCCCTGACCCTTCCATTATCGTATCAGCAGTAGATGATGCCCTAGCCCTAACCATCACATATATTTTATATTATTATCACCCTGTCAAGTTAAGAAATTAAAAACAAAAATTGATCGAAATTGTAGAGAAGAGGACAAGGGAATAACACTACCTACGAAAGCGAAACTCCGTCGAGGAAGAGAAAAGGGGGTTAGAAATAAGGAGGATATGAGATTCGAGGTGGCATTCGAGAAACCCTAACCCTAATAAATATGGGGGGTTGAAGGGAGGTCAATGAACGAAGAGAAAAGGAAAAGGTCAACGACAAAGAAAGCGTCGTAACTTGACTATTGTATCGCCATTAAAGGGAGAATCGATCAAAC
Source organism: Populus trichocarpa (assembly GCF_000002775.5). Lineage (NCBI taxonomy): Eukaryota > Viridiplantae > Streptophyta > Magnoliopsida > Malpighiales > Salicaceae > Populus > Populus trichocarpa. The sequence continues at coordinate 8,679,860 of NC_037290.2, read as the reverse complement.
AATCAATCGGATTTTTCTTCTTCTTCTTTATCTGGAACAAAATTGAATAAACAAAAAGAAAGTAGGTTTTTAATTTATTTATTTTCCCTCTTCCTCCCTTCTCTTGTTTCTCTCTCTATGTTGATGGTGATGCATACACAGAGAGGAGTGAGGGAGAGGGAGAGGGAGAGGGAGAGGGAGAGAGAAAATGGAGAAGGGCAAATACGACAAAGGAATTGTTGCTGATAGCCAAGGGATGAGTAGGGTTGGTCTTTTCTTTCATTTTCTATTCGACAAAGTAGTTTAATGTTTCGATTAAGAATTATTTTTAAATTAAAATTATAAAATAATTGAAAAAAATATATATTAATATTGATAGTTTTTTATTGAAAAATTGTATATTTAACTACTGCTATTATATCATGAAATAAACAATACTTTATATAAAGTATTTTTTATTGTTCCATTAAACTATTTGTAATTCTATCACGTATGAAATTCATCCAACAAGAACTACAGTTTTCATGACTTCCTGAGCGTGCAACAACATCAGGTAAAGTATCATCAGAAACAAAATTGGGATTGCGATCAAATTCTGTAAATGTTACGTCATCATGCGATCACCTTCTAATATAATTATGTAGTGTCATTGAATAATGGTAAACATTAGTTTCTCAAATAAAACACAATATCTGAGAAATATTTTTGGATTTTTTTTACTGGGTCGGACCCAGACACCTGGCATTTAGGTTTGGGCCGGACCCGGCTCGGCCATGAACAGTGGAGAAGCTCTTCATTGTTCACGTGAACAGTAGAGCATGTAGAAGACGAAGGTGAAGGAGAAGGGGAATGGGAAGGGAAAGAGGAGTGGCTGGCGGTGGAAACGGCGAAGGTCGGTGGTGAGTTGAGGGAGTTACTGTCCATTGTGCTCTGTTTCTGGTCTTCTTCTTCGGACAGTGGTGAATGCAGAATACGAAGGAGAATGAGAAGGGGAAGAGGAAGAGCAGCGACTGGCAATGGAAAAGGCAGAGGCTGGTGGTGAGCTGCTCTCCACTGTTCACGTGAACAGTAGAGAATACAGAAGACGAAGAAGAAAACAAAAGGAAAGGAGAAGGAGAAGGGGAAAAGGAAGAGCAGAGGCTGGCGATGAGCTGAGGGAGCTGCTCTCCATTGTGCTCTGTTTATGTTCCAGCCGCCGCCTTCTTCTTCTTCTTTGGCGCCTCTATAAAATACTGTGTTTATAAACACAGTTGCAATAAACAGGAAACGTAGCATTGTGAAAAGCATGCAGTTTCTGCTTCAACAAAACTGAGTTTTGAACACAAATAATGGTGGGGCCCGTGCATGAAAATTGCAACTCGTTTTGTAACCAAACAATATGTTGCAACTGTTAAATAAAAATGTTGCCGCAAATGCTGAGCCAAACGAGCTCGTAATAAGGTGTCTGCTTCGCGATATATTTCCTTGGCAGATAGTCACGAGTCAGAACATGTTTATTTTCAATAAAAACATTTAAACGTTGCTAATATATTTTAATCCCTAAAGTTAAGAAATACACGCAGCTAAAGAATTTGATAAATGTGTTCTAGAAAAATCTTGGATATTTTTAACTTAATTATATGGCACTAATATTTATTATATAAAAAGTAATAATTTTAATCTCTTTGAAAACACTAATTCTCTCGTAAAAACATTTCTTTTCTTATTAATATCTTTAATTTAAAAAGAAAATCTAAAGATTATTTATATATCTTTTATTTGATTAACATAAACTAATTTAAGAGGGGAATTCATTCATCCCCTCCTGACAAAATATTGTTCATTTTAACCGTGCTTTTCTTTAAGATTTTTTTAAGATTTTATTTTTTGATATTAAATTTATTTATTCTAGTCGCATAACTCGGTTATGGGTCAGAAAATTTAACTAGGGTTTTTTATGTCTTTTTTTAGTTGTTTTTTTTCCTCAATTTCATCCTCCAATATTTGATTGATTTGAAATTGGGCTTCATAATTTTTTTCAGTTTACTTTCTATAAAATTATCATGGTCTCATTACTTAGATCACGGGTTTAGAAGTTAACCTAAGTTGACTTAGGTTATTTTTCTTATCTTTTTTAATTTTATCCTTCAACATTGAGCTTGCTTATCCCGGTCTCAAGACTCGAGTCGTGGATTTGGCGGATTAACTCAGGTTTTTTCATCTTTTTAGTTGAATTTTCTTTCCAATTTCATTTTTCAACATTTCATTGATTTGGAATTAGGCTTTATATTTTTTTATTTATTTTCTATGAGATTATCTCGGTCTCATTATCTGGGTTATGAGTTTGGTGGGGTAACTCGGGTTGACTCATGTCATTTATTTTGTATTTTTAAAAATTATTCTTTAAAATTTTATCCTTCAACATTAGGTTAATTGGGAATTGATCCTCATAATTTGTTTCGAATTGCTTTCCACGGGAATATCCCAATCACATGACATGGGTTACATCTTTGACAGTTTAACCTAAGTTGACTCGAGTTGTTTGTTTTTTGTTTTTTTTTAATCTCATCCTTTAATATTGGGTTGACAGAGAATTGAGTTTCATAATTTATCTCAATTTGCTTTTTATAGGGTTATCCTAGTCTCATGATACTTGTCGCAAATTTGGCAAGTTAACCCAAGTTAACCGAGGTTGATTCAATATGTTTTTTATCTCAATATTTTTTAAAAAATAGTCTTGATTTGTTTTTAGTCAAACTATGTTTTTAACAATCATCCGGGTTATCTTTGGACCATTAAAGTTAAGTCAACCCAACACGATTAAATTTTTTTATATTAGAAAAAATATTACCAACACGTAGACATTGGTTTACATGGAAAAAACATTGATTTGACCCGCAATGTTGCATCAGTGATCTAGTAAAAACTAAAAGTACTTAAAATACATAAAAAAAATTATGACAATCTAAAATAAGGATAAAAAAAATACATATTTAACTAAAACTCCTATCTCATCTATGTGCTAAATTATTTTAAAAAAATTTCACCATAATAGTTGTCATTAGACACCATTTTGTCACTATTCCAATAGCAAATTTCAATTCTAAAATAATAGCACATAATAACATAGCTTTCAAACCCGATCTGAAGGTCGACTCGAGGTAAGTTTTAAGTCAGGGGTCAAGTGGGTTGACCCAAATCAACCTTTTTTTTATATAAACATAAAAAAATAACATCACTTTCAAAAGAAAAAAACAGAAGTTAAAAGGTTTTGAATGAGTTTCCCAAAGGCTAATTGGGTTGTGGATCAACCTTTTTTTCTACAGGATCGTATCGGGTCAATCCTCTTCCTATTTCTATTGAAACATAACTCGGCCTAGGCCCCAGATCACTCGGTTCACTAGTCAAATTGTTGAGTCGGGTCAGGTTTTTAAATAAGCGATATGTCAGGTTATTTCAATCTCATTACCTTCAATTAACCTATTTTTTTATTTTATAAATATGTAAAAATGACATTATGTTTTTTTTAAAAAAAGAAAAAGGTCAATGGGTCTTTACTAGGTTTTCCTAGGGCTAATTGGTTGTTTAGAACTATAACTCGAGTTATTAGATTTTTGTTCTTTCATTAAAATGCACTTGTAACGCCTAAATATTTTATGAGAAATTTAGCATGGACTAAAGCATAGTGCAAGCCCCTATCTAATAAATAACTAATACTCCATTATTAATGGATAACTGAGGGAGGGTAAAATTACGAATGCAAGTTGCATTGCAAAACTTTTGATTGTGATTGATTAAAGACTTGTTTTGTTTGGATTGCTTGTTGGGGTATTTTTACTTATTAATATCATTTTAAAAAAATAATAGTCAAATAACATAAGTAGAAAAAAATTAGCAAAATATCACGGTTTATTATATGTTATGACTGAGAACACAACATTTAAAGTTGTAGCTAGTTAGAAATGCAGTATTTCAAAAAAATTATTAAATGAGCGGACATAAATTACAATAAGGAGAGAGGAGAAAAAGAAAAAAGAAAGATATCCCAAAAGCACATCAAAGCTTCAATTACGACACCTCTAATACTATAAAAAAGATCTTGACGAGATAAATCCAACGACACTAACAAGGTCACCAACGACGACTGGAATGTGGCATACTATTCATCCAAAGGCAAGTGAGCAATTACAATAAGAAGATATGAGAGAGAGAAAAGAAAGAAATAAGGAAATAATAAAATAAAAGACCATGAAGATACATAGAATATTCGATTATGACATCACTGGTATCATAAAAATGATTTTAAAGAGATGAATCCAACAACACTAAGGAAGGTCACCAACGACGACTGGAATGTGGCATACTATTCATCCAAAGGCAAGTGAGCAATTACAATAAGGAGATATGAGAGAGAGAAAAGAAAGAAATAAGGAAATAATAAAATAAAAGACCATGAAGATACATAGAATATTCGATTATGACATCACTGGTATCATAAAAATGATTTTAAAGAGATGAATCCAACAACACTAAGAAAGGTCACCAATAATGACCGGAGTGAGTCATTTGCAGTGAGTAGATCACTTGTCTTTGGATGAAGAGTGTTCTACTTGTTGAGTGTGACCTAGTCAAGTCATTATTGGTGACCTTCCTTGATGTTATTGGATGTGTCTTGATGATGTTATAATCAAAGTTTTTTTTTCTTTTCCCTCTCATACCTCGTATCTCCGTGTGATAACTTTAAAAAGTAGCGTTTCTTAATCGTGATGTGTACTAAGCTATGATATTTCACAATTTTTTTTAATTATGTTATTTTACTAAATTTTTATTTATAAACAGTGCTTTTTTTAAAAAAAATCAACTTGTTGTCTCACAAGAGTCCTCGAAGGGTACAAGTTACCAAAAATAGCCCGTGAGGCAGCCCCTGGTATTTTGTGCACAGATGACAGATTTTGCACATCCATGTGCTTCAAAGGCGTGCTTTAGCATGCGTGGTCCAATATGGAGAGTATGGTTTGCAGGATCCAATGAGCTGGAATGACAATATTTAATTTAATCAATTAAGTTCCAGAACTTCAAAAATTTGTTTTATGTTCGTGATATTAAGGAGTTAAGAGCTAGGATTGGTTTGGATTTTTAATTAAGTTGTTGAGAAAGATCAACGATGTCATTTATACCAATCTATTTATGTCATTGTGATTTTTTTTAAGAAATAATATTTTTATTTTTTTTAGATCATTCTGATTTATTAATTATAAAAAAATAATTTAATATATTTTTAAATAAAAAAATATTTTAAAAAACAATTCATACCGAGCTTTCTAATACCCCACGTAACTAAATCATGATTGCAATGAGCCAGTAGTCCACTCCATTTGTGCCATCTTCAACCTTTCAAGATAAACTTTTCACGCCGGTTTATGCTGCTTTACCTACAAGATTTGCTTGAAAATGAAAGATAATCATCCTTTCAAATTCAGCGATAGATTTTTATAGAACCAATTAGCAGCAGTAAAACACACACACGTGTATCTGTAAATATTTCAAGATATAAATAATCTTTTCTAATGATAAAAATTTGGAATCAAGAGATTTAATTTTCTATAGTCTCAGGTTTGAACTCTGTGGTTGCTAATATAATGGTCACTAGAAACTTATATGATCGTTAATTTTAGAGTCCGTAAGTTTAGTCGAAATGCGCGCAAATTGACTCCAATATTTATGTTAATAATAATAAAAAATATATTTCAAGATAGGTGACTTTCTTGAGAGTCTAGACTACCTTTCTATTCGGAAATTGATTTAAGAAAATACCTTTATTTAATTTAATTTAATTTTGTCTCATTGAATTAACCTCCGGTTTGTTTATTCAATTCACATTTCTTACTTTCTTGTTTGCCCTTTCAATCTGACCTTCAAGTTGAAGACACAGAGGGCTTTGTTTGTGGGTGGTAGCCGCAACAATCCCATGGGCATAATAGTAACAACACAAAGAACAATCATGTGAGGGGTTTAGCAAATGTTTTACACACCTGTAAATCAAAATAATTAAGATTATCATTATTATTATCGCTGCTAAATGTTTCTTTTCCCCTATTATCTGCTGGTATTTTACTATTTCTAGTGTTTATCAGCCATTGCGTTCGTTCTTTTAGTTTTTAAGTTTTATGGTGGCAGCACTAGGTGTACTGGTAGAAAAAATAGTAGAAAATTTCTATCCTTAAATTCTCTCTCCAGTCCACACTGGTTCATCTCCATCATCATCTACAGAGCTTCTTTCCTTCCTGTCTTTTCCTCTTATAATCTCTACTCTCTCTTTTTTCACCCGCCCTACTCTTTTCTCCATATATATATATATATATATGTAAGAGTAAAAGGAGAGGGAGGGCAGTGTAGGGGTCAGTTCCAAAAGCAAAATAAATTATTTTGTTGTGTTACTCTCTTGATTCAACCATAATGCAGATGGGTTTAGGTTAAAAAGGTCCCTCCTTTTAAATCTTCTTGCCTAGAGTTAATCATGATTTATTATCTCAAGATTCTTGCTTGGCTAATGTGAATCTTCAGCAGCTTGGTTTTGGAGAAGAAAAACCTCTAATTTTTGTCAAGTGAAAAACCCATTTGGAATTCTGAATCCAGGTACTAAAAAGTCTCTATCGTTGCTTTCGGTTTTTCTTTGGAATGTGTATTATTTGACAGTCATTTTATTAGCCCACATGATTTGATTAATTCTAAGACTTTTAATTAGTTGCTGTAATTGTGAAGATTGGCTCTTTAATTTCGACTCTTATTGAGAAAATGCTGCGAAGATTCGCAAAGTTCTGTGTTTAATTTGGGCCTATAAGAGAGCGTCTTGTACAAGCAATTCCAAAAGAGAGAAAAAATTAAAATATAAAGGGTTTTCTACCGTTAACCTTTCAGAACTGCTTTATACTCTCTACTTGGCGAATCTGGGGTTCTTTTATACAGTATCCGTTGTTTCCATTTTTTATTTTTATAGATATAGAAAAGGAGAGATATATATATAGATAGACGTGTCACCCACCAACTATGGAGTTGCAAGTTTGAGGCTTTGTAGTCGTTGAATTTTCTTTGGAAGAACCTAGCTGCAATATCTCTTCAAGTTAGAGTTTTTAGTTTCTGGTTTGGATTTGGGGTATTGTTAAGGAGAAGATTGTGAGGGCTGGCTTCGTGGTTGGTTTTACTTTTGGGTTTTGCAACGTTTTTTGAGTGTTATTCTGCTGAATTCTAACATCTCAAAGCATCGATGGGGCTTCTTCGAAGTCGCGCGATGCTTTCTCTTCTTACATTGATCCTCTGGTTGCCGAGGTTTAATGCTCAATCAACAAACAGTGCCCGTGCCCTTGATGCTCTCCTCCAAGATTATGCTTATAGGGCATTTGTTCTACCTAGGACTGGCATTCCGTATGATGGGATTGTTCCTTCGAATTTGACTGGGATTAAGATTGCTGCCATGAGGCTCAGGAGTGGTAGCTTGAAAAGTAGAGGTGTTCGGATGTACAAAGAGTTTGGGATTCCAGAAGGAGTAGTGGTGCAGCCATATGTGGAGAGGGTTGTTTTAGTCTACCAAAATTTGGGCAATTGGTCTCGGAGATATTATCCGCTGCCTGGTTATACTTACATTGCTCCAGTGTTGGGCCTTCTTGCTTACGATGCTTCAAATTTATCTGCTACGAATTTGCCTGAATTGGACATCATGGCATCTGGTAACCCCCTAAATATCTCATTCCTGAATGTTCGTTCAGCTCCAGATGGGTCTATTGCAAAGTGCGTGTGGTTTGATTTACATGGCTTTCCGAGTTTGAGCAATGTGACGTCTGGAAATGTATGTTCGACAATCCAGCAAGGGCATTTTTCAATAGTTGTTGAGTCTCTTGCCCCTTCTCCAGCACCAGTGTCTCCAACTCCATCTCCTCCAAACGTGGGTCCTGGGCCAAGTGGAGGGGGAAAGAAGAAGAACTCTAAAAAAGTGTGGCCAATTATCGGGTCTGTTCTAGGTGGATTATTGCTGTTAGTGCTTTTGTCATTCCTCATATTGTGGGCACAGAAATTGAAGCAGAGGAAGAAAGTGCAACAGATGGAGAGGGCTGCAGAGGTGGGGGAATCCCTGCAGATGACAATGGTCGGGGAAACGAAAGCACCAGCAGCAATGGTGACTCGAACACAACCGACCCTTGAGAATGAATATGTGCCATAACTCCTCCCGCTTGTACAAGTCGTCCCACCTTTCCACACACATTCTTATTCAAGCTTCATTCCTGTATTCAGAAATTCTTCCGTTCACACCTTTTTTTGGTGGTCTCTTCTTCATCGCCTTGTTTGGTTCTGGTAGGCTTTTCATTGTAGTGTGGGTAGTATAGGATTTTTGTGTAAATCTGTTATCACCCACAAACCCTCCATAGTTTTATGATTCATTGTGGTGTGGATTATAGCCAAAAGTAATTTTATTATTTGATGAATTTAGTTTTCTCATTGACAAGGAATAAAACTTTTTGTGGTGCCTTTCTTTATAGATAGATTGTTTTCTGTGTGTTCCTCTGATAATGCAGCACATGGATTACCACTTACCAGTGACCTGAGGTGAAGCTTGGTTTTAACAAGCAACGGCTTCAGTCATCCCAATTGAGTCCCTTACTTTTTTAGCCAATATCAGAGGTTTGAGTCTGTCGGTGAACTTCATTTTCAACTCTTAATTTCTAACCTCACAGCAGATCAAGAAAACTTACCTTACACTGATTGCATTTGTGTGTTCTTATGAGAGTAGTGAAAGATAATTTTCTCCCATCATCATCATGAAAATGGGTTTGGCTCATTTGATATGTTGAAAAATGTTCCCTTGATAATTTTAAACGCTTAGCGTTTGCTTTACCAAGAACAGATTTCTCCAAGTTGTGAGTTCAGCCAACCAAGTGAAGGAAAATATAGAATGAAAAGGCAGTCTTATTCATCACTTGAAATCATCACCAAGTTACATGTCATTACAGCTTGAATTGTATGCAAACAAGAAAAGATAGGGCAAGTTGTCATATTTTTATATTACCGGGAATCAGAGAAATTGTAGTTGGAGGCTTGAAGCCCTACACTTACTGCTTCTGGTGGAGGTTTCTACCCATGAAAGAGACAGATGAGAGACTGTAACTCTCTTGCATTTATACCATTAAAATTTGAGCTCTGCATTACCTTCACATGACCCTCAGTCAACTCAAAACCAATGCATTTTCAGATTTACAGTCTGTCCTTGTCTGTCTACACTGTTAATGACCTTGGAGTTTTTCAGATTATAATTAAATTAAGCAATCTTCTTCCAGACAGCAGATGGCAAAGGAATCCTTTCTTCCTATGATCAGCAGCTGTTTAGCCACGGGCCGTCCAAATTTATGTTATCTTTGCTTTTATAGTGGAAGCACTGTGCTTGTCTTTAGTCCAATGCCTACCAGATGATATCAAAGAATTATTCGCCGTGTCTTCTGTTTCCAAAAGCAAGTTTTATCAATTTCATCACTAGTTTTTCAAGAGATTTATTCCAAAATGACCATGTATCTACTGTGGTGTTGTTCTTCCAAAACTCATCTGTTCATGAATTTAAGAATTAGAAATTCTAAATAGGGCTTCTGATGTTTTTTATGCTTCACATTACAATCTCTTAAATATATGATTTACAGAATATGAATTTGATTTTTTTTATTTCGGTATCCTCACATTAATTTTTTAAAGAAACTTGTCTCGTTCGAGGTTCGTGACTGCCCTTTCTAATAAATATGTTTCTAAAAATCAAACTTGTATTTTTATTTTTATAAAGATATAGCTGTGTTTTAATCACTAGACCAACACTTTATTGATATAATATTACAACCTCTTAAAATATGATTTTCAGAATATGAATGGATTTACATTCTTTTTAAAATTATAACTAAAAATACTTTTTAATTTTTTTTTTTACATCACAAAAACTATATCAATGATAAATAAACTTTAAAAACAATCAATTTAATATATTTTTTTAAATAAAAACAATTTAAAAACCATTTCAACCGCAAAAAATAATCAAACTAGTTACATGAAAGCAGTCAGCAGAAGGAACTGTGGAGAGAGGACCAGGTGTCGCAGCCGGAGGCCACTCCTATTCTCATAAAAGGAAAGCCAAATCACCATCCTCTCTCTGCACAACTCACGAAATCCTTTGCAATCTCACTGATGTCGTCGTCTACCAAAATTCTCTTACTCTTTTTTATTGTGGGTCCCATCCTATCAACAGCCAAAACCCCACACGTCATCCATTTCCGATCTCCCAACCTCTACCCCGAAAGCCTTACCTACGATCCCTCGGCACAGCACTTCATCGTCGGCTCCCTCCACCACCGCACTATCAACTCTGTCTCCGACGCCGGCGTCACCGAAACCATCATCTCCGACCCCTCCCTCCCTCCCAGCACCAGCATCCTCGGTCTCGCGGTGGATAAACTCAACAACCGCCTCCTCGCTGTCATCCACTCCTTCGACTCTCTCCATCCCTTCAACGGCCTCGCCGCTTACGATCTCCGTTCCCGCCAGCGCCTCTTCCTCTCCCTCCTTCCTTCTACCCCCTCCGACGAAGACGGCCGCAGCCCCATGGCCAACGCTGTCGCTTTCGATTTCAAGGGCAACGCTTACGTCACAAACTCCGAGGGGAACTTTATTTGGAAGGTCAGCCCGGAAGGAGAGGCCTCGATTTTCTCAACATCTCCGGTATTTACGCAGTTTCCCGTGGACCGCGACTCACCGTTGAGTTCCTTCGGGTTGAACGGGATTGCTTACGTCAGCAAGGGGTATTTGCTGGTGGTGCAGACCAATACGGGCAAGTTGTTCAAGGTTGATGCCGATGACGGCACGGCAAGGAATGTTTTGTTGAGCGAGGATTTGCCGGAGGGCGATGGGATTGCGATAAGGGGAGACGGTGTCGTTTTGGTTGTGTCGAATAAGAAGCTGTGGTTCTTGAAGAGTGATGATAGTTGGGGAGAGGGAGTGGTTTATGACAAAATTGACCTTGATGGGGAGAGGTTTCCTACCTCGGTTGTGGTGGGGAGAGAGGATAGGGCGTATGTGTTATATGGGTGTGTGGTGGAGGGTCTAAGTGGGAAGGGAGGGAGGGAGTTGTTTGATATAGAGGAGGTGAGGTCGGAGAAGGAGAGTGAAGATGAGAAAATTTGGGTGTATGTGTTGATAGGATTAGGCTTGGCAATTTTTTTTATTTGGAGGTTTCAAATGAAGCAGCTTATCAGAAACATGGACAAGAAGGCCAACTGAGAGTGCTTATGCTCTTGCTTGCTAACAGGAAGGGGTAATAATAGTTTGTTTATTTGCTTGTTTCATACTGTTGATGATTTCAAGATCATTAAGTGTTATATTTTGGCAATGTTGATGAGTGTTTCTTGCTAGTAGAAAGATTATGGTAATTGTTTGTGCATAAAGGAGATCCAGATGAGGGACACAAGTATTGGTTCTGTTTCCCTTTCTTCTTCTTTATTTACAAGTATAATTGCGCAGTCAATTCGTAATCATGAGCTTCTCTGCTCTGCGGTCTGTTAGCTAGTTCATTAATGACATTAGTGCAAGGTGCAGGCGTTCTGTTATTTTCTTTCAAAGCTTTTCTTAGTTCTTAGATTTTGATAAATCTCAAAAGTAAGGGGAAGATACATGTCAAATAGTTGTCCTGAAAGAGCAGCAGAATTAGCATTAGCATTAGCATTTTCCTTCCTATCGAGATTGGACTGGGAGAATTCGAGAGCTTGTCTGTAAAGTTTCAAATGCTGATAAAGCTTGTCTCTTGTTCCGGTGGAGGATGCAACAATGGCTTGGAGTGCATATAGGAAGAATTTCTTATTTGAATCCCTCTTGCTACTCTTTTTGGACAATTCGGAGAGCGTATGGGGTAGATTTTGTGGGGAAGTAATGTAGATGTGTCTCATCTTAGATGGGTGGTTTTTCCTACTCTAGACAGGCCTTTGCTTGGGCATTCTGCCATTTCTGTAAAGGTTGGATAACTCCTGGTTTTAGAAGGGTGATTTTGGGTGTTAACAATGAACTTTGGCTGCTGCTGAGCATTATTAATGACATTGTCTTTAAATTCTGTTTGGTGAACCTGAGCTTTTTCTTTTTTCCATTTTGACACTGTCAATTTTCATAGGTTTCCATTGCTTTCACTGCCCAAAAATTGGAGAATCTTATTTGTTGATTTCATGCTTCTGCTTCTGTTGTTGAGATATCAAATGGTGTGCTGCTGACGACTTCATGGGTGGGCTACCATATCGTGAAGCTTTTATCATACTGCTTAAGGAGGGTGATGTGATCACGACAAGCTCTTATATGACCCTCCATTTACCTATGCTCTCTTGTGGCCATTCACTAAAACTCTTCGATCATCAACTTTTTATGATATCATGATATCCAATGCAGGAAGCCTTTCCTATGGACTCCTGAAGAAGAAATAAAGTGCACATTCGACATCCCAGAAGTCCTACGGGCAGCATCAGTTTGATCTTCCTTTTGTTTTGATTTGTATGTGAATTTCCGTCGAGCAAGCGAGCTCATAAGACAGATTGCAGACTCCTTATCCTGTGCTCTTAACTCTTGTTGGCTTTTTGCATCTTCCTTGGTATTAATATCCATATCACTTTTTATCTTTTTGCTTGTGTTTGCTTCTCGACTGCAATCATGGAGGATCAACTCAATATTCACCGCTCATGAATGGCTTGTGTCTGTGAGATGCATCCCTGGAGTTGAGAAGTTTTCATAGGAATTCCAGGTCAAATATTTTAAGTGGAGCATCAAATTATTAAAGTCGAGGACAATTAAGAATCAACAGACGGCATCGTCCTTGTTTAGTAAAATACGAGCCAAGGTATATATATGCTACCCTACAAGTAATTAAAGATTCTAAGTTAATTTCAAGCAAAGATGATAGCATTTTTTGATATCATGTTATCATAATAATGGAAAGATGATGTTTATATTCAATAATGACTCCAAATATGTATTAACTAATATATTGAAAACAAATTTGTAAATGTTAATTGTTAATTAAAGATGAGAGTGGGAAGTTAATTTTTCTAGTGACAAATAAAAGATAAATATAAATATATTCTCTGTTATCCATTTCTTTTTATATATATTTTTTATTTATCTTGAAGACTTGTTATGGTTTTTAAGTGCGTTATATAAAATCATTATTAAAATATAGTTTTATTGTAAATAAAATAAATATACACAATAAAATAAATATCCTTTGTATTTATATTATCGAATAAAATTTTGTTATTCATGTATTTTTTATTTTTTACTTTTACAAAAACATGCCTTTTTAATTAAAAGCAAAGTTTTTAAAATAAAAATTTATCATGGTTTCAATAAAAAAACAAAAATATCATTTATTGATATTTTGCACACTACTATATAAAGAATAAAAGAAAATGATTAATTTTATAAAATTGTATGAAAAACTTACAATAAAAATAATAAAATAAATATTTTATTATATTTGAATATTCCTAACCATATTTTAAAAAAATCAATTGCATATTACATTCGTGTATAATTAGTATTCATAAAAAAAATGATATAACCATAAAAAAAACTACATTCTTATTCAAAAGTTATTGCAAAACTGAACAATTTTGTAAATATTATCTTAATAATTTTATTTATAAAAATTAAAAGAAGAAAATAGAAGTGGATGGTACAAGATTCCCTTTAAAAATAGGCAAGACAATATTGAGTTTAGAAAGTGAAACTCATGCGCTTAGCCTAAAAGCAAAAAACCTAGGCGTGCTTGGAAGCCAAGCCACCATACCTGGTTATCGTTTTTTTTTAAAAAAAATGGTCATATGACACATTGTTCCTAAAAAAACAATTACATACAATGGGCAATACACCATTAATTATTGTATGGACAAACAATGTATCATTCATTGGTTTGTTTTCTAATCACCATCATGTTCGAGTTTTTACATCTTAAAAATTCAATTTTTAACTTATTTTCACCTAAAAATATATCAAGAACACCTTAAAAACCTTAATAAACCTGTTTTTAACCATCAAACACCATCTAATCACTTTAAGAATAAATGATTAAACCAAATCTAAAGTAATTTTACGAGCTTTGGTCTGCTTTTTCTTTAACATGTTTAAAGAGAAAAACTACCTTCATTGAACTCCTCTTTTTAAAATGAACACACTAGCACCAAAATCGGTTTTTTTATTATCGAAATGTGATCGACCAGACTCTTCTCTCTTTTTTTTTTCGGTGACTTTCTCTTTCCTCTTTCAATATCCAATGATTGAAATATAAAAAGAATAAAGTTTATGATCAGAATGTAAAATCCTAAAATAACAAGGACCAAATAATGAAAAAATTAAAACTTTCATGTATGAAACTAGAGTTTTTTGCGCATTTTGAACAATGAAAATGGAAAGACCTCTTTTTTTGTGTTAAATTTAGTCCTAGTTCTTTTAGTCTTTATTTTGTAATATAACTTAAAATTCTATTTTATAATTTTGATCTTTACCTGATTTTACAGAGTTTGAACGATTTCAATTTGAATTTATCAATTTTCGAGTTTTTAAAGTGATTTTGCATACAAAAGTATATGTTGACTCATAAATCTTATGATTTTACAAGTCAATTCATGATTTTAACAACATCACCCTGAAAAATGATTCTTGATATTTGTGTATTTAATTTTGTGCATGTCAATATTATCAATATTTATGCACTTGATTTATATTTTGTATAAGTCACAAATTATTTTTTTGGTAATAACATTCTCATAAAAAAAATTAATAACTAAAAAAGGACAAAAAACAAAAAAAATTGCTTTATTATTTTTGTAATATTTTGAGAATTAGTTATAATAATTTAGATTGAGTCAATACGATCCCATCAAGATCCATTCAATAATAGCAATAGCTTTTTTGTTTATTTTTGAAAAATTAATTAAAGTAAATGGGCCAAAGCCCAATTTAATTTTTATCATCTTTATAGGTTCAATGCTCATTTTAAAAATGATCAAACTGACGAGTTTCTTTTATAAAAGGGGTCGATGTAAAAGATTTTCGCAAAAGACAAATCTTCTTTTAAGAGTCGACAAGAAAAAAAATTCATGAATGGCCTAAGTGATAAGTCTTTTTCTCAAGGGATTGATGGCAAAATTAGTTTGCGAACAGTCCAAACGACTAGTCTTCTTCTTTAAAGGACTGTAAAGATTTTGCACATGACTAAATTGACATGTCTTCCTTTTTAAAGGACTTAAAAAATCGTGGGGAAAAATGCATGAAAAAAGCCCTAGATGTTGTGTCATAATCCGTCGAATCAATGATCTGCACCAAGGATTTAATTGGGTGTGTTAAAAAAGAGCTCAGGCCAACACACAGGTTTTTTTTAAAAAATATTTTTAAGGGTCGGACAAAAATAAATCAGGTGACATGTCACTTGCTGAAGCAAACGACGTGTCACATATCTGCCCATAATCTGGCCACCACGGTGGTGGTTGGAAAATTAAAGCAAATGTATTTTTGTCTAAAAATCCAATTTTTAACCCATTAAAAAAACACCTTATAAATACTCTCACAACACCTAGAAACCAACTTATCAATCTAAAAAACTCAAAAAATAGCCCCAAACACATGAAATCAAACTAGGTTAGATTTTTTTTCCTCAACTTTGATCTACTTTTGAGGTAATGTTGAGGTTTGAAACAACTACCATTCAACTTTTTTTATAAAATGAAACTCGTGAATACCAATATCAACCAATTTGCCGGTTGAAATATGTGAAAACAACGACTTTCTTTCTCTATGCCATAATTTGACAAAAACTTCTCTCTCCTTAAAAAATCAATGAATGAAAAATAATAAAAATAAAAGTATGTACCAAAATTGAATTAAAAAACACATAAGGGTCTGAATATGTGTAATTTAATAAATCAGGAGTTAAAGTGTATAGTGTACTCCAACTTTAAACACAAGATCCATTTTCGACACCTTCCCTAAATTGGTCCCCAGTCTTTTAATTTTTTACCTAGCCGATAAATTTGAAGTAATTGGGCGTTAATCTTGTAATTAAAGGACATAATAAAAAAAAGTCAGGGATCAAAATAAAAAAAAAAACACTGCTCTAGTGCACATTGTATTGTGAGTGTGTGAATAGTATTTTCACTGTTGAAGCACAACCTTCCGCGAGTGTGTTTGGTATTGTGGTAGCTTTTGTGGTTGTGATTTGAAAAAAGTTGTTTTTATAAAAAATATTTTTGGTTGAGGTTGGTTTGATATTTATATATGTTTGGTTAAAACTGTGGTTGAAATTGAGGTTGAATAAAAAGTAGTTTAATGTGTTTAGTTAAACATACTTTTCAAATTGTGGTTATAAAATAACTAAAAAAGATATATATTAATTTTGATGTTTTTAATTTAAATATTGTAGATTTAACTATCACTATTACATTATTAAATAAATAATATTTTATATCAAATATTTTTTATTGTTCCATTAACTTATGTACAATTTCATCACGTATGAAATTCATCTGATAAGGACTACAGTTTCAATGGTTTTTTGAGCGTGCAACAAAATCAGGTAAAATATCATCAGAAACAAAATTGAAATTGGGATCAAATTCTGCAAATGCTACGTCATCCTGCGATCTCCTTCCAATTTATGTAGTGTTATTGAATAATATTAAATACTAGTTTTTGAGTAAAATATAATTAAAAAAAATTAATTTTTTTTTGGGTCAGACGTGGTCCAATAAACACTGGTAAGTGAATTAATTCACTTAGCAGTGTTTACTTCTTGAAGTGAGCACTGTGCTCAATGAATTAATTCACTCTGGACATATGGCAACAGGCCGGCAATGAAAAGTGAGAAGCAGCAATTTTTTGCATAACCAAAATTGACGGTAAGAACTCAACTTATAGTGGGACCTATCTCTAAAATCTGCATTCAAATATTTATCAAACAACTATAAATTATAATTGGAATATAACACAGTTTGAACCACGATACCAAACACAGGACTCATAATTTGTTTACTTGCTATGAAAATATCCTCTAACGGGGTCGATGTAAACGACGTAGTTTGCATAAAGTGGAGGAGCGCAATCTTATTTCTCACACTCCACCTGCTCAGGACAGGGTTGGCGACATCATGATCAAAATGGCACTGGCTTCTCTACTTGGTGTGGGACCTTCTTGTAGATATTAATGGATTTTCTACTCGGTGAGGGAACCTTTTTATAGATATCAATGGGTTCTTTGCATGGCTAACACGTGTCGGTCACAACCGCAGGAAAACCTTACACAGTTGACGGTGCCTCCAAAAACCTAAGAAAATTTCCCACTTTCATTAACAGTAAAATCTCTCCCCATTCGGTTTTTGCTTTTCTTGTCCACCGCCAAAATTCCTGCCATCTTCGAGTGTACACCACTTACCTTATACAGCTATAAAGATTTCACTTATTTGCCTGACTTTGTTTAAGGGGCACGGGATATTTTTCTTTCTTTATTTATTTACATCGATTTTCTTACAACCATGTGATGATTCTTACGTATTAAAACTGTTTATTTTATGTCCGAATTGGACGATGACTCATAAAATCCTTGGTTTTATTAGTTTAATTTAAGGTCTGAGTTTGTACGGCTAAAAATGATTCAAGAGGGAGTTAGTAGCTTTGACCATGAGCCAGTTTCTCAATTATTACTACAAAGGAAGGCGTTAATAAAGAGAAAAATATATGTGATATGGTAAATAAAAACATTTTGTCTTTACGTTCTGCAAAATTTCACTAGATAGTTTTGTTGCCTAACCCTTTTGTTTTTGTTTTTGTTTTTGTTTTTTATAGCATTAATTATTTTGTTTTTGTTGGGGGAGATTATTACAAAACTCACTCCTTTATTGATGGTGTTGTGTTTCTCCCTTTTCTTCTGCAACAACCACAGCTAAAACTAAAACCCCCCTGCCTTTCGTTGCCTTTTCTATTTTCCAGTCTTAATATTCTTTTGTTTGTTCAGAAGAAAAAAAAAAAATTCTCCACAAAAGCAAACCAAAAACCCCATGTCAGGTTTGTATAATCCCAACTTTTCACCTGCAAGAGCTGCTTCTCCTCAGATTAGAAGCACCCCAGATGTTGACAGGTATGCAAGCTTAGTGATTTCTTTCTGTAAACCACATCATTTCTTTTTTACAAAAGACTTGGTCTTTTTTACTGATTTTGTTCAAGTTTTTGTTGTTTATCAATCTTTGTGTAGAGACTTCTATTTTCTTTTATCTGTTTTAATTGTTACTTACCCTTTGCAGCCAGTACTTATCAGAGTTATTAGCAGAACATCAAAAGCTTGGACCTTTCATGCAAGTTCTTCCAACATGTAGCCGGCTGTTAAATCAAGGTTAGTTCTTAGTCTTTCATTTTTGGATCTAGGTTTTTCTAGATTTTCTTGGGTTTATTTTCTCCTTTTAAACTACCATGTTCTTAATTTCAGCACTGTGGTTTTTCAATGTGCTTCTCTGGGCGTTTAGATGTGTTTGATTGTTCTTACCAAGTGATTTTCAGTGTTGTTTTCTTCGATTTGTATCGAATGTGTACTTTGTTTTTTATTGTTCCATTTCTGATTGTGGGGAGTAGTCATTTGGTATTCAACAATTTAACATCTTTAGTTGGGTTCAGGCAGCATTGTGGCGTGAACTTGTACACCATTTGAAAGGCCTTGTAACTAGCCAGGTGGGTGGATTTGTCCAGAGTGCATGAAAATAGGGAAATAATTACTGTATAAAAGGGTTAGCTTGAACTAATTATAGGCGTTTTTCATTGAATCACTGATTCTATGTGATCATGAGAGAAAAAAAGTTAATGAAAACCAGTGTCATACAATTTTTTTATGCCAGCAGTTTACGGCATTTTGGGATATAGCTTTGATGGCACAAAAGTTTTATAGTAGCTTGTATTAGAGATTAAATTATGTGCGCTATCTGGGTTTGGCAAATTCGAGTGCTTTTAAGTTCCACATGCAAAAAGTTTTTAACTGGTTTGCAGTGAGTCGGCAGAGGAAATTGTGAATGGCTCATGAAACACGTGAATAGATGTTTTCTATCGGCACCCTCACTGATTTGAAGTATAAATTTTTGTAACTTTTCCACCAATTTTTTTTTTCTGTTATTAACCTTGTATTTGGGTCTGAGATACAACTTAAGTGTTGCAGCCTTGAAGAGAGGTGCTTGTAGGACTCTGCGCAAATGTGGCCTAGGTTTAATTTGCTCATGGTTCTGGACCTAAATGACCTTGTAGAATATTTTGCTTGTGTTTGGTTTGGTATATTTTGCCCTTCTTTTTCTCACTTTTGCTTCTTGTTCCAGCCATTTTTGCTCTGTTACCCTTCTTTATTTTTTTCTCGGGACTTCAATTCTTCATTTAGTGTTGTTTTGTTTAAGATTGCTCTGGGTCTGCCTTTCAAGTAAATGCTCTTTTATGTGTAGAAATTTTCCGGGTATCAGGAATGATGTCCAACCAAGGCTTTGGAGACTTCGACAGACTACGGCATAGAAGTCCCAGCCCCATGGCTTCTTCAAACCTCTTGTCTAATGTTGGTGGGACAGGTTTAAGTGGTTGGAATGGCATTCCTCAGGAGGTAATTGCTTCTTTTGATTTTAATTTGTATTCCATTTTTTCCCCTACGGTCCTTCCTGCTTGCAGTTCTCTATTTGCATTCCACTTGTTAACCTGGGCCTGCCTGTAGTTTGAAATTTTGGGTAGATGAGGTTTGGATTTTCATTTTCTAACTGATTTTTTACTACAACTTTTTGTGAGAAACAATCTCTACATTTTAATAGCATTGCAAGATGCTTAAATGCCACCAATCAGTAGCTTTTCCTGAAGGATTGTTGAAGAATATAAAGAGGCATTCCTACTGGCGTTTGAGTTTTCCTTTTTCCATGCATATTTAACTATAGCTTTTTGTTTGTATTGTTTTGAGCATTTTAAATGCTACCAAGAAGAGGTTATCCAAGTGCATTAGTGACTAGTTTGATAACTGCTTTTTCTTGAGAAATAAAAAATAGAGACATGCACTTGCTGGCTGTTTCAATGTAGTACTTTATTATTAGTAGTTTCTTTGTTAGTATGTTCTTACCCATAAGCTAAAGAAACTTCTTCTTAAACTGTACAGCACAGATGTTCCTCCTTCACCTTTAGCGAAGCTCCTAGTTCAATAATCTTTACCTGGAGAACTTTAAATACTTGTTTTTTACTTTATGCTAGACAATTTTAAATCCTTGCTAGTTTTAAGTTCCGTAATCTGAACAATTTCACCAGGTGCTATGCCAAATACATTCTGAGTATTTGGCCATGCATTCAAAATCATCTTGCGAAACATTTACTTCTACAGTGTGAGGTTGGAATTAGATTCAAGCTTTTCACATAAGAAAAGGGACCCAGCTCATAGTCTGTACCATGTCATGCCTAAAAGCCCCGAGCTCATCTTACATAGACTTTGACATCATATATTCTGGGTATATGTATAGTTAAAATGCTTAGAGACACCATGGTTGGGATGTTACTTCTTAATGTAAAGACTCGGGTCAATACATTTACATGTTGCTCCAACTTTACTAGCACTTGCAAAATCCGTCTCAAAATTTTTCCTCAATTGGTTGATGATCCAAATGACAACACTTGTGGGTCCCAACTTTTTCCTTTTTAATGATGGTAGAAATGTATAAGATGATGGATTCCATTGTGAAAGCAGTTCATTGAGAATACAGCTAAATTCTAGATAAATGACAACTGATTTCTAGCTGTCATGCTATTAAAGTCAATTCCATTGTGAAACCGGTTACCTGAAAATACATTTCAAATTAAGACACGCTCCCAGCTGTTATACTATTGTAATCACAAGATCATGCTGCCTATGCAAAGTGTGGTTATTTGAGAAAGGAAAATCCAGCATGCTTAAAATGTCAAATGTTCTGTTAAATAATTGGTTATATTGTGATCGCTTATGTGTCAACACTCTTCTCTTTTGTACATCTGTTTTCACAAAGTAGCTTTTATCTCGATATTCTTGATCTGAACGATGATTCCTTCTCTAAATCCCAACTTTCCTTGGTTTGTAGTATAATTAAAAAAAGTGAGGATAGCCAATAGGTCTTAGCATAATTTTGGTAAGAGGTTTCCTGACTATTTGATTATATAACCTCGGGGACTGTAACAGGTTGACAACAAGTGTCATTACTTTAAAATGTTGTGTTAATAACTGAGCTGCTGCCTTTTCTTTCCCATATTTCTCTATTATAATTGGCAGTATGATAACTAGTGTTATGGGTTTACTACTGATATGATGACTTGGTAAAATGAGAAGCTTCAGATTGAAGAGGTTATAATATTGTCTAGTTCTATTTATATTTATTTGTTAAAATATTTTGGATGTCAATCCTTTGTGCTTCCACTGCTATGGTACACTAATATAGCTAAATCATTCATGCAGAGATTAAGTGGACCTCCTGGAATGACTATGGACTGGCAAGGTGCACCTGCAAGCCCTAGTTCATACACTGTGAAGAGAATTTTGCGTTTGGAAATTCCAGTAGATACCTATCCAAATGTATGTACTGTAAGTCATACCACTTTCCGGTGTTATCCTGTTAAATTTAATTGGTTGAGCATATCTTCACAATTCCCTTTAATGAAATAGAATTGCTGAAGTGTTTATATTTGATGGCTGCTTCTTTATTGTTAGTTCAATTTTGTTGGGCGACTTCTGGGACCCAGAGGCAATTCGCTGAAACGGGTGGAAGCTACCACAGGTTGCCGGGTGTACATTAGAGGGAAAGGATCAATTAAGGATCCAGACAAGGTAGTATACACACGCCTCACTGTAGTGCTATTGAAACCTGCTTTTTTTAATGACGGTACAGCCAAAACTGATTGATACGACAAAGCAAACTTATGAGTAGAATCTTGTCTTTTTTTATGCCATTTTAAGTATTTTCCTAATCATTTTTATCTTATTCCATCTGAAAGGAAGAGAAGCTAAGGGGAAGACCGGGCTATGAGCACCTGAACGATCCACTTCACATCTTAATTGAGGCTGACTTACCTGCCAACATCGTTGACATAAGACTCAGGCAGGCACAAGAAATCATAGAAGAACTGCTCAAACCTGTGGTATCCGTTTCCATTCTTGAATCTTCTGTTTATAAGTTTTATGAAATTCTAAATTTTTTGAAGCTGGCGATCTTTTTGTATGCTTTGTGATGCGATATAGTTTTTCACTGTAAATCTAAGAATGGGAGCCTGCCCAAGGTGTCAGTCTGCCTGGGAACAACTTTGAAGGCAAATAACTTGGGAGTTGTGTGTTTAATGATAATATAGGTTTTCAGTTCATATTTGAGATTTGTAAAATGAATTGATATTACTACTCTTGTATCTGAAGGAACCAGGTGCTAGCATTTGATGTTAAAAAAGTGAAGAGGAGCTTTCTTGAAGGTTGAAACACAAAGCTTTTAGTTGGAGCCCTATTCTGTTTTTGAAACCGTATGCCTTTCTTGAAACAGGAAACAAGCCGTCATTGTATTGCAATTTTTTTTTTCAATAACCAGTAGAATCTATCGTTTCTAGAATTTGTTTCCCTTCATGCCTTCCAAGATATTAGGATGGAAATAAGTGAAAAATGAGCATCCACCAATGGCATTCTGGCTTATGATCTCTGTTTAGTTCCTCTGACACCCAAGTAGTAGTGATAGGCTCTACCCAGTCTTTATGTTCTGCTCATGCATTTCATTCTCCCTGCTCCATTAGTTGATTAAAATTTGAAAAGCATTTCCTTTCCCTTACTTCTGTAAAATATTCCTTTTTCCGTGCAGGATGAGTCACAAGATTTTATTAAGAGGCAGCAGCTACGTGAGCTAGCAATGCTAAATTCAAATTTCAGAGAAGAGAGTCCAGGACCAAGTGGCAGTGTCTCTCCTTTCAATACAAGTGGAATGAAACGTGCGAAAACAGGGCGTTGATGAGATCTTATGTGTACTCCTGTCTGAATTGGTTTATATCAGAAACTCATGCCCAGAGTATGCCATCCAACACTTCTCAATTCAGATATTAGGCTAACGGTCTTGCTGGTGAGCGTTCTGGTGGTGGTTTGTTTTACATTTTGTTTCTTCTTTCTCCCAAGACAAAAAATGATAACATTAAATGAACAAAAAAGGGAAAAGAAAAACAAAAGAAAAGGAAGAAGAATTACATAGTTGGTTCTTGAGTTAGGTTTGCGAAGGTCAGTTTTTTGTGTAAAACTTAATATATTCATTGCATTTATTCTTGTGTTAGTAACCTGGAGGAATGTGAAATATATATATATACATGAATGGTGTAAGTGTTAGGTCTTCTAAGACATTGGATCTGAGTTTTGTAGGTGTCAATTTTTTATTAATGGACTTTATATTTGGAATGATGCAGAACAAAATTAGCAAACCATTTGGTAGTATCTCTAAATAATAACTCAAGGTAGATGTGTATGATATCATCGCAGAAAGGGATGATGAGATTGACCGATTCTTTTGTTTTTTTTGTGTGGACATTGTTAATTCATGGTGAATTGAGATGCAATGACTGGAAAATAAAAGGAAAGGAAACAGGTTGGCTACGCCACAATTACGTACAAATGTGGAATGTCTTGTTCCATCTTAAGATAAATCCATGAATTTGCTGGTTGGTTTATGTTACTTTCATTGGCATGGGATTCCCAGCTGGGGCATTCTCTTTATAAAATGATAATCAGTCAATCCTTTTGGTTTGAAAACCTCAATAACGAGTCTTTATATTTTCATATTTTGTTTGTAACACTAGAAAAAAGCATGAACTTTAGGCCTTTTTATTATACTTATGGTTGAAGATGACAGGCTTGAAACTTGTCTTTTGTTGTGTTCTCGAGTCCTGGCACTCCCATGTGCCAGCTCTCCTGTAGTTAAATAGATGTTTTGCATCACATCCAGGGTAGATCCTCCTTGTTTGCCGGTCATACTATAACTCCGTGTGTGTGTGTGTTGTGTAAAATGCAGGATTTTTGTCTTGTAATACTTGGGATGAGAGGTGATTCTTCTGTCTGTAACATGTGTTGGACTGTTCTAAGCAGATTCTTACATTTTCTTCTTGTTTTTGTTTTGATGCAACCATCCAAGCTCCTGTTGTTTCTACGACATGGGCACGATGCTGTAGTCACCTCTGAGATTCATTTCAATACACGTTGCATTGCATTAGATGGGGTGAGTGGAGAGCTCGGGATGCTTTAGACCCACAGGTTTTAGCTGTCTGTCGATTTAGGGATGGAATCGAGTATCCTGTAAGAAATTGCATGTCAATATTCATCAATATTTATTATCCGAATACTATTTCATGTTTAACACCAAATAAAATGATAGCATAATTTTATATATATATATATATATTTATTTTGTCATAAGCTTAAAAATTAAGAATTAAAATATATAAAAAGCATGCAATCCTTGCCAGAATTTAAGGAGAAAACAACAAATCAGTCAAATCTCAGGCTATAAATATATAACAGCCGTAACAACCATCACAGCAAGAAGTTTCCAAAAGTCGTTACATAACGGGCAATTTTTGTGACGTAAGGACATACCTGATTCCCAATACTACACCGCAGGTTTTCGTTACTATTTTTTTTATATTTTAAAAATATATTTTAAAAAATTAATATTTTTTCATTCAAATTAAAATTTTAAAGTTTTTAAATAGGTTGATGCTAGAAATAATTAAATAAAAAAAATATTATTTTAATATATTTTCAAATAAAAAATACTTTTAAAAATAAAAACATTTTCGGTAAGAATCTGTTCAAAACAAAGGTAAAGGAAGAACGTCTGGTGTAGATGATGAACAGAGGTAAACTACTACGATCAATGTTTTTTTTTTTTTTTATAATGAATGATAAATAAAATTAGTGCAATATGTTTTTGAGCTCGTTTGGTCGTGGCTTCCTACTCCAGCACTCTAGTTTAGTTTTTATTTTTATTATTATTAGGAATGTTCTCAGAAGTAATTAAGATGCCGTTGAGAATACAGTACAAACTGTATTTCATAAAAAATAATTTTTTTATTTAAAATAATTTTTTATATTTTATACTAGCATATTAAAACGATTTAAAAATATAAAAAATTTATATTTTTAAATCGTTTTAATATGCTGGTATAAAATATAAATTTTAAAAAACAAAAATATTATTTTGATACATTTCCAAGATAAAAGTACTTTGAAAAGCAACCGCTACTACAATATCAAATACTATCTAAGAAGCCTATGAAATATGTTTGTTTTTGCGTTCAAAAAATATCTTTAAAAATATATATTTTAATAATTTTAGATTGTGTTTGATATGCAAATGTAAAAAAAAAACTTTTAAAATAAAATAAAATATCTTAATACATTTTCAAATAAAAAATATTTTGAAAAAAGAGTCTAAAATTATAAAATAAAAATAAATTCCGACCTGCCGGATTCGAACCAGCGACCTAAGGATTACAGCAACAACTACAGTCCTCCGCTCTACCAACTGAGCTAAGGTCGGATGCTTGTTGCTTGATTCAATATAACCACATTAATTAAGAATGACAAGCAGAGCATGTACAGAAGAGACAAATACACGTGGCATCCCAGATTCTGGCACCCGTGATAAAAGGGGAGGAGAATATTGTGATTGGCTGTGGCTGGGGGGCGGCCGGCAGTCACGATCCCCAACCACCCCCTATTAAATGAATATTTATTAAAAACTAGACATGAACAAAAAAAACCTCTAAAAGAAATTATAATTGATCATGCATGTTAAATGTATTTTAATCACGATGAAATTTGGCGTATAATACATTTTTGTTTCTTTGCTTTGCTTAACTAGCCTCTACTCGAATTTAAAATGAAATTAGTATTAATTTTTATATCCATGTAATAATATATAATCACCATAAATATCTTATTAGTTGATTAACAAATCAATTGATAAAGATTAAAGTTGAGATATCTAATTGTAAAATAGAAAAAGTTGATATTACTTAATTTATCATCATGCCAAACAAAACAAAATCCCCCAATTTAAAGTACAAAAGTAAAAATGTGTTTGAGGGTATGGTTGAAAGGTATTTTTAAATTGTTTTAAATTCATTTTTTTAAATTATTTTGATATTTTCTGTTAAAAATAAATTTTAAAATATATTATTTTAATATACTTTTAAATCAAAATTACTTTAAAAAATAATAAACATGAAATTCCCGTACAATAACAAGCATCTCCTCACAGCGCCAAGTCCTACTAGGGTTTTAGCCTTCGCATCATCATCATAGACGACATAAATAAATATGTAAAATCCGTACCTCCCTCTCTCTCTCTCTATACATATATATATATATATACATATATATATATATATACATATATATATATATATTTCTCTCTCAGTCTCTCTACTCCAACAGGCAGCGGCGACAACAACAACGTTCCCTCTCCGACTGCAGCGTTCTCCTCCTCTCTCTTTTTTTTTGTTTTTGTTTTCCCTTCCACTCCATCTATCACTTTACTATCAGTATAAATAAATCGAGCCCCTTCTGATTCGATCGTCGTCTTCGAGTCCCAGGTACATTTTCTTAAAATCTTTAATCAGCACTCTTAGATCTGTAAAATCATTGTTTTCATCCTCTGTTAATCCATCTTTTTTTTTATTCAGTTAAAAAATGGCAACGGCAGCAGCCCAGCTCCGATTCTCGACATTTGCAAGGCAATACGCTGCTAATTTCACCAAACAAAACAACCCTAGATTCCCAAATCCCAATTCTCCTTCTCTCTCTTTCCCTTTCTCCACCCCTCTTAATCCCTCCCTCCGCCTCCTCCATTCCAAACCACCCCACCTTTCCAATGCCGGTGGAGGCTTCGGTGGCAGTGGCGGAGATGGTGGAAACTGGAGTGGCGGCGGCGGCGGAGCTGGTGATTCGAGTTCTGACAATTCATCATCGTCCGCGGCGGGGTTTGGGGTTCTGGGTCTTTTTCTAAATGGGTGGAGATCGCGGGTCGCGGCGGATCCGCAGTTCCCTTTTAAGGTATTGATGGAGGAAGTAGTTGGGGTGTCTGCTTGTGTTCTTGGTGATATGGCATCGCGGCCGAATTTTGGTCTTGACGAGTTGGATTTTGTTTTTTCGACCCTGGTTGTTGGTTGTATACTGAATTTTACCTTGATGTATTTGCTTGCGCCTACTGCGGCTGCTACTAGTCAGACATTGCCTGCAATTTTCGCCAATTGTCCGACAAGTCATATGTTTGAACCGGGTGCATATGGTTTGATGAACAGGCTTGGTACTTTTGTTTATAAAGGAACTATTTTTGCTGCTGTTGGTTTTGCCGCGGGTTTGGTAGGGACTGCGCTATCAAATGGGTTGATTAAGATGAGGAAGAAGATGGATCCCACTTTTGAGACGCCGAATAAGGCACCTCCCACTGTTTTGAATGCATTGACCTGGGCAATTCATATGGGGTTTAGTAGTAATTTGAGGTACCAGACGCTGAATGGGGCTGAGTTTTTGTTGGAGAAAGGACTTTCTCCCTTGGCGTTTAAGACATCGGTCGTGGTTCTTAGGTGCTTGAATAATGTTCTTGGTGGGATGTCGTTTGTGATATTGGCGAGGATGACGGGTTCTCAGAGCGTTGAAGAACCAAAACTGGTTGATGTTGATGTCGGGCTGGCTGCTCCAGAGAAGGAGAAACTGCTTGATGGAGGAGACGAATTGCAGAGCAATCAGTCGACTTTCAAGTGATAAACTTTTTTTGCAGAGCAATCAGTAGACCTTCAAGTGATAAAACTTTTTCAACTTTCATGGTTGGTTGTGATTTGGGAAGGTTTACTCTTGGTATCCTCAATCCATATTGTTTATATCAATAAAGTTTGCAATGGAGTCTGTCTAGTGTTAATGGAAATCTTGGATGTTAAATGATTTGGGGGATTTTATTTAATGATGCTGGCCAAACTGAATGTGAACAAGCTGCTGCTTGTATTCCCCTTTAAAATTTCGTTCTTCAGGATTTTTCAGCTTAAATATCAAAGTATCACTTCAGTTATAGAGGTTGAGAGTGATTGAATCATATATATCGATTTTTTATTTCGTTTTTTGTTTTGCTGGTTCATCTTCATATTTGTGTGTGTTTCACCATCGGGCAAAGGAAAGCTTCAAGCCTATAACGAAGTAAGGAGAACATATTTGATGGAGAGGGGAACTAACGTGGATGGTATTCGTTCTTGGCTTTAGCAATAGCTAAGTTGGTGGGTTAGTGGGGCAAGAAGTTCTGGACCTTTAATGGTGTTGTTGGTGAGAGAGGGAAATAAATTCCTTTTGTGCGTTCATAATGGGAAGTCCTTTTTTCTTTTTCTTTTGTTTTTTCACAACACTACTTTTCAATCTGCTTCTCTCTCTCTCTCTCTTTGTTACGTCAAAAGTTAGGCCTAACCCATCGTATTGGATGGTTTTGATTGACAAAATAAACATCGGTGAAATTGGGAAATTTTGGCAAACACAAGGATGTCTCAGGGCGACTAATTTACAGTATTCATATTCTAGATTAAAAGTAAAACTTCATAAGTTATGAATATGCCTATCTGCCGACAGAATTACAGCACACGCCCTCAAACAAAAACACTAGTAAGTTTCTCTAATCAACCCTAGTCAAGTTTCATCAAGTTTTGATTCCCTATTTGGTGCGTGGGATGGGACACCTCAGAACTTTGCAGCTGTCAAACCATAAATTGGGAATTAAGAACGAAGGATCGCCTAGCAAGACGGCAGACGCTAGCTCACAGCACTCTCGAAACCATTTTCAGACTGGTTTATGCGTCTAATCATGTTGGTACAGGGGTGTTTGAAAAATTAATAATTATTTTTTAAAAAATATTTTTAAATTTTAATCTAAAAACACCAAAAAATATATATTAAAATATAATCACAATTATGCCAACAAGTTTTGATAGGAATGTTTAGGATAATGTCCCTTGATTGTTGATAATAGCGAAGGGAAGATTTAGACTAGAGTGCTCGTCCCTCCTCCCTCACACTTGCTCGCGTCTACCCATAGAAGCTTTCTTGTAGTAACTTTTTAGCAAGTAAATGGTCTCTCAAACTCAGACTACTGTACTCAGCAAACTCCACAAACATTCATCTCCTCTCGGAGGATAATTCAAATAGGAATAAAAATGAAAAATAAATTATTGTACAATGCGAGGGAGAATACATTCTCCACCAGATGTTTCCTCTGTATCTCCTCTTTTCCGCATATTCTACTCTACAAGTTATCTATGCATGCTTGTGTATATCATAGGCGCCGACATGCTAATCGCAGCATATGCATTGCACCTCTGTAACTGATTATCACAGGAGATCATCTCATCTCATCTCACAGCCTCCGGGGCAGAATTGCAGTAAGGTGTGTGCAAGCAAACCAACTTTGTACACATCAAACAGAGACTAGCAAACCCCACCCCAATTGCTAGCCCAAAACCCCCCTTCCGAGCATCCAACCTTACTCCTCTTCTAATTATGTTTCCAAAGCTAGGGAGCAATCCACCACATGCAAAGACCATTACATGATCCAGACCACTGTAGTCAATTCCTGCAAGTATCGCTCCTATAGCAGATATTGGACCCACAAATCCAATTAAAGTTGCTGCTGCTAGGGCACTATGCCAGCTATCAGTAGCCCCAAAGATGCAACTAGCAACAGCTGCACCCCGAGGGAGTCCATGTAGAGATACAGGAAGGACCATGTGCCGACCAAGTCCATAAGCTTTTGGTGCAGCCACTCCTAAAGCCAGCCCCTCTGCCAATGCATGAAAGGCAACTGCTCCACATGACAAGAATGACTGGAGGGTGTGAACACTCACCGAAAAGCCATTTGCTGTAGGTAAATTATTCACTGATGCCTTTTTGCGACCTGCAAGTTTCAAAATGCTACAGCTTGAAACATGGACAAATGCTGCTCCCAGGGCAAGCAAAAATATGAGGGAGAAGAACCCCATCTTTGAAGACACGAGTAGCTGGAGAGGTCGCCAGGCGGCAAGGATAAAGGCAATGCCAGATGCTGCACCCATGAGAAGGGCATGCTGAAGATGGAATGCAAGAGCAAATACAACAAGAATGAAGCCACCAAGCAATGGCCCAAGACCAAAAAGCAATGAAACAAAGAAGCCTGAAGCATCCTCTGAACTGCAATATACAGGAATGAAATTAATAAATACAAGTAAATGGAAGATGAGCAAAACATGCAAAATCAACATAAAAACCAAAGTGGGGAGGTTGCATTTAGGATTGGCATCTCATAATCTGACAAACTTCTAGGCAAGAAAGTGTTTCTTTGATGGAGGGAGGGAATATACATTCTGTTTATGGTACGGGCCAACTTTGGTTAATGAAAAAAAACCCCAATCATGCAGATCAAGGCTGCGTTACAAGAACTAAATGCAAAACTGCACGCATGAATAGAGGTGTTGTCAACGGTGCAAGACCAAATCTCAGTGAACCAACCAACATGTTATCCAGGAAGGAAGAATTCATGCAGATTAATCAAGTATAAAGAAAATAATGGAAAAGATAAGGGATTAATAATGGATAGAACATAAGGATGATTCACCCGAATTCCTTCTTCATTCATTCATTGTTTGTTAAAATTTCTTAGCTGTCTTTTCTCTTTGTCCATTCTATTATATACATAGCAGCAGTACAAAGGAAGTTCCTACAGAATAGGAATTCCTGACATCCATTACACGTCGCCTCTAGAAAAACTAAGAAAACAAAATATAAACATAACATAAAACACTGCGTTGAACTTAAACATCAGTAAATAAAATGCTGCGTTGAGTAGATTGAATGTGCGAAGGTCAAAAAGCATTCCCTCAGTCTCTTCTCATTCAATTTGAAATCAATTCCCAGTAATCACTTTCACTTGCAACAGTCAACTGTAAGCCTAGAAAGGATTACATGTGCAATGAAAGATTTTAAAGCATGCTTGGTGGAAAAGGTTTCAGATGACCTAAATGTTCCATGCAATCAAGATGACCTGGTTGGGTTTAGTAACTATATGTCGCCAAAAGCAGTTGTTTGCATCATTTTCAATTCATTTAAATGACAAATCCCAAGAGAGATGATTTTCCTTATTAACATTAAGGTGGAGAAGCTGAATGTCATTACTATGTCAAGAGCTGCAATATAACATAAGATGCACCAAAGCAGGTATCACATATGACAATCAAGACAGTAAGATATTATGGGCTTCAAAAGGGGATACCAGTTATTAGATACCATGGCTGTGATCTAATATCAGTATGTGTATGTCAAGGTGACTTGTGACACCATGGGAAACTTAACCAATAACGCAATTTTACCACTTCAGAACATGCATTCTCAGAAAAGTTAAGTTCGTAGCAACTCACTTGTAGTCATGGCTGAAATTCTCAAAAGCAGTGCTGAGAGCTTCCATAAATGCTACAGAAATTGTAGCTGCTGATGCCACTTGAGGAGGAGAGGCTTCCTGTAATACAAAAATCAAGAAGAATTTAGCATTCTCTATGATAAAACAAAAGTAGACACATAAAAATGATGAAACGAAATTCATTTTGAACTTATTTGAAACTATTTTGACATTTAGGATTCAAGGTTCCCTATCTCTATCAGCAAATTACCTTGAAAGCATCAGGAAGCACCTCGGAAACCACCATCCAGATCATACATCCAGCAGCAAAGCCCGTGCAGAAAGGAAGGAACTTGCTAAATGCACCAGCACACATGAAAGCAGGAACAGCTACGATGGGCTGTAAAAGTAAATGATTAATAATCAAGAATGCCGACAATAATCATACTAACACAATATTGTTGACCCTGTAACCATATTATTTGGATATATTTTGTTACTTCACAGAAAATGTCTTGCTGCTAGTATTTTCATGATCTGAATATAAGCTTGGATAGGTAGCAAGATCTCAAGTCTTACACAATCAAGAGCTAAATAAACCCTGAAAAGGGCTCTCAATTTTTTTCCTTAAATGTGAAAGATCAAATTTGCTTCACCCTGCAAAGCAAAATAAATGGCCTTACAAAAATGTAGAGTCTTGCTCCACTCATACATAAAGGTTCCACATACTTGTCAGCATGAATTCCTCACCCTCAACCAGGAACCTTCTAAGATTAGCCAGATCTCTTTCTTGAAATGGCCCTTAGACTGGGGTTGGTGTTCTTGCCCAACCCGTAATCTGATCCCCATTTTCCAAACATGAAGAAAGGACCACAGTAGAGCAAACTAATCAAAGAGGTTGGATTTGAACAGAACACTTCCAAACCACAAGCAGTTAATACGATCAAGATCTGTCCAACAGAGGTAAAATTATTGCCAACAACAAATTTCAAACATGAAACTGATTTTAACTATGGTGGGTCCTCCAAGCTCTTACCAATCTAGCAGAAACATCATTAGGAAGCATACAAAACTAGAAGAGATGAGGAAGTTCTCCAAATCTTATCCTGATAATAAATGCACGGCACTTTTAAAAATGTTGCTTCTATGATTTGCTTTTTTCTTGTTCATTTACCTGTACTGATTCATAGGTCTCACAGAGTGATCTCTTGAGGTGAGTTATACACATGTACTTTGTGAAGTATAATGCATTACCTGAGGCAAGGATGTAATTACGCTCCATAGCATTGCATTTTGTGGAGAAACACCCTTTGATGCAAGCATCATACTCACTGCTAACCCCTCCGGTATGTTGTGCACGGCTATGGCCAAAGTTACCAAAAGTCCTTGAGAAAAGCCTTTAGAGCCAGCAAAAGAGACACCAACACCAGAACCCTCCCCAAATGAATGAAGAGTCATAATTCCAATAACAAGAACAACTTTAGTTGCATCAGCACCTCTAATGTCCAACATGCTTACTTCCCCATATTGTTCAAGAAACTGAAACAAGAAATCATATAGCATAATGAGATATCAACAATATGGAACATGCATGAATACACACATGTAAATTATACATGCACATATGAAAATCCAAACAAACATAAATTGAAGCCACAACATAAAATCAATAAACATATAAGAATAAAATTGTTTGCTAACTTTCAACAAATGGATGTATAAACTCTCTTCAGGGGTTTCCTAGCTTGACACCTTGTCAAAGTTCCCAAATAAAGTGCCATAAAAGAGAAAGGAATAGGAACCTTATCGTACAACTACTGAATGCATGTTCTCATCACTACCCAAATAGGAAAAACAACCAAACATACACGCCATTTATGAAACATTGAAAGAGGAACAGATGCATCCCAACCCATAATCAAGTAAGAGTAAGAACCCAGAAGCACAAATCAGTTTTAGCTGGAAAAAGAAGAAAACTTCATATTAAATGTGATATGCTGACCCATTACCTTCTTACACAGCAAAATGAAAATTCCACCAGATAAAATCCCAATCACAACCCAACTGCCAGCACCATGGCTTTGCCCTTCCTGTATGAGGTCAAAGCTAGCAGCCAACATCACACCAGCAGCCATCCCACCACACAACCCTTCCCACTGAGGGTCTAGCTCCACAAAAAAGAATGGGACAGCACCTAAACCAGTGGCAGCAGCCATGGCCAATGTAAATAATGCAACTGTAGATATCGAAACTCTGTTATAACCACCCTTCCCCTCCTTCATCCCACCACTTGTACCCTCAAAATCAACTGCATTCTCTGTACCACTGCCATCTATAACATTGTTCCTCACATTTTTATGAGGAGCCGATCTTAACCTTTCAGAATTATCACTATCAGATTCTGCTGAAATGCATGCAATGAACACTAGAGAGAGCAGAAAAAATAGGAAAACTTGCTTTAATATGAACCTCGTGGTTCTTTGTTCGCAACCCAAAAACATTTCACTTCCTTAACCTGCACACCTAACTCCTATACAAATTTGGCAATTATACTATTAAAATCTCATTCCAGAGAATTCTGAATATAATCAATTAAGCTTTCAGATTGACTTGAGCAATGAGGTAGACACAACAATACTGTCCGAGTGGTGCCAGGAACTTGCTTGATGCTACCCTAAGTTCAAAAGAAATTCATAAGCAAATGATATGATATGAATCACAAATACTTACTCATCAAATTACACCATAAATTCAGATAAAGAGGGAAAAAGAAATAAAACAATTGAGGTGGCCTTCTAAACCCTTTCAGCAGAAAATCCTTGAAAAAGCATAAAAAGTACAGCATTATGATGAGTTCATGATCACATTCAAGGATCTAAAGAATTCAAAATGGTAAAACAGCTGAAATTATAGACATCTAAATGTGCCCTCTTGATCCTCTCTAGTCAACAATTTGATCCTCTCAAGTCAACAATCCAAGAGCACGACAGTATCAATGTAAAGTAAAAAACTTTTCGAAATCCTTAAGAACCCATTTGGATTCTGTGGTGTCACAGGTCAAAAAGATGAAAATTTTCGAATTTTATACAAAATTCCCAATTGGGACTTTGATTGTGAAGTGGAAGTTTCCAACTTTTTAAAAAAAAAAAACAGAAACCCTAAAATTCTTGAATAAAATAAAGAACCCTCAATTCACGATCAGATAGAGGAAAAGAAACTTACCCCGATTGATGAAAAGCGGGCTCAATTCGAAGAAATGGGTCAAGCAAGTGTTATTGAATTCTTGATACAGATACGGAGACAGAAAATAGAACTACAGAAGGGGACAAGTATAATTCCTAAAAAATGAAAGAATGGAATTGCAGAAATAATTTATGAGTAAATGAGAGAGAGCACGTTGTTTTCTATATCGAAACCAGCAAAGCCTCCAACAGAAAATAAGTCAGTGAGTGGTGAGGCTCCGGGGTGTCCGGGAAAATATGCATCATTATTTTTTAAAATGTTTTTTATATAAAAATATATAAAAATAATGTTTTATTTTTTATTTTTTAAAATTTATTTTTAATATTAATATATTAACATATTAAAATATTTCAAAAACATAAAATGAAAATTATTTAAAGTAAAAAAATTAAAATTATTAAAAACTTCCGGTTAAAATATAAAGCCAAACATGTTCTAATAAATAAATAATACTTTTGTTTTATGACATCACCGGTCCTGCTTGATTTAAAAAAAAACCCATTTGGGAATTGCCATAGCCACACAGCATTTCATATTTGTTTGGTTGTTTGTAAAATACCTAAACTAGGAACTATTTTTTAAAAAAGATTTAAATTGTTTTAATATGTTTTTTTAAATTAATATTTTTTTGATATTTTCAAATAATTTTGATATGTTAATATCAAAAATAATTTTTTAAAAATAAAAAATAATATTATTTTAATGTATTTTAGAGCAAAAAACACTTTGAAAAGCAATCATAACTACACTTCTAAACACCCCCAAGTAAAAATAGAAAGTTGGGGTGCAATAGTAGTAACGCTTACCTATAATTCAGATTTTTTTATATTTATATTTTATTTATTACTTGTTAGGTAAAAAATGTAGATATTTATAAATTATTCATTGAGTTTTCAGTATTTATTATCTAATTATTATTTATGATTTAATAAAAAATAAAATAGTTAATATATATATATATATATTAATTATAAATAATAAATATTATACATATATGGATGTTTTATGTCGTGATGTATATATATTATATTGTATTAAAAATCTAAATGTTTTATAAATATATCAATACAATATAAATATATATTTTAAATTAGATTCGGATGAATTTTGAGTTGGATTTGATAATATATGTTTTATTAATTATTTATTAAATAAAATAACTATCTAAAAATTATTTTTTATTCAGAACGGTCGGGTATGCTTGAGATTAAATTCTCATCCTAATATAAAGACTCATCGAAATATAAAACCTTGGTTTATTACGACTCTCTCCTCTACTCTCACCCCATTAACAATTAATTTAACAGAAGAAACCAAGAGACAACTTGGAACAAGAGACAGGCTAAAGCTAAACAACATCCATGCATGTAAAACGGCAGACATCCGAGAAATAAAGCCACTTGCAAAGCCCTCTCTCTCTCTCTCTCTCTCTCTATATATATATATATATATATATATATATATATATTCAATAAAAATCTTATACTAAATAATGGAATTGATAAGAAAACAAAAAATTAACTAAAAAATATAAAACAAACATCAAAAAATTCCAACCCTACTCTTTGAATAATATTTAATCAGTCTGTTAAATTTGCAATTTGAATTATAAACTTTATTTG
Source organism: Populus trichocarpa (assembly GCF_000002775.5). Classification (NCBI taxonomy): domain Eukaryota; kingdom Viridiplantae; phylum Streptophyta; class Magnoliopsida; order Malpighiales; family Salicaceae; genus Populus; species Populus trichocarpa. The sequence goes on along the minus strand of NC_037290.2, from coordinate 8,643,553 downwards.
ATAGATTTAAATTTTTTTATAATACTATAAAAAAACATAAAAAAATAATTTGAATTAGTAGCCTAAGATAAATACGTTTGTTTGTATTAAAAGTGTAAGATGTATATTTCTTTTTTCCTAATTTTTTGGGTTTGAATCTTCGCATGGATTCTAAAGAATTTTTTTAAAATATATTAAATGGATGTAGACGTGTTCAGGGGAAAGAGTATAAATTAATATAATAATATACCATGAAATTAAAAAAGAAGAAGAAGAAGAAGAAGAGGAAGAGAAGGGCTGTTTTTACACAGGGTGCCTGTTTACAATCCTCTGCATAATTATAACCAATTGGCAGCCAGTACAGTGAAGGACTCTTGTCTGAACCCAAAAAGAGAAGAAAGCACGCTTGGTTGACAAAGAGGCCAATCAATTCATCTACTTTCACTTTTCATGATTGGAAGAAGGCTTTCTTTTTCAATGTTTTCGATTCATCTGCTTTCACATTTCAGTTGGCTAAGCCAATTTTTTCAAAATTATACTAAATTGGTGAATTCTTCAAGAAAATAAAATTGAATTGCATTACCAAATACGTAAATATTATGTGAATTATTTAAGTGGTTAAAAAAAATAATTTCAGGGGAAGAACACATGATGGAAGATTCCTTATTTAGTAACAGAGAGTATCAGCTATTCTTTGCAAATTCTATCAACTATGAAATGTATCAACAACTCTCATGCAATAGCTGCAACTATCCTCTTCACTTTGTCTCGTGTTGCATAAGATAGGGCATCACACCCCCGCTTTACACCTAGCTAAACTGCTCATTGTGGCTTTCTTTGATGTTAGTGAGGCGTGATGGTGGGAACAACACCGCTGGTAAGATCACTTCCCAGAAGACTTGAACTCCCGTATGGATCTCGGCTTGAGTAAAATGAAGACGATGATGCTGACTTGCCAGAATATGTGGGAGTGGATTTGCCAGAATATGTGGGAGTGGATTCTGTATAGATGGCATCAGTTTCTGGCATCATTTTGAGTATGGTTTCCAGTTCCCTGACCACATCCTGCATTGACGGTCGCTTGTCTTGCTTGTCATGGCAACAGTCGAGTGCCAAAACCACAAATCTCTCCACACATTCAGATGGATAAGCACCCATTCTGTTGTCTATGATAGAGAACATAATGCCTGACTGATAAGCCATGTTTACCTGAAACCAAAGTACATATATCAGGATTAGCACCGGTATATATCTCAATTCCCATTTTCCCGCCTTTTGCTGTTAAATCATAAACGAGAAGTTATTCAATCAAAATATGCTGTAATTGAAACTTTCACGTATCGCTGGATAAAGTTGTGACTGCTATGTTAATGAGAAGAGAGCCCAAGACCCCTGAAAGATGAGTCCATTTAAGTACCTCACGAACAATGTTTTTGCCATGTGATATTGGCTGCATGCCAGTCAGGAGCTCCAAAAACACAATCCCGAGGCTATAGACATCACTCTTGTCCGTCAACTTATGGGTCAAAAAATATTCTGGATCAAGGTATCCCTGCATGTGCAATGGCGATCAAGAGAGTTATTCAAATGAAGTAGATGAATGATGCTTCGTAGCATCTATTGATGGTAGACGAGTTGCATCCAAGGATTTGCTGGCGATTCTTATGATTCAGTTTCTATCTATCCAAAGGTATGAAACAAGTTACAAAGCTTAAATTTCTGGGCCATCGAGACATGACAAGTTTCTTGAACCGGATAGTTAGATATTGGGATAACAAATTATATTTGTTACTAGAAGTTATCAGCCCACAAACATGCTAACCTGAATGTTCAGTAAAGGTATCTTCAGGGTATACCACAAAGGTTTTTGGAATCTGTTAGTTATTACTTTAGCAATTTCTTCACTTTATTTATAAGTAGTCCTCTTGGCATATAGATAAGAGAACAAGATGGAAATTTTGCGAGTGAAACACCAGGATCAGAAAACCTCGCAGAATTCATTTTCTTCACATCAATAATAGCTTGCACATTCACTATGTCATCATGCATACTCTTTCCCTTATTCCCTAAGTTTTTCTGAGAAAGTGAGCATAATATGGAGTCAAACTTACTGGAGTTCCCCTTACTACTGTTGATACATGATTAGGAAGATTCCCTTCATCATCCAGCACAGGAGCAAGAAGTGAGAGTCCAAAGTCAGCAACTTTAGCATTAAGTATAGAGTCCAGGAGTATGTTAGTGGCCTTGATATCCCGGTGGAATACTGGAGGCTGTGCTTCGGTATGGAGGTAAAGAATTCCCTTAGCTGAACCCAACGCAATGCTTAACCTTGTACCAAATTTCAAAGTTCCCTTACCCTTATCTGCATAACACAGTGAACATCAACTTTGTTGAGCATTCAAGATGTCAATTCTTAAACCGATGACTAACAGATAGTGTATTGAGAAGATCCTAAAACATTGAGTAAAAAACGAATGATACTGGAAACTATTTTATGTGCTACATGTACGATTGCTTGAGTTTACAGTCCATTTGTGAAATATGATGATCCATTATTAGTCCTTCGTAACAGGTTAACAACACGAGTTGCTCAGCTATGAACCTATTACTCAAAATCAGCAATTAGAGATACATGATTATATGATCTAAAAGTTTGTAAAACTATTGTAAACATTCTGTATAGAATATTATGGAGACATGAAATAGATTAAAGAGCTATAACATTAGAAGATTTTCCATACCAGAAAGCCAGTCCCGCAAGGTACCATTTGGCATGAACTCGTACACAAGCATCTGTTCATGAACCACAAACAACCAGGTGAATTTTACAGTTTTGATGCTAAAAGAAAATCAAATCCCTTCACTTCCTTAAGCAAGGATTAGCACTATCAATTTCTAGAAGATGGTAGAGTCAACTCTCAGTTTATTTGCAATAGCAAGGCATGAGTCAGAAAAGCAAGCACATCTAATTGCTAGACTATGACCATAAGCCATCTAAAGTATAGCATCTCTATCCTGATTTTTTGTCAAACCAATGTGGACTCTTCGCAGATGGTAATGCTGTTGGTCTTTGTAAATTAAACAATAAGGGACAGAAAAGAACATCTTGCCTGTTTTTTAAAGTCTGATTTACTATGACAAAGGAAAGACATCTTGCAAGTATTACTCAGGAAGAATGAAATGGAATAAGCCAAAAGGTCCTTTCCAAGAACCTTGGATGCTTTCTTCTAAGGAAAAAAGTAAAAATAAGAATGAAATAAAACTTTTCTGCTTGGATATATATTTGCATGGCTGAACAACCATAAAAGTCTAGTTCTTAGAACAGAACAACAAATAAGGCTTTCTGTTTGATCTTTGAAGAAAAAAGGTCACAAAAACACTTGCAAAGTTGCAAACCAGAATGATCTAAAATGAGATTTAATGTCAGCACCATAATAATTACCTGCTCCTCTTCATCACAATATCCAACCAGTGAAACTAGATTTCTGTGATGCAACCTCGACAGCAATTTAATCTCAGTCAAAAATTCTTTTTGGCCTTGTAATGATCCTTCTTCAGAACGCTTTATGGCCACAATTGAGTTATCAGAAAGAATGCCTCTATAAACCTTTCCATAACCTCCTCGACCAACTTGAGTTGAGCTGTTGAAGTTGTCAGTAGCCAGGGCCATTTCCTTAAAAGTGAAGCCTTTCACACCATCAATTTTCATGGATGCCTTGGATGCTGCAAACCAAAAAAATAAAAATAAATGACACCTTTTCCAGGGATAGCCAGACATACAAACTATTAAATGAATCAATCACAGTAAGAAACTTACATAAATGTCTTCTTGACAGCTTTCTAAGGTTTCTAGCATATCTTCCTGCAATAAGAAATGTGAGAACTGAAGATATTGCAATGGCACAGGCAATAGCACCTAATATAATGGCTACCAAAACTCCTTTGCTGATACTCTTTCCTTTTCGGTCGAAGTGCACTGTTGGCAAAAGAAAAGTATGAAACAAACATATTAATCAGAGGCAAACTAATGTAATAATCAAACAAAGGCATAAATTTCAGTGCCAATAGGAAATCTAGACCATATTGCCCAAGGCATGTAGCCTTACTGGCTGTCCACATCAAAGAGTTCACAGATTTGCTAGGCATTGCATATGAGAGAAGAATATGCACTACCAATGGATGGGAACCATAGTTGGTGCTAAAGCAGCAGTGGAACTTTTTACTTCATAAATTTTGCAATTTTGAATACAAATGTGTCAAACTTAGATAAGTTAGCTTTAAATCGTCATACTTCCCTATTTTGGAGAGGCACGAACAATTTTCATGCAACTGCATTAAAGTCAACTAGATAATTTGAACAAATGGAATTATCAACAAAGAAACAATTTTACCTTGTAAAAAATAGTAAAGTTTCTGACATGTCATGACATGTTACTTCAAATATAACTAAAAAGTTTAAGGCTTACGACATGCTAATTTACTTATAAAAAAGAAGTGCATATTTTGCAAAGAAACTACTATGAAAAGAAGCCAATTATTTCCAGTACTTGTATTTGAGGAAAGAAATAAATCAAGATGCCTCACTTGTTTCTCAAATACGTACTAATTCTTGGTGCACAAACAATAGAAATAACCAAGTTTGGTAGACAATCAGAGCACATAATCCAATTCAGCATCATTTGAAGAAGAATAAAAAAAGATAACAAAGTCTAAAAAGAAGTAGAAACTTTGAATACATACTCCCTGCATAAGGTCCCACTAGAGTGAAGTTGAGAAGTTCATACGGTCCAAAGAAACCGTCACCAGGAAACTGCCATGATGTGAATATACCTCTTATTCGCCGAACCTCGGATACATTAAATGTGTTGGAGTGCATATTATTAGCTGGAGGAAAAAGATTTAAATGCATCCTTAGACGAGGGCCTTCTTCCCAGAAATAGGAATCGATTGCGAGTTGATAAGGGTTCAGGTTAAGAGAACTAGTCACATATAACTCAAATGGAAGAACATATGGATCAAAATAAGAGAAACTGGGGCTTTTAAGTCTATATCCAACTTTTAGAGGGGAGGCACAAAAGCATGGTAGAGGTGAAGCTGGGACATATTCAAAGAAATTATCTATTGGGCATGCTTGAACAGGACATGTCATCGTAGATTTCCTTGACCTCTCAGCATTCCTATCTCCTCCAGCTTCAGACCCACAGAACTGGGTTATGTTGGCTATGTTTGCACTTTTACAAATAGGATTGCCTCCAAGCCTAAACAAAAACTGCTAAAATGATCAGAATATAACTGATGGAAATAATTTTTTCTTTTCAAAATAGTATTTCTCAACGCCATCATCATGTTGGTATTTTTGAGTTACTTCTGAAGATAAGAATAATCAAATCAAAGAATATAAATCAACATCTCTTAGTAACTATCACCATCTCCAAATCCTGACAGCTAGTACCATTGGAAAACCAACCTGCAGGCTCCAATTCTGGACCCTGGATTTTGTATATGAAGCCTTCTATACAAAACCTGAGTGCATGGAGAAGAATGTTTCATTGTTGGTTTTGCAGATCTTAAACAAAAGCTGGAAACACCAAATAGTAGGGTGGACATTGGAAGATGCATGTCCATCTAATAGACAAATTTTAATACATCCATATATTTGACAAACTCAAGTGATTCTCTTATTATTTCTTCCGATGGTCTATAAGGTTACGACATATTTTTAATTGGCACACTTAACTGTATCAGATAAGCAAGTGTATGAAACAGACCATTAAAAAGAAGGGCATACACTACTTCACAAAAATACTACCTTAAGGTGACATTATCTGGTGGATTCAATGCCCCTGAAATGGTCGAGAGTGAATTGTTCCTAAGATCACTGCATTTGAGAAGTGAACAGGACGATTAGTTAGTATTATTCCAATACTATAAAGTTTGCAGTGGGTCTTGTATACTGAAGTTCATGCTGAAAATTAATGATTTTAATTGCATTTCTTCTTTCAATTCTTACATTGTAAGTCTAGCGCTTTTAGTGAAGGTCACGTTCTGCCAGATGTCAGTTGGCACAGAACCATTCAACAGATTATTTTCAAGTGACCTGCAGTATACAATCATTTAGAATATTATATTTTGTGTGCATAGGCTTCGCAAATGAGAGCGTCTAACTTGAACCATTAATCTTTTCAAGAATAAAAATAAGTAGAATAAGTAGATAGAATCTCACAGTCTCTGAAGAAAAGGAAGATTTGAAAAACTTCCAGGTATAGATCCACTAAGATGGTTCTCTGACAAATCACTGCAGTTGACAAGAATTTTCAAACACAAAAATACCTTCATCACAAACTAGTTAAGTCATCCATTGGTAGCGAAGTATAATAACTTCCAATCTTCCACTTATAACATGGTTTTACAAACATAGAATATTACAAATGCAAATCTATACAACCTACAATTTGCTAATTTTCTTTCCCCTTTTCAACATGGTTTTACTTACATAGTTCTCATAGAATCAGAAAGTTTGGAAGGTACAGATCCACTAAGGTTGTTCTCACTCAGATCCCTGCAAGCCAAATTAGATAATGCAAGTACCATAAGTGCATGTAATGGAAAAATAGATATGGAAGTCAAATAAAATGGAATTGATAGAATGAGAATACTACCAAATGTAGAAACTACTTACAAATAGTATAGGTTTGGTATGCTGCTAAGATCAGGTATAGCACCATGCAAGCTACAATTTCTGAGACTTCTACCTTGTCAAAGAGGATTACAAATTAAAAAAACAGTAACATCAGCACTTTTTTTGTGTATATTTATGCAACACAAGTTTGTCATTTGATTCATGTTTATATAAACACAAAAGCAAAGCCCTTAAGCATCCCAATCACAAGAGTAAAACATGAGTTCATGAATATGAAAAATTAGTTATTTTTTAAATTAGAAAACCTGCACAATCAGTATTCATGTCAGAGAATTCATATAGCAAGCACTAAGAGTGTGAAGATTCCTCCTCTGAATGTGAAACAGCTATGGAGGCTGGCATGGTTTTTTAAGACTTACAGTTTTGCTAATCTGGAAAGGTTGCCATAAGTAGCTGGAATTCCCGACCCGTTAAAGTTGTTGTTGTCGAGTTGACTGTAGGGAGGAAAATAAAGGAACGGTGAACAAAATTTACTCAAAGCAACACACACAGGGACTCAAACAAACACACAAAAACACAAACATGCTGCAGCTTAATTTAATGAATTTTTACTAGGATCAAGGCCACCACTATTAAGAAAATCTAATCAGATGCATATACATGAAATATAAATATCACATTATAAGAGAAATGATTAAATGTGATAATGACCCAGGTAACATTCTAGACAATGTGAAAGGAGCACCTACATTATCCGTATCTCTGGCAACTTTGATAGTTCTGGTGGAAGATATCCAGATAAGTTATTATTATCCAAAAGCCTGCAGAGATTGTTTCACATGTTCTCAATCAAGGGAAACATTGCATATGGATCACAAAAATATGTAGACAGTGGAACAAAAAGGGAAACCAATGCAATATTAACTCACAAGTGAAAGAGAGTTGATAGTTTGTAAAGCTCAGGTGGAATTTGACCACTGATTGAGTTGTTATTCAAGTGGCTGCAAGTATCACATGTAAGACGATTACATATGCAAATAGAAGCTAACCTCTTCACAACTCAAATAAGGATTTAGCTTGAAGTTACACTTACAGGTGTCTAACACTGCTCATGTTAGCAAATGATTTTGGTAGTGGTCCTGAAATGTTGTTCTGATCTACTTGAAGTCTATCTAGTTTTGATAAATAGCTTAACTCATCAGGTAAAGAGCCTGATAATTTGTTTCCATTCAAGAGCCTGCATTGATAATACATCACAAGAGGTTAAATTAATTCCAAGCATGCTACTGGTGCAGATTCGTTTTTAAGATATCCGTTTCTATAAACAGTAACTGTGAGATTTGTTGACACCCTTTAATAGTATTGACTTCATTAAATTTTTGCATCACAGGTTTCAGAAAATAACACCACCAGTTGGATAGTATTTTATCCTTTTTTCAGAAAGGATAAAAGAAATAACAAACTTGCTTGAAACATCCTCTATATTTAGGTACGAAAATTCTTTGAAGCTTCAGGACAAAAGACAGCTCAGATAGAAATTTAAGACACTTCTTGAATTTATAATTAATCAGTTCCTAAGGATAACCATGACAAGAAGCAGAAGGAAAACAACCCACTTACAAAGTGAAATAACATGAAACCAACTTACAGGAGTTTCAAAGATGAAAGACTTCCTATCTCTCTTGGTATGCTGCCAGTCAATTCATTCCACATAAAATCCCTTTTAATATCACAACAGAAGAAAAGGGGTCTTATATAGAATCACCAGATGAGGATTAGCAAGACATGTTCAGATTCTCGAAGTAAATTCCCAAGAAATATGGTTAATATATATTGCAACTCACAATATTTTCAGTTGAGAAAGCTGGCCAAGCTCAGGTGCTAAAGATCCAGAAAGATTCATATTCATAAGCTGACTGCACCAAATCTAACAAACAGTAAGTATTCATATCCAAAGTTTTGATTGTATTACTCGTTATATTCTGTAAAACAAAGAAATTCATGACTTTATTCATCAAAACCAGAAGGTATAGAAATAATTAACAACAAAAAGAAAATGCATAGAACATACAGCTCTTGCACATGCAAGTAACCATCAGTCCCAGTTGAGTCAGAACAAAAAACACCAGTCCAATTGAAGGCACATGGATCTCCCTTGTTCCAATTACTGAGATGCTTCATAGGATCAATCAAACTGTTCTTGACTGCTAGCAATGCATTAACTGCAAAAATGCACAATATTGAGAACATGAGACTAGAGCAGTAGTCAACCAGCTCTACCTATCGTTACCAAAAAATTGTGAATCACAATGACACATTCAAAGAGGAAGTGTAATCGTTTGCAAGAAATTTATTTGCCTTATTTTTATTTTCTAATTGTTTGCTTATTCTCCAACTAGTTAAACATAATTTTAATTAACAGTTCAAAGCACAACGCATTTCTACCCTTCTAAAAACCTCAAAGAATACATATGATTGGACCCATTTTGTCTACGTAATCATTATATATCTATTCAAGTAAAAGTCAAGTTGAGGGGGGGCATTAAATTCACCTTCTGAGGGACTTGAAACTTGAGCAACCGTGAGTAGCACCAAGTAACAATATGACAGCACAAAAACACATTCACAAGTTCTCAGCTGCAACATCTTCGTGCCCTACGTAAGCACCAAACAAGCTAAAATAACTAAAAATTGCAAATTCATTTCCAGTTATCCCTCAAATTACAAAGATAAATAGACAACAAGATACAATCTTTTCACCCAGATAAGCATCCCAGGGAAAGAGAAAAGGAAAGTCCAAAAAGATTCAAGCCAAGTTTGCAGATTTAATGTCCCCAAATATCCAGCTTACCAAACAAGGAAAATAGTCAAACCCCATAACTTAGTAGCTAATAACGAACCAAGTACCCAGCCAGGAGTAAAAGTCTAAAAACATTCAAAATTCTCACTGGCAAAAGAAAAGGAAGAAGAAAGGAAGACCAAAAAGGGAGCTTACTGGAAAACAAGTCAAGTATGAATGGCCTCTAGTGGGATTGCTGTTGACATTCAAATTATAAGATAAGCTTTGAATCCTTAGAAGCACAGAATCAAAAGTTGTAGAATTCTGCAACACTGCAAGCAAAGCTTGATTGGGTGGAAAAATATAGCAAAAAGTCTTGTTGATGGGTAAGAATGATAATAAATGGAACCTAGTTTGGGCAATAGAAAACGATATATGTGTGAGATGGCATTGTCATCATGGTTGGTTCATCCATTTTAGCAGGCAAGAGAAGACAGTGACAACATGCAACCTTGACACGGTTTGTATTAGTGAACATGTCTTGTAAATCCGTTGCACGTTTTATTGCTTTAATTTATTAATAAAAATTTATTTATTTTTAATATTTATCAAATATTTCATTAATAAAAATAATATTTAATTAATAAATTTAGCGTAAAAATAAAGTTTTTAGAACAAAAAAACCTTTGCAATAGAAATTATAAAGTTTTTATAATTATGAGATTCTTATTGCATTAAAGCATTGTTTCTAAATGTTCTTAATCAATACTCTATTAAGACTGAATATTAATTAGAACCGTTGAGACTAATACATATTATGTTTTTTTCTTTATGAAATGAAACAATTGTTCTTATAAGTTAAAGAATAAGGGATACTTGGGTCCCTGTTTATTTGCTGGAAAGTAGTTTCTTTTTGGAAAGTGAATTCCGAAAAAGTAAATTATTTTCCGATGTTTGGTGGTGTAATGAAAAATAAGTTGGAAAACACTTTCCAGTATTTGGTTATGTCATGGAAAATGAGTTGGAAAATAACTTATTTATGTTTTATTTTTTCAAGTTTATTAAAATAATGAGGAACAAATCTTACAAATTAAAAAGTTGAATGAGAATGAAATTAAAAAAATATAATTTCATATATTATTTCAAATAAAATAAATAATAATCAAAATAATAGAGATCAAATCTAACAAAAAAAATTGAAAGATGAATAAATTAAAATAATAATAATTACCATTTCATTAATTATTTTAAATAAAATAAGTAACAATCAAAAAAATGAGGACCAAATTTGATTAATTAAAATTTTCAATTAAAAAATGATAAGAGAAAAGCAAATAACAATTATAAAAATGAGGACCAAAGTTAATATAAAAATCAAATTCTAAAGGATGAAATTGAAAAAAAAAATTCAAAACAAAATATATATAGCAATCAAAAGTTTGAGGACCAAATTCGATATAATCAGCAAATAATATGATATTTTTAAATTTTTCACAACTTCCGAAAAGTGTTTTCCGCCCAAAATAGAAAGAAAACACTTTTCTAAAAACCAAGTTAAATTTTTCTTTGACTGGAAGTGTTTTTCGTTGATCAACTTTTATAATGATAAACAAACACAGAAAAATTTGAAAAATAGTTTCTAAAAAATCATTTTTCATCAAACAAACAAGATCTTAAAATTAATATGCAAGTATTTATCAAATGATATACACGTTAAACTAACTTGCATAAAAATTTTATATGAAAAAATTATTTGTATTTATAAATAAACTCACATAACTATTACACATCATCGTACGAATAAAAAGTAAAAAAATAGACCCAGTGATTATAATACATAATTGAGTATAAAAAGTAACAATACCCATTTATTTATTTATTTATTTATTGTAATAAAACATGGTGGGCTCTATCCATTTCCATGGTTTAATCTCTGATGGCGACAGCCGTGGACTTTTTAGGCACAGCAGCCTCTAGGGCTGAGAAAATGGAGAACGAGAAACATTTGACTCGCAAGGAACCCTTCCTTGAACCAGAGAAAGGCCTCAACGAACAGGGGCTGGTTCTGCAGTCTTCGTTTTATTTTCTTGATGTGCTCAATCTATGCTTTTCTTTCCTTGCATTTCTTCTTCTGTTAGTCACTGCTCCTGCTGAGTGCAAGACGGTAAGTTATAAATATTGATGGTCACTGAAAATTTATTTATCGTTAATTTCACGTAAAAAATAAAAATAAAAATTTATTGACGTCATAAGATTTTTTTTAGATATTTTCATGTAAAAAGAATTAAAATAAAAATAAAAATTTTAGAATCTAAAAACTTAGACATTGACTTTTTAATTATTGAAGGTGATAAAAACATTATCTAGAAAATAACATATCATCCGCTTTTCTTTAAAAAAAAGTAATGAAAAGGACGACATCGTCATCCTGACCTTAAACAAAAAAAATAAAATAAAATAATTAATTAAATATGCAAACCTACCCGTCCAAACCTAAGCCAACATGAGCTTTTTCATGCATGGCTAAACACGCAAGCGTAATTTGCCAGGCTCAATAGTGCATGATCCCTTTTTTTTTTTTTTTTTTTTAACTTCTCATTAATATCTAAATTTTAATTAATATATTCTCTTTTATTTTTAATTTTTAAAAAAACTTTTTTAAATAACAATTAATCTTTTAGCTGTTTATCTAATTTAATGACCAAAGAAAATTTATTATTTTGTCTTCAAATATTTTTCTCTTATATTTTATATAAGTAAAATGTATTTTTATATAAAAATAAAAATCATTTGTTTTTAGAAACTAAAAATAACCTTTAAGATAAAATAAAAAATAAAAATATCTGGGGTAAAATATCTAGCAAACAGTTGTTCTTTGCTGTTGCCAAATAGTCAATGTGAAAATTTTATTTGATTTGGCTGAACAAAAAAAGTCAACCTACTTCTATGTGAAATCGTGAATGTGATAATATTCCAATCATGGCTGACAAGGATCCCTCAACCACACCTTTCGCTTGCTTCTGAAAATTCATTACTTAATCAATAAAGGTCGTTTTCTGTCTGTTATATACTGTCTGTTATATATATATATATATATATATATATATATATATATATATATATATAGAGAGAGAGAGGGAGATGCACTATTCATTAATTTGAGGCCCACACAAACCATGCATAACTTTTAGTTAAAACCAAGAAAGCTAAAACGACTGTTCACTCTTTTGTTTTTTATATCATTTAATATTGGAGTAGTGTATTGATAAAATTGTTTTTGCCAAAAAAAAAAAAACTTATTACGCATGCAATTAGAGCTTCTCCATCCATTCATTTTCTTTGAAACAATTCAAATAAGTTCTGAAGCAGTTGGAGCAGTGTAATGGCTGAAGCGTGTTGGGCACGCGCCACTGGGTGGGTGTCGCCCGTGCCATTCGGGTGGTGCATATAACCTTAGAACAAAACCAAAAGCCGTCTTATGGGGTGTCTTTTGATGCACCTCACCACCCTAGACACGTGTGCCGAGGAGGCTCACGGAAGAGCTCCGGGAGGGGTTTTTTCTCTCCCTTCCTCTCTCATCCTAGAAAATTGTGTTGCCCATTACAAAAAAAAAAACATGGGTTAAGCATGATTCAGACAAAAAAAAGTGTGTCAAACATGATTTTCATACCCAAGTAACATGGGTCTACCATGTTTCCAGCCCCAAGTAAAAGTGGGTCAGTCACATTTTCCAGACCCAAGCAAACATGGGTCAGACACCTTTGCTAGACCCAAGCAAACTTGGGTCAGACACATTTGATTATAAGATGTATTTTAACTATTTAACAGTGGGTGTGGAAACCACACCAACCAATTAGACCCAAGTCATTTGGGTATGGCACCGTTACCAGACTCAAGTGCCAGACCAAAGGTCCTCGACTCTAATAGACCCATGTGACTAGGGTCTAGCACCCCCTACGCCAGACTCAATTACCTCTCCATCCTTTTGTTTTCTTCTATTATTTCTCTTTGGTCATTAAAGTTTTAAATTTTAAAACACCCACTTTGATGTTTTCAAAACTTTCCAATTTGAAAAATAGCTAAAAAAGTCTTTACTAATACTATTTGAGAACTTATTCTTACAAAGTATCTGTATTGGGGTGACAAAATCTTTTATCATAGTCGTCAAACCTTGGATCATTAGATTATCAGGTGTTTAAGTTATTTTTTTATTAAAATAATATTTTCTTTATTTTCAATACAACCACCCCATACCCAAGAGTCTTAGGTTTGACAACCACATCAGACCCTATCGACTTGAGTCTGGCAAACACGCCAAACTCAATTGCCTTAGGTCAAGCATGTAACGTGGGTCTGACATTGTTGTCAGACCTAAGTAAACATGAATGCCCCCCATTATTATAGAAAATTATATATAAAAAAAAACTTATGTGGAAGAACAAAAATACTCATATATGCAAAACTTATTTTTTTTGTTTTTTGGTGCAAGACCCAGGCACAGGTCCACACCATGGTCACCAGACCCAAATCACTTGGGTCTGGCATGATCGCGAGACCAAATCTCTGGGTTTGAATTGGCGCGAGATCTAAGGCTCTTAAATCTAGCATGTCCGTCAGACCCAAGGTTCTTGAATCTGGATTAGTGCCACACCCAAGTCTCTTGGGTCTGGTATGGTTGTCATTATCTACGGTATTCATTAATTTGAGGCCCACACATACCATGCATAACTTAGTTTTAGTTAACAAAAAAACTAGTATTTGGAACCCGTTTAGTTGCGAGTAGGATAAAAAACATATAATTACATTAAACAAAATATAAATGTTATTATTTTTATTTGGATAAGATGAAATATTTAAATGAAAATTAAAAATTCCATCAAATTAAATTAATCAATCATCATAAGTATTAATTAATAAATAAAAATTGATGTGATTTGTTTGACCATACGAGCAAACATTAATCTAATTGCCCCTTCCAAATGGTGATCTAGTAAAAAAAAATTAATGTTGTCATTGTTTTAGTCTTACCTAACCCTAGCTTAAACGTGAAATAAAAAACTGCCAAAGAATTAAATAAAAAAAAAACTGAGAGAGTGAAATGAAAAGAGGACAACGCACAGTATTAACCCTGGTTAGCACGTGAAATTTACAACTCAGGCAATGGACACTACCATAATGAGTTAACCCGGTTGAATAATTTGTCTTTCTTTTTCATTCCTTTATTCTCTTTTTGGTTGGACCGTCATTGAATTTTAATTGACAACAAATCAAATTAATTCTAGAAATAAATTGAAGAGTTATATAAAAATCAAAGCTAAATCTTTAAAAATATGTTATATTATATAGACTTGGTCAACTTTAATTAACTGATAAAAGTTAGAACCCATATCAAAACATGATCTCAATTAGGCATAATTTTTTAAAGCATAATTTATCTTGCACCTAAATAAAACATAATTTTTTTTTTAAAAAAAAAGCAGCACAAAAGAGCCCAAGCACGCTAGGCCATTAAGCGTCTAGGCCTATTTAAAAAAGAGCCTAGGCATATGAGCATGATGGCCTGGGCCCACTCACATGGGCCTTATATTTTTTGAATTTTTTTAACGGGTGAATGACGTGTTGTTCGCCCTTAATATTTTTTTAAAAAAGTCAATCAACATGTCGCGTGTATGCTCAAATTTTGCCCACCACAATGCTACTTGAAAAATCAAGGCAGGCCTATTTTTGCCAAAAACAAATCTCATTTTATAACCCATTTTAACAAAAAAAAAAAAAAAAACTCATAACCACCCTCACAACACTTAATTAGAAATCAATTTATCAATCTAAGAAACCCAAAAAACAGCCCTAAAACATGAAATCAATCAGGGTAGATTTTCTTCCTCGATTTTGATCTATTTTTTTAGTTAATATTGAGGTTTAAAATAACCACCTTTCAACTCCTTTCATCAAATAAAATCTGTAGACACTAATATCAACCAATTTAGTGGTTGGAATATTCAGAAACAACGATATCTTTTTCTGCCGGAATCTAGCGAAACTTTCTCTATTTCAAAAACAAAGAACTAAAAGAAGAAGTAGAAGTTGTGTATCAAAATTGAATTTAGAAAAATATAAATAGCCGAAAAGGTTTAATTTTAGAAATTGAGGAACTAAAGTGTACTTTTATGCCAACTTTAAACACACCACCTATTTTCAGCACCTTTTCTAAGTTGGTCCTCCGTCTTTCAATTCTTTTCTTAGCTAACAAATTTGAAGCAATTGGGTACTAATTTTGCAATTAAAGGACACAACCAAAGGAAAAAAAAGTTAAGGAACCAAAGTGAGAAAAATAAAAAAACACTGCTCCAGTATTATAAGTGTGTGTACAGTATTTTGCACCGTTCTAGAACACCCTTCCGTTTTAGTTTATGTTGTTATTATAATAATAATAATAAAATAAATAAATAAAAAAAAGGGAAAGCTTTCAATACTGTAATCGGGTTTTGAATAAGTCATTTGAGGCAAAGCCCAATTGATCATAAAAGCCCGCAAGAAACAAAATCTTTTACATAGGAAGTCCAATCCAGTGTTGACATGACTGATGAATATGGCGCTAGTATTTTTCTTGGAAATAACGGATCCTGAGGTGGCAAACATGTCTTCTTGAAGCCATCTCCTCTGCTATTACTGATTCAATTGATAATCTTGCGTTGTAGTGTTCAGTACTACTCTTTACTGATCAGTGGAGCTATTATGCTGCTGCCAATATACAAAAATATATTCTGTCTCATGGACTAATTGGAAAGTCAGGGATGATGTGATCATTTTCAACAGAAAGGCTGCAGATGGTTGGGATCGATGTCGACGCATGCACGCTGTACATGCTTTGATTAAGAAACGTGTATCTCTTGGCTCGAGAATCAATCTTAAGCACCATGCATGGAAGTTTAGGAGCATCTTAAACTCAAATAAAATGGCTGCTGATCAAATAGTTCTTCACAGCTTTCAGTTTCATTCATGCATGCAAATGGAGAAGCAAACACCTGCATGTGCTGATTCATGTGCATAAAATGGATTTACCGTGACTGTGCATGTGAATTTACCACAGCTTGGTTAGATTTCTCGTGCCACCTTGATCAAATGCTTATACCAATGTTGCAGGTTTTCAATATCGTCAATGTAGGCAATATCTTTTCATTATTTTTTTCTCTTCTTCTTATGTTATTTCTTCTTATCCACATCACTGCCTCCCATGCTTGTGTGTAACATAACCCCAAAAAAATTTCTATCCAAGTTCTTGAAACCCTAATTTTGTGCTAATTAATACTAGCTAATCAGCACAAGGTTACACACAAGCTAATTAATGCGGCGTCGATGTTTTGGGTAAGCATTTTTTGTTTTTCTGCTGCTTCTTGTTGAGAAGAGATATATAATTGCTTATTGTGCTGTGTGACTGTGGGCATCGCCGAGAGACGTTCTTTTCAAAATTCCATTTCTTGTGTTTTTCCAAAGTTTTCTTCCTCAATTTCCCTGATTTCGGGTTTTCACCAAATGCACAGTTATGTCAGGTTTTGAAATCATGATGGTTATGATTTCCAACTTTAAAAAGATTCTAACCACTGCCTAGTTTGGTTTTTAAATTTGGTTATTAGTTAATTATATTATGTAAAATATGAAAACTATAAATTAAGTAATATTGGCCCTTTATATATGTCATTTATTTCTATAAAAAAATTAATACATTAATGAAGTTTAAGGAGAGAAAAGAAGAGAATTTCTTTTAGATAGGATCGAAACATTAGATCAAATTAATTTCTTATTATATATTTGATTTTTATTATGTTTTTCTAAACCAATTAAAAGTTTGTGTTGCAAGCTTTAATTTAAGAAGTATATTGATTTTTTTTCGTTAAGAAGTAAAACTAAAAAAAAGCAAGGAAATTATATTCATGATAAATCAATATATACTTATCAAAGTTCCTTAAATTGTTTAAAATTTGATGATGATGATGATGATGATGATGATGATGATGATGATGATGATGATGATGATGATGAAATGTAGACTTCATCATTATCAAACACTAAAAATATGAAGACAACAAATAAGATTAATTCTAGAAGTAAATTGAAGAGTAATATAAGAATCAAAGCTAAATTTTTAAAAATATGTTATATTATATAGATCCAATCAACTTTAATTAACTAATAAAATTTAAAATCTAGATCAAAACATGATCTTAATTAGACATAATTTTTGTAAGCATAATTTATCTTGCACCTAAATAAAACATAAAAATATTGCAAAAAAAATAGCACAAAAGAGCCTAAGCATGCTGGGCCATTAAGCGTCTGAGTTATTTAAAAAAGAGCCCAGGCACATGAGCCTGGTAGCCCGGGCCCACTCATCAAGGTCTTATATTTTTTTAATCTTTTTAAGGGATGGATGATTTGTTGTCCGTCATTATTTTTTTTAAATTTAAGTTTTAAAATTTGAGTGATAAAAAAAAATATTTTTTTTTCCCCGATCAATTTAGTCCATAATTCCAAAAAAAATATATATATATTTGATCAATCTTCAAATTCAATCCCAAAAACTTTAATTATTTTAAATTTTAACGAACATGCCACAAAAGTTTTCCTCTCCTCGACACCGCGCAATCTGTTTGAATTGATTTGATTTTGGTGTTAAACTCTCATTCATTCAACATGAGCTTGGATACGGAAGAAAATGTTTTCATCATCAGATTTAAATTTCATTGGAAAAACCAACAAGAACTTAGTACAATCATCATGAAAGCTGACATGAGATCTTGCTCCAGTAGTAGAAATAATGGAAACCGGTCCCCAAACATCATAATATATCAAATCCAAAGAAAAATTATATTTTAAATGGCAAATTATAGCCTTTTGCCTTTTGACAATCTGAAACATACAAAGTGTTTTTTATTTGCTTCAACAGGAACCAGTTTTAGTAATTCTCAAACCTGCGCCATTGCCAACTTGAATTTATTCTGCGCCATCATAGACTGGCTCGCTATTATGCTGCCCTCGGCTACCATGATTACAGGTGGAGTGATTACCATGATGATAACCATACCCTCCTTCACGAAAACCTCCACGACTTCGAGGTGTAAATGTAGTTTGCTGGCGAGTAGACACGTTAAGAGATCCATTAATGCCAATAAAGGAAGCTGTGTTTTTGACAGTAATCCATGATTCAGTTATTAATAACAATATGAATAGAGCTAATCCTTTCCAGCAATAACAGTCGTGACCAAGGAGTCATAATCATGGCCAAGCCCAGCAAGAATATATGTGATTATATCATCAAATGAAGGTCTCGCCAGTAACAGTCAATTCATCTGTGATCTTCCTTATGCTAAGGAAACAATCTGTGGCTATTTGAGATCTATTAACATTCATCTTCGCCTCTTGTTCTTGTCTTAAGTTCAGTGAGATTATGATATCTTGGCCTTTCCAAACGCTGGAGAGTATAATTAATAGAGAAATTGTATGAGAAAAAGGAAAAACAAACCTCCTCGAGCCATGTTCCTTTTTTTCTGCGAAATTTCGTTGAATGAATCCAACATTTTCCCTCTTAAGCGAAGCTTTGTAACGGTACTACGTCCACGTTTTATTTGCGACGTTGTAAAAAGGTCGACGTACGGCGTTTTTAGCCAACTTTCTTCCTCGACCTGAGAGCCCGTCCATGTTTCAGATGATCACTGTTTGCTGCAGCAGTCTCTTCGTCTTCCTCCTTTTCTTATCAAAACCAGGCTTGCAATGGAAGTCTTTCGCTCTGCCTCTCTATATGTTGAACACCAAGGAGGCAGCAGAGGAGCTCGAAATGTTGAGATAGGAAAAGGTTTGTGCTTAGAATAATTATTGGATAGCTTACCTTATATACTCCATATACAAGGGCATTGTACACTACTAAAAAATAGAGTAATTAGCAACGGACTGTTCCGTTGTAAATAATACTAAAATCCGTTGCTAAAATAATTTAGCAACGGAATCAGCAACGGCAAAAATCGAATGCAGATTTATCGTTGCTGATTTTTTAGCAACGGATTTATCCGTTGCTGATTTGGCAGCAACGGAAAATCCGTTTCTAATTGTCAGCAACGGAAAATTCATTGCAAAACTAGCAAAGAATTATCCGTTGCTCATTTTAGCAACGGATAAATCCGTTGCTAGTTTTGTGAATCAGCAACGAATTCTCCGTTGCTGATTCATGCGTCAGTTGCAATCACCAACGGAGAATCCGTTGGTGATTGCATTTGTTTTTATTAAATTAATTTTTATTTATTTATTAAAATGACTTTTAATTTATTTATTTAATTATTTATGGATATTTTAAAAGTTGTAGAATATATATAACCACCATAAATTAATTAATATTAAAAATAATTCTATCATTAATAAAAAACAAAATAAAAATAATATTCATATTATAAAAATTTAGTTAAACTTGCATTAATACATTTAAGTTCAAATACACTAAAAAAAAAAACAACAAAAGATACAATCATGGTGCTGGTTGCGAAGACGAACCATGATATTGTGGATCGACACGAGATTGATCAGGATATAAAGGCCGAGGTGTAAGTCGAAAAATTGGTTGAGATGTGGGACCCATAGGTGTCATTATCTGAGAAGCCATAGGTGGCGGTATTGATGGAGTCAAAGGTGGTGGCATACCTTGATCAATATTTGATGTCCCACCATGGTATCCAAGATTGTTCACAAGATATTCTTTCATGGAATCCATCTGCCGTTTCATTTCAAGAATAAAATCATCTTTTTTCTTTATCTCCTCTTCTTTATCCTTTATCTCCTTTTGCAATGCTCGATACGATGAACTAGAATATGATGACGCCACCGAGTAGGAATGTGATGAAGAGCTTGTACTAACTTTTGATTTTGGCATACGAGGTGCACCATATACCCTACCCTTTGTAACTCCTCCTGAAGCCACACACCAAGCTGCTCCATCAAATGAAGGATGATTTTCCCGATCAGTTCCATACTTTGAAATCATCTCCATTTTATAATTTTCCTACAAATAAAATACATGCAACAATAAATTAATTTGAATGTTGAATAATACTTAAGTTATATTAAGAAATAATCAAATAAAAATACATACAACCACTTTTTTAGACTTGTTGTCGACGAAGCTACCAGATTGCTTAGTACTTTGATGCAAAGCTGAAAAGACATCATCCCATGGAGGTTCTTTTCCACCAGCTTCCTCTTGCTTTCAAGATTAATAAATATTATAAAAGATAAATATACAAATTTTAATTTATTATCTTAAGCATAAAAAAAAATCCTTACCATGTTAGCTCGATATGATGCAAATGACACTGTTCCTCCAGAATGAGTGCTTATTTTGCCATCTGTTTTGGTTAATCGATTCCTCCTAGCAGATTCAGATCTCCTTTGAAATTCAGGGGTGGACCAAACATCTTTGATCATTTGATTCCAGTCATCATTGTTTATCCAGGCAGGACCTTTATCAAGACAAACTATAATATTTGTAGTGTTTTCTTTTGACATGGTTTTCTTGCGAGCTCGTGTCAATTGTTGATTCAAAGCTATCCTAGCCTTATCTTCCTAAATATTACGAACAATCGACTCATCTTCCTCAGGAAAGGAATATTTTTTCTACCAAATAATATATATACCAAGTAAAAAGAGTGCACAAAATTTCAAATTATATAATAATTAATCATATTGTGTTATCTTGTTCAGAATTTGCAAGATGATGTAATAACTAAAGAAATTAAATGATATTAAAGAGTAAACAAGAAATAAGAACAAATTATAACACAAATCAGTCATAGCTATTCAGTTGATAATTTTCATAATTCTACATTAAAGTGATCAAAATTGAAAAGAATATTATGGCAATTAGTGTTGGTTCTTACCTTAAACTCTTTAAAGAGTTCATCCCTGCACATTGGATCTACTTTTTCCTAAGAGTGCCATGCTCCCTTAAAATTGGACCTCAAAATATCTCTGATTGCATGGCCACACGATGCGTTATTGAACCTGAAAATATATAATAACAAACTTATATTAAACAAATAATTACACAATAATAAGTAATTTTTTTTCATACTTTAAAATATAACCTTAATAAGTTAGTTATTAAAAGTTTGAACTTACTCTGTTGTTCCATACAAACAAAGCTCTTTTTTTCTTGTTATTGGATCTATTGGCATGTCAAAACCCTTCCTTTTAACACTTTGATCATAATTGTATGGAGAAGATGTTGAACCGTGATATGATGGAACACCATCTTGATCCTCATCACATACACCTCTCTCATCACATACACCTCTCTCATTACTACCGTCTCCCTCATCTTCATTTCTAATGTTCACATCATCATCATTACCATCAACTCTCTCATAACTCCCATATAAATTATGTCCTCCATAAACAAGTTGGTTATCTCGAGAGAAACCTCCTTGAGTTTGAAGCAAATCTTGAAAACGAAAGCCCTCACAATATTGATATGCATCAACCCTCCCATAATCATGTTGAGGAGGATGTGTACTCCCCAAAGTAGGTATATAATACTCATTTGCGTTCTGATACACAGGTTGATGAAATGTGAATCCTTTGTTATTATGCCTTGATGTAGTTTGAAATGACTTGGATGAAGTGGACTTGTCACTCCTTGATGTGGACCTGTCACTCCTAGAATCTAATATGGATCCTCGTCGAGGCATGCTAAAAACCAGAAAAAATAACTAACATTTAATATGAATATATACAACATAACAATAAATTAGCTCATAGTTAAACTATCAGGAACAAAAAATTCACAGATATTTTCCCAAGACTGCCATAACTAGAATGAAAACAAACTGTTAAATCTCATTTTTTTTCCAATTCATTACAAACAATATCTAGTTTATGATGTTCAAAATCAGTATGGATTGTCCACTTAATAGTCATCACTCTGAAAAATATTATACTTCAAATAAAATAATTACTGTAACAAAACCAAATATATAAATATCATCAAGACAATTTCATTAAGCATTCCTTGCAATGACAAAACTTAGCCATGAAGTTTAAATTGTGAAAAGCCAATTAACACAAACAATAATAAAAATAAAAATCTAAATAATTAATTAAGCAGAAATCAAAATTTATGAGTATGTTTACCTTAATGTTTGGTCCTATAAATCAAAACATTGAGTAGGAAGAACCCTTTCTTTCACGCTTCAGCATCTGTAAGCAAGAAAATGAATCACAAAATAAAATATAACATCAGAATCACAATTTAAAGATTGATAGTTAAAAGGTTATAAATGGTTTCAAAGGTGAATGAAAATGATTTATGTAATGTGATGCATAACACACACTTGAATAAAATAATAATAAAAAACATTGAAAGCCTAAATATTGTCAAATAATATGAAATCATTCATACATATAATAAAGATAATTCATTACATATACTACAAAATATAATTAACTTGTGCTACTCATTATTATCATCATTCCTAACCATCACCACCATAACAATCATCATCATCATCATCTTCTTCTTCTTCTTCTTCACCATCACCATCACCATCATCATCTTCTTCTTCTTCTTCATCATCTTTGTTTCCCCAATTCATGTCAAGTTGAATCAATTCATGTTGCCCGATTTCTTCATAATAAGATGATTCAACAAGTATATTTGGATCATCAAGTGTTTGAGTAAGAAGGACACGACATGGTTGAGAAATCTCATCTGATTGATCAACATCAAATGATCTCACATTGTTGGCATCTTCAATAAATTCACTCATGTCAACATTATAATGACTTCTAGCAGTTGTCTTAATAACCGTCCACCATTCAGATGATTTATTACCAGGTGGATATGTATAGTAGACTTGTTGACATTGTTGTGCTAACACAAAATCTTCATTTCCGTGTAGTCGAGATGTATGCTTGATTTCAACCAAACCATTCGAAGGATGCACTATAATCCCTCGTTTTGTATCATACCAATTACATTTAAACATAAATAACTTGCACTTACTCCCCAAGTATTTTAGCCGAACAACTTCTTTAAGCATGCCATAATAATCACGTTCATTATCATCATAGCAACTTCCTTTCACACAAACTCCACTATTCATTGTCTTTTTAAAACGACCATAACGTTGAGTATGAAATTTAAAACCATTCACATAGTACCCATTATAACATTTCACTGAAGTTGAAGGGCCCATAGCAAGTCCTAAAGAGCTGATTTTCAATTCCGTTAGATTGGTATTCCACCTAGCATAATAGTTAACTCCATAAGAAATAATGATTTAAAAGAGATTAATAATATTTTTAAAGTAGCTAATTGACATAAAATATAAATTAATTTTATTAAAATACTTACATTATTTTTTAACCAATTTGGAAAGATCGCTTCGCATAATTTTTCAATTTCACCATCACTCGCATGTGGTTGTTGTGACTTTAGCTCTTGTCGACATTGCCTAAAATTTTAAAATGTAAAAGTTAATAATAAATTATTATAAATTTAGTACAAAATAATATTTCAAACTTACTCTAAATAAGGCTTCAGTTCTTGACAATTGAATATCACATAGTTATGCGCAATTTGCATTTCAGCATGTGACAACTGCCTTTTATAAAATCTTTTGGATAATTTTTTCCCTGGATAGGAAAAAATAGAGAGACATCCATCTACACTTCTAAGGCCACCATCATCATTCCGTGGAACTCGATTCCAAATTGTTTGAACGTCATCACCAAAATAATGAGATGCAAAATTGGTAATTTCATCAATCAAGTATGCTTCACATATGGAACCCTCAACTTTAGCTTTATTGGTCACTTTCTTCTTCAAATAAAACATATACCTATATCATTTCTGTCAATTAGTTTATTTTTTAAAAATAAAAAGTGAATAAAATTAACATAGTATGAAAACATACCGTTCAAATGGATACATCCATCGATATTGAACTGGTCCACCAACTTTTGCCTCGTAAGGTAGATGTATCGTCAAGTGTTCCATGGAGTCAAAGAAGGATGGAGGAAAAATCCTTTCAAGTTTGCAAATTATTTCAATTATATTCATCTGCATTAACTCCATGTGCTGGACATTTAAATTTGTTGAACAAATATCTCGAAAAAATACGGACAGTTCAGTTAATGCCTCCCACAGTGGCCTAGGTAAGTAAGGTCGGAAAGCGGTTGGAAGAAGTCTTTGAATGAAGACATGACAATCATGGCTCTTCATCCCCGAAACCTTACATTGTGCCTCTTTCACACATCGTGAAATGCTTGAAGCATAACCATCAGGAAATGATAATTCCTTCATCCATGACAAAACTTCTTGTTGTTTTTTCTTGTGTAGACAATAAGTGCCTTTAGGTTTGTAAACCCGACCACTCATATCTTGTTGCAAATGTAAATTTGGCTTCTGACAATACAATTCAATATCCAACCTAGCCTTTAAATTGTCCTTGCTTCTATTCGGACAATCCATTACTGTATAAAAAATATTGTCAAAGACATTTTTCTCAATATGCATGACATTAAGATTATGACGAATCAAATTTGGATGCCAATATGGAAGCTCCCAGAAAATGCTCTTCTTCACCCAATTGTGTTTAACACCAAAGCCAGGAATTTTAACATTATATGATGAACCTCCATTATGTCCCTCAGTATACTTGAACACTTCGTTTAACATTTCCAAACTAGATGGATGAGGTAAAGGAGGGAGCCTTTCAATTACTCCTTTCAAAAACTTATCAGATTGAAATCTATATGGGTGGTTCATGGGTAGGAATCGTCGATGACAATCAAAAAATGTAGTTTTCCCTCCATTTTTTAATCTAAAAGCCTTGCTATGCTCCATACAAGACAGTTTTCCATGAGTACTCCACCCCGATAACATGCCATATGCTGGAAAGTCACTAATGGTCCACATTAAAGCTGCCCTTAATTGAAAATTTTCCTTTCTGTATACATCATATGTTTCAACACCAACAGACCACAAATTCTTTAACTCATCAATCAAAGGTCTTAGGAAAACATCAAGCTTTTTACCCGGATTCTTTGGCCCAGGAATCATCATTGTCAAAAACATGAATGGTCTAGTCATGCACTTCCACGGAGGCAAATTATAAACAGTCACAATTACTGGCCAACAAGAGTATGTATTTGAAGACATGTCAAATGGACAAAACCCATCAGTGCACAACCCTAACCGAATATTTCTCGGATCTGATGCAAAGCTTAAGTGGACACGATTAAACTCCTTCCATGCCTCCCCATCAGATGGGTGCACCATAACCCCATTATCAGAATTATGAAAATGATGCCATGTCATATCTTTGGCATGATATGGAGACATGAACAGTCTCTGAAGCCTTGGTGTCAAGGGAAAGTATCGGAGTTGCTTCTCCGCCTTATTGGAACCTTTACTAGTTGGATTTCTATGTTTGTATCGTGAACTTCCACAAAAATCACAATTTATTTTCATTGCATCTGCCCCATAGTACAACATACAGTAATTAGGACACACATCATATTTCTCATAACCAAGTCCAAGTGGCCGTATAAATTTCTTGGCATCATAAAAATTTGAAACCAAATTTTCATCATTAGGCATGCAACTTTTTGTAAAGTCAATAAAATTGTTGAAGGCATTCTGAGTCAAATTTAAAGTTGACTTCATATTAAGCAATTGTACACAAGCAGATAATTTGGATTGCTTGGTACACCCATCCCACAACGGCTCCTCCGCAGCTTTCAAAAGCTTAAAAAATTTAGTTGCCTCCGGATTTGGAATTTCCCCTGCTACCACAGGACTAGACACATTATCATTATAGAATGCATCACCAACCCCCACTGCATCCATAACCAGATTCCTATATGGATTCTCTAGACAAACATCATTCACAACATGACTCATTCCAATCGATGAAGGTCCAGCCAATATTGGTTCTGCGACATAAGGCTCCCCATGTACAGTCCAATTTTCATAACAAGGTAAACAACTTTTTGTCAATAGATGTTTACAAACATCGTCTTCCTTTAAAAACTTTTGATTTTTGCACCTCACACAAGGACATTTAATTTTTCCCCCAGATATATTTTTATCAATTGAAAATGCAAAATTGATAAATCTTCTAACACCGGTAATGTATTCAGGACGAAGGCGACCATCCATAAGACGACGATACATCCACGATCGATCATCCATGTTAATCTAATTAACATGACAACACCAATAAGTATTTTTCGAAATAAGCATACTTCTTTAACTACTAGGTACTTAAACAATCTTTTAAAATAAAATATGTTCGGTTAGTATTTTATATTTTCATTTATATTTTCTAACTAGTGACAAAAGTAGACTTTTAGATTATGTTCGGTTAGTATTTTATACAGAATACATGGATAAAGAAAAAAAATATTTAGTTGAACAAATATTAAATAAATTTATCTTTATAATAGTTTTGGAGTTCATTTTTTTTATTGGTCCTTCTAACTTTTGTTACCACCTCAAGTAGTTTTTTTTTTAATTTGGATCCTTTTATTTTTATTGGATCCATCAAACTTTTTATTTTTATTCAGATATTTTTTTGCTCAAATAAGAAATGGTAAATGAAATCAGAAACATGCGAGGTAATACAAGATTAAAGAATTTTTTTTATTTTTTTAAAAAGATGAAAATGCAATATAAAAAAAAACATAATTTATTATGGCTTACAATAGTTACTCACATTTGTATCTTTGTCTCTTATCATATACATTGTATCTATCTTTTATGTCGTAGTGAAATAATAATTATAATACTGGTGGATGAAAATATAAATACATTTGTTTTATAAATTCTTTAGGCACAATCCAATTTAGTTGATTACAAGTTCTACACGGACGAGCAATAATTATTGTTAATATTTATGGTTAAGGTAATGGAGGTGTGAATATATTTATGTTAAACCTCTTTCTATGAAATACTTATTATTTATATTTTGTTGTGTAATCAAAGTTTATAGTTAAACATGTAAATTAACTATTAGTCTCTTGGATGAGGATTTGTTTTTGTGTTATGACATATTTTTTTTAAAAAAATATCAAATTAATATTTTTATATTTTTAAATAATTTTAATATAACAATGTTAAAAAAATTATAAAAATTATTTTAATATAATTTCAATTAAAAATCACATGACATTATTTAATTTGCATGGGTATACATGTTTTCCACGCGTAATTATAATTGCAATCACCGAATTTAAAGAATACTTACTTTTCCGTAAAACTCCTAAAAGTGCTTTTGCATTTTCCAAAGTGTTGAATAACAATTTAAACATTTCTTTCAAACATCAATATCTCTCACCCATTTCTCCCATCTCTCCCTCAAAATCCGATCAACAGAATTCAATATCAAATTCAACAGATTTCAAGCTGTTTTTACTGCCGGGGTTTCTTTTTTCTTATTTTATCAATTATGTTGTGCATATAGTAAAAGGAATCAACTTTTCCATCATTGTAATGTAAGTATTGTTATTTACTACACACCTAAATGTGTAATCGTGTTTCTGAGAGTTTGATTGTACTCAATATCAGATTTAATGAAAGAAAATCATTCCATTAGTTTTCTTATACAAACTGTCAATATTGTCCCAATGAAAGGCAAAGTTCCAACTACTTGAAAAGATTACAATAGGCATGCCCAACAGAAAATTTACGCACGATATAATTAAGCAACCATGTAAAAATGGAGCAAAATAGACTTACCTAAGCCCCAAGAATCAATGGCACAAGGTGGAGGTTTTCTTATTGCAACCCAATCAGATTTAGCCAACTCTATTGGATTATATTGTGATCCAATAAGCCATTCATATTGCTGGAAAAATAAAAAACATAAACAGTATGTTACACCCATCAAGTTATAACAATTGCTAGTCTTTAAAACAAATTAGTGCTTTGCTCTCTAATCCTTTATCCTTTGTGTGATTGGAAATAGATCTACAACAGAGATTAGTGCATATTTCAATTTTGAAAGCAAATAAGACAACATTGCATTAGACAGATTTCAATCCAACTTGGAAAGAGAGAATACAAGATGCACCCTTCATTAATAACCAACAAAAGCCTAGGACAATTTTAACACAAAAGGACTGAAACAGCAAGAAAGAAGAAAGAAAGAATTGCCACTTGGCAAGGGTGAGAATTCTGCTATCTTACAGCTTCACAAGCAAAACTTGAGAGAAATTAATGACTCAGGATGCAGATATACCATCCCTCTTCAGCAATTCCTACAAAAGCAGATATCAAAAGATTAGTGCATAGCAACCGATGCAATTTCTTCAACCTATTCATCTTTACATCACAACATATACCAGTTTGGTAGCAGCAACTGACAGATGTTGTCTTTCTTTTTTCTCACGTCGACAATCTCCACACCAGCTGGAAAAATCGTTTTGATGTTTCTTCAACTCTCGAAAAACACCACTGAAAAGTATTAAAAACAGCAAAGAAAAAAATTAAGGACAGACAATTCAGCAAACAGCTTGAACTTCCATGCTACCAAAGCACCAAACCACTTAGAGCAAAATAAGATAAAGTTTGCAGCTCTCATGCAAGAAAGCATTACACTGTAAACAAAAATTAACTTCCTCTATATTTCTGCTCATCTAAACCATGAAGCGCATTGTCTTATCCTCTAAGCCTCAACATGTGGCATTTAGAGTGTTTGTTTTATAGTTATTTCATAAGGTAGAATTAGAAAATTAGCTAGTATTATACCTCTGATTTCAAGGTTTGCATTTCAATCCTGGTCAATGCAGTAACTGTATTGGGAAGGAATCATGAATGGATGTTAAAAGGAAGCCTGATAATTAAATTCTATGAGATTCCATACTAGTTCAAAACTATGTCACCACTGAGACAAAGAAGTTGTACCTAAAGTGGAGCCCTTTTATGCAAAAGAGGGGATGCTAAGTGCAGAACAAAGGAGAGGAAAAAGATACCTTCTGCACCATATAACCAAGTTGACCCGGTGCCCAGAAATAGTCACTCTTGCACCATGCCGATGGCGACCACGATGAAGAACTGCTCGTCCCGGAATGTGGGCATAATCAAAAACCTCCTATTCAGAATAAGGTGAATAAAAAACCCCAAATCACATAAAGCTCTAGTTACCTAAAATTTTTGGGGGTTTTCATAAATTTATGAACCGTAACCCTAAAAATTAATTTAGGGGTTTTCATAAATTTTCACTTAAACGTGCATATTTAGGATATAAATCATGGTAAAAACATTTCAAAAACCTTATATTATCGAATTAATAGCCTAAAACCATTATTCAAAGTTTCGGGAAAAAATATTTTTACTTGTGTTCTTCAGTTACAGGTGAGGGAGATAGATCAACACGACAGAATAACACCTAAGATTGGGAAAGTTAGGTTAGAACTGTTTAGTGTAACTTAAATTGCAACAAAGAAAACAAAAACCATAAATTAATTACCTAAGCTATCGAAGAAAACAGTGCAAAACCTAACCCGTTTACAGAGAAAGGGTAAAACAGGATGTTCGATGGTGATGATGATGGGTCTAGTGCGATGTTGCCATGGGTCTCTGTTTTTTTTTGGTTTGCGGAGAAATATTGCAACTGTTAAGATGAAGGAGAAGAAGATGAAGAAAACAAAATAGGGTTGCTGAAGACGAATGCGAAGATGATGAACAGTTTCGGATAAAGGAAGATGAAATCGATAAAGAAAGGGTGATTTTTGAACAGTTAGGAATCAATGTTATTAGGGACGAAGAAGGATACTGGAAGAATGGAAGTAAATTAATTTTCAGCGTAATTGGTGTTTTGGATCTGTATTTCGGTGTGGGGGGAGAGAGTCAAAATAAACGGTTCAGATTTTATGTAATCAACGATCTACATAATTTTAGTTTTATATTAACATTTTATTTTTT
Organism: Populus trichocarpa; assembly: GCF_000002775.5. Lineage (NCBI taxonomy): Eukaryota > Viridiplantae > Streptophyta > Magnoliopsida > Malpighiales > Salicaceae > Populus > Populus trichocarpa. The sequence continues at coordinate 8,613,187 of NC_037290.2, read as the reverse complement.
TTCAATTAGCAACGGAAAATCCGTTGCTAAATTCAACGTAAATTTTGCAACGGATTATCCGTTGCTAAAGTCCGTTGCTAATATTAAAAAAATAATATATGTGTAATCCGTTGCAAATCCGTTAGTGAATTTAGCAACGGAATTATCCGTTGCTAAATTCCGTTGCTAATACCCCTGTTTTTAGTAGTCTACAGAATTTATATACTCCATGTAAATACAAGGGCATTTAGTTTTCAACACGAAACTGGTTTTGACATGGTAAAACTTCATTTAATTCTGAAGTCCATGCCCCACGTTTGCTTGTTTTACCTTTATATATTTGTGGTTTCAGGCTTTCTTACTGGGATTTCTAGTTTTGGTTTTTTGCAATTTCTGAAAACATGATTAATGTTCTCATCATGATTACGTTTGATCATTTTTGAAGCACTAATCTTTGTTCAAATACTGCTCAGAGGCTAATAAAAGTAACTTCATTTGCTAAAATCTTGTGCCATTTATTTCACTTTATTATGTTTTGTTTCATCTGCGAACATAATAATAATGCTACAAGTCTTGTCTCGTGATCATTTCCGGAGAAAACACACTGCAACAAGAATTCCACTGAATCTCAGGGAACAAAATACATTAGATTTGGTAGCTTGAAAGTGCGGTTCCCCAAACACTCTCCTTGCAGATCACTCCATTGGTCACCAACGTTCCCCCATATCCTGTAACCTTCCTTTTCTAATCGCCTTCTTATTTCTGACTTGTATGCCAAAGCGTTTTGTCCTTTGAATCCTGCCGTCCTGTGGAGATTGAGACAACAAAAGGATTAGGAATCTCGGGTATATCATGAGCCATTTAAACAGTTATTACTCTGTATTATGCTGACATTCAATCATGCACACATCTGTTTCCCATTTTCAATCCTGCCGACATGGAATTTGAACATTCATGGCTCATCCACACAACTTCTCTTGGAAAGGCAAGTTTTTGGCATTAGGTGGTGGTGGGCCTAGTTTCCTTTTCCAATTTGGATAGGCTTCTTGACTGTAGATTGAGCTAATTAAGGGGTTTCCTAGCCTATGATTCTGATGGAACAGGAGTGCTTCCTTGCATTGATGTTGATTCGAATGGCATCTGAAAATATGCGCGGTTAATTGGCATGATATTAACTTCAAAATATTGTTGGAATATTGCCAATTATGTAGCTGTCATTGTCAAAGAAGATGGCTGCCATGTGAGAGTCAAAGATGGCTGCTGGTGCAGCATTTGCAGCCCCTTGACATTGTCAAAGAAGGAGGCTACAATGGTGGGTTGTTGGTGGCAGCCAACAACCATTGTCTAATGTCAAAGTTTGGTAAGTTTGGCAGCCACCATTGTTGACAAATGAGCAAGAGGAGCTGTCATTGAAGCCTATAAATAGACACCAAGAGTGCATCACAAAATGAGAGAGAGAGCAAGAACAAAAGAGAGAAGAAGAGAGAAAGAAAGAGAAGGGCTGCCACCAGCAGCCCTGCTGCTGTATGCAGCTGCTGCCCTATGTAGCAATGAGAGATGGGAGTTGAGTGGATGTGATCCTCCTCCGTGTGTTGTATTCTTTCTCTATCTCTAATAATATTGATCTCTCCCGTGGATGTAGGCAATTTGTCGAACCACGTTAAATATTGTGTGCTAGTGTGCTTAGCCTCCTTTGAGCAATGATCATGAACACTACCGTTCCGTAGGGGGAGCAGAATCCCCAACAATTGGTATCAGAGCCACCACTAGTGGTTTCTCCCACCAACAAATTGGTATCAGAGCTTATGGTTTAAAGTGGTGTTTGATTTTTGCTCAAAAATAAAAGTTGTCAAAATTGTGTTTTGACCATACCACTGTGTAGAGAAGGAAGAGACGAAGCCACTGGTGAAAACGATGCAAAATTCTGACGTGGGACATGCCTACACGCGCCAACACGCGCCGGAGAGGAGGCTGCCCACGCGCACCAACGCGCCACACGCGAGCCACGCATCTTCTTCGCCCGAATGGCAAACCCGACCCAAATACCAGATGACCCGACCCACAAGACTGACCCGGATAAGGATGACATCAGCATGACATAATTGTGACGTCAGCATGCACAGTTGGCATGCCATGTCAGTGACCAGTCAGTTGACACGTTAGCATAGTGGGACCCACCAGACACGTCATCAGCCACGAGCCGAGATCAGTTGAGCCGAGCTTAGAGGAGCCGAGCCGAGTGGAGCCGAGCCGCGAGCCGGGGGATAGGATCCAGTGTAGTTGATCCTACGTGCAACCGGATTTGAGATTGAATCTGAGCCGCTCATCAGACCAGAATTGTTTTGATCAAATCTTAGCCGTCGGAAATGCGATTTGGACGATTCCAGACTTGTTTCCAGCTAATTTGATCGTTCCGGATGTAATGGTATGGTCCGATCGTTGAGATTGTGACCAGAAATGGTGGTGGTGAATTAACAAAAGGAGATTGCCCGATCAGGAGGCATCTGAAGGTAATCATAGTGGTCGATGGAGATGATGAAGAAGAAGGTGCACATGTTTACCCAATTACATGTGTTGAACTGCTAAATAGAGAGATTTTTTATTTACCGAATGAAGGCAAAATTGGGACACTCTGGACACCCGATCATGTGGATGATTTGAGGTGGAGAGTGGAAATTAATGAAGACCAATCTTGACGAATCTAAGCAGTGGTAGTCTCGCCAGATGTTGAGAAATCAGGTATAAAACCAGGATATTCCAGATCGCTTGTAAAGGAAAGCTGCAACAAAGCTATCAAATGGTTGTATATACGGAAAGACAGTACGATGGATAAATATGGCGTAAGAAGTTCTGTCTAGGAGATTGGGTTTTAAGCGAGACCGGTGTGACCCCTCCAATCTTTCCTGGGAACTTGCTTAGTTGAAGGATTATCCATATGGTACTATTTTCGTATATATAGCAGTTTGAAATGAAACGGTTGAAGACTAGCAAGACAACGACACAAGGGAACAGTTGAGTTCCGTATGTTTAAAGATTTGATGGAGTGGTGATTTCTCCAAAGAAGTTAGATTTAGTGATTGTGATTTCTCGAGGGTAGAATTGATGAAGACCCTGATAATGGAAGAGAAATACAGCAAGGAGATAAAGATTGGCACCCTATTTTAACTTGAACAGGTATTGTGACAGGATGAGCTGCTGTCAAACATAAGCAAGAAATAGGGAGAAATCTAGAGAACAGAAATTACACGAGGGCACACGGAGATTGTGCAAGAGTACCCGTGATCCAACGAGGTACTGTAATGAGACAACATGTGCAAGGAGAAGAAGTGTTCCCAGATGAAGCTCAGAGCAGAGACTATGTGTGAAGGTTGTACAACAAGAAGTCTCTTATGCTCTTGATGAAGACAACAGGCGAAGACCTTTCCAATACATACAAGGATGGAAAGAGAGCTGTTGCAGAGGCACCTAATTGAGGGGGTGCAAACGCCTGTGATAAAAGGCGACCGCCTATGATGAAAGACGAAGACACCAAAGAGAGTTGGTGTAGGTGGAGCTGTCAAGCAGAAAGGCACAGAAGCTCCAAACATAGAAATCGAGGTGGAGGATTGCGAGAAGTATACCGCAACTTTCTCTTTCTATGTAATCAGTGGCAGTTATCTCTCTCATAGTCCACATGGTGGTAGAGAATTTTAGAGCCACTTTGATACATCCCAGCTGAAGGAGGATGTGACCGCCTATGAAAGCCGAAGACACCTTAAAGAAGGTGTGAGGGTCGTGATATGAGCCCAAGATCAGACCGTCGTATGACGACAAGCGGAGACACCTCAGACAGAAGGTGTGTGGGCCACAATATGAGCCCAAGTTCAGACCGCCCTATGACAACGGGCGAAGACACCTTAGAGAAGGTGTGAGGGCCATGAAAGGAGCCCAGTTCAGAACGCCTCAAAGCCAATATAATGGCTAGATATGAGTGGACAGGTGTATAGCCAATGAAGTGGTTATGATGAGTATGGATACAAATGCAGGATTGACTTTCATGCTCCTAGGCTAAAGATCAATGAGTTAGATAACATTTGCCTTGGACAATAAGTGGATGACTTGTGGAGCATTAAGATGCGACTGCTAGGAATGAGCAGAAGACATGCGCAGGTTCCGGGAACAAGTTGACTCTTGTCAAGGTGGTAAGCTCAGTAATGGCATTGTAATACTCAGAGTATGAAGACAGATATGGATCAACCTTTAATGGGCTGCCCCCATGGTTAAAGGTGGAGAGCTACCTGGACTCTTTGAACTAAGACCGGGAGACTCACGGAGAAGTAAGGCGTGGTTCCTAGAATGGAACAGAGGGCAGACGCAACTCCAGGATGAGTAGACTCTTGGAAGAGTGGTGAGCTCGTGATCACATTAAAATACTCTATGACTGTCGCACTTGGAAATAGAAATTTCCGTTTGGAGGGGTGTTGTAAGCCTTGATGTGAGGCTTGATAAATCATTCCAGAACGAGCATGGATGATAAGCTTGAAGGGGAATGTTGTCCCAAAGACAAGCGTTAACACTCTTCAGATGTGATGTGACAGACCATCTGGTTGTAGTGATCCTTTTGTGTGAGAAAAGGTGTGCTTTGGTGACTCTGGTGATTGAAAGGTTTGGCAAGTACCTGTAAACTTGGCCAAAGATGTTCTCAGAATAGTAAGCTTGGAAGAGCTGCAGGATGCAAGCATGTGCTGAAGAAGCAAGAAGACAATTGCTCACATAAATGGCAAAGGGGGTGATTGTTGGAATATTGCCAATTATGTAGCTGTCATTATCAAAGAAGATGGCTGCCATGTGAGAGTCAAAGATGGCTGCTGGTGCAGCATTTGCAGCCCCTTGACATTGTCAAAGAAGGAGGCTACAATGGTGGGTTGTGGTGGCAGCCAACAACCATTGTCTAATGTCAAAGTTTGGTAAGTTTGGCAGCCACCATTGTTGACAAAGGAGCAAGAGGAGCTGTCATTGAAGCCTATAAATAGACACCAAGAGTGCAGCACAAAATGAGAGAGAGAGCAAGAACAAAAGAGAGAAGAAGAGAGAAAGAAAGAGAAGGGCTGCCACCAGCAACCCTGCTGCTGTATGCAGCTGCTGCCCTATGTAGCAATGAGAGATGGGAGTTGAGTGGATGTGATCCTCCTCCGTGTGTTGTATTCTTTCTCTATCTCTAATAATATTAATCTCTCCCGTGGATGTAGGTAATTTGCCGAACCACGTTAAATATTGTGTGCTAGTGTGCTTAGCCTCCTTTGAGCAATGATCATGAACACTACCGTTTCGCAGGGAGAGCAGAATCCCCAACAATTGGTATCAGAGCCACCACTAGTGGTTTCTCCCACCAACACATATCAACTGCAAAGTCAACACTACAAATAATAGCAACCAAGCAGTTTTAAAAGACGTGATCATTGAGAGGAAATATGGCGAGGAAGCCTGATATGCTATGTTCTCAAATCAATGTATATCAGGTATCCTTCCACGTGATTTCCGATTTAGTAATCATTTTGAAGGAGAATATATGTTATGTTCAAGTCTAGAGAGAACTATCCACTCAGGCTAATCATTTGCCTCATTGAAAATATATTTATTACGTAGATTTTTCCGACCTGGACGTTTCGTAGTGTGTGGTTAATTATATCATCTTACTTCAAGATTAGTCGCTCATAGCCGATGAAGCCCTGATCATGCAGATTATCACTAGTGACTTGGCCAAGTGTTTCCTGGTCCCTTCCAGTGATCAGGAATACTTTAAAACCATTTTGAACCAGGTTGTTAAACAATCCAAGAACAGCAGGAATTGCTTGGCATCCTCCCTTTAATGCCCATGCCTTGAAACCAGCTGGATCGAATGGGTCACACCTACAGGACAGGACACAAACACCATTGATTAATAAGCGTATATATACCAATGGACAAAGAATATATAGGACCATGCACACATACCCATATCTCTTTTCCCTGTAGTAGAGGAGATTAGAGATGCAGGTGTCGTCAACATCTAGGATCCAAGCATCCATGCCATCATTGGAGGGATCTATCTCATTAATATAACTCAAAACTTGGTCAACAATCAAGTCAAGGTCCCTGTCATACTGTCCTCCACGCATGTAAGCTTCAACGTACCTCAAGCATTGAGAAGGGACCGTGCGCCACGCACGCACATTGTTAGCCTCCACATCCAACCTCCAGCTCAGATAATAGGAAGCGCCTTCTGGTATCATGCCGCCTCGCGGATAAGCCCGAACCCCAGTTTCCTTTGAAAAAACTGCCAGCCACAAAAATAAATACCATTTAATGAGGAGATTTGTCACATTATAGTGATCCTAGCTTACGTACTTGAAAATAAAGATGGTAACCTATGATGAGGTGGCCTTGCAACCAAAACACAGTCAGGCAGGATGAGGGAAATTATGGCTACGTAAAGAGAGGAAACGTGAGGGTATATTTATGGTAAACGTGAAAAGAAGTGTTGGGGTTAGAAAATTAGAGTATCACAAAGATGATGACATTTGGCTTATGGGAAGTAATAACGTAAGGAAGAGGTTTAATATTATTTCTCAAGCGTCCTTTCCTCGTGGAAACTGCTGAGAAATGAGGGATGGAAACTGGAAAGGTCTTTTGCCTACCTGATTTGACTAGGCTCCAGCTGTTTACTTAACTACTGATTGTTATTTTTTTATTTTTTAAAAATTATTTTTAATATAATATATATAAAAAAATTAATTTTAAATAAAATAAATAAATTTTAATTTTTATAAAAACAAAATTCACTCTTGTTGTCATGCGGCTTGACTTGTTCTCGGAGTGAAGGAGACTCTCAAATCTGAATTTAAAGTTCAGCTTTACACTATGGTTTTGGAGGAAGAACAAGGAATATCGATAGAAACTAAACCATGCATTTGTATTTTTCTTTCTTCTGACAAGTCATGTATGATTTTGAACCAATAAAGGTAGGAATATTTGTCCAGTCATAGATATTACATTATGATTTAAGATTACAAAGAAACATTCATTCTTGAATAATTTTAATATTGTGACGAGGGTGGTTGTTTTTTAAAGTTTTTTTATTTAAAAATTTATTAAAATAATATATTTTATTATTTTTCATACCCGTACGTCAAAACGATGTAAAAATATTGAAAAAATTAATTTAAAGCAAAAAAAAATTGAAATTTTTTCAAGAACAATTTTAAAACGCAAAAACAAACAGGTTTTTAAGGATAAGTACTAGGACTACTAGTACAATTTCAATTTGATAATTTCATTTTGGGTGTCCTAATCAAATACCAGTACTGGTTCAAATTGAAGACGGAGAAAAATAGTGCTTTGAAAAATGATGAAGGGCTAATATCTTATTTTCCTGGTAGAAGGTTAATTGAACCTTCCAATAAATCTAAAACTACATGAATTACAAAGAAAGTTCGGGGTGACTTCACAGCCTGCCATGAACATGCACAAGGGGACTTGGAATCTGGGATGTTCAGCCCCAGACACAGTGCCCTGAGCCGACAGATCATCGGATGATCACAGATCACAGTGCCCTGAGCAGACAAATTAATAATTTGTTTTTGAATTTATGTATTTCTCAATCTAAAGGAGTAGAACTTCAATTTTCTAACCTTTTTTTTTTTTAATAAATGAATATAAACGCAGTTTTATATATATATATATATATATATATATATATATATATATATATATATATATATATATATATATATATATATATATATATGACACTTGAATATATCTGCCCCGCAAAGAAAATGCCAGTATAAGCCTTGGAAGTATCATAGTCATTTCAATGGGACCAATGCACATTTCAAAGAAGCTTCATCTTGTCTTGCTTGCTAGGTTTGTAGTGGAAAGCAAACAAAATTTATTTAAACATGCAATTGATAGATGATACAGTACTGAAAATAACACCACTGCAAATTATATATCTTCCATTATTTTTAGATATTAAGTATAATATACTCCGGTAATCCTCGGTGATCTTTCTTAATATATTAGATTTATTTTATTGGTGATATTAATAATATTATAATTATTAGAATTTTGATGTCATCGAAATATTTTCTCTTCCCTGCACATTTAATATTGTTTCATGAAAGTGATCTGAGTAGCGATAAGATATAAGTATAACATTTTAGACTTTTATAAACTGTGACATTTCTTTTTAGAAAAAGTGATAATATGTAAAAATAGAAAAAAAGAAAAAGACAACGTGAAGAAAGACCCAAGTAGGAAGCATGTGGATGCGGTTGATGTCAGAGAGCAGACAGATTTTGGTAATGAGGAGGAAAAGGGCAGGGTCGTTCTGGCCCCAATTGCGCCACCAGATTGGAAGGGTAATCAACCGCCATGGAACCGTCACAAGTTCAGAGCATGAGAATATACATTGACCAGTGAGTCAGTGACAGTGATTTGATGATGATGATGATCCATATGCACTACTACGTACATGGCCTCAGGTTGAGAAAGACGTGACAAATAACAATTATACCTTTTGAGAAAACCAGCAATGGCGTCATATATTAGAGTTCAAATCACTGTCAGCTGACACAAACGAAATTCCTTCCTTTTGCTCACCTGTGGAGACCTAACCACGATTCAGAGGAGACATTGGTAGCTTTTAGAGGTGACCGAATGGCAGATTATGTGAAATCATATATTAGATTATAATCTTAATATGGGATTTCATGATGGATTCCACTAATCCAATAACTCAGTTAGATATATTCTTGGTCTTTTGTCGGTAAACCCTTTCTAGTAGGATTTTAAACAAAATACAAAAAACTTAAAGAATATCGTAATTCTGATATGGAATTTCAAGATGGCCCCATGATTCATGTGTTTTCTATATATATATATATATATTATCCAGCATAGAAATTTGGTTGCTAGAAGATATAAATATATAATAGAAGACGTACGGTGCCTAAAGTCATCCAGCCCACTCACATGCATGAGTCATCAAATGACAGAAACTGCACTAATGGGAGTCTGCAATGCTACCTAATTATCACAATCATCCCATTGCTCTTTAGCTTTCTATTTATTTATTTATTTTCCTTAGGTGTTGGATATTTTAATATATCATATGGAATGGTACCTCAGCGCTGCTGCCACCGAAGCGTGTAGTGGAAGGGGCCGCAATCTGCATCCACACAGCCGGTGCAATTAAGCTTATTTTCTCTTTCAGGAGATCAGAGGGTGCTGGAGCTGGCTCATCATGAGAGCAGTAGAACGCTTCTTGAACTACTGAGAATGACAGAACACAGCATAGGAAAATTGTTTAGTGCAATTCAGCTGTTCAAAAACCATTCCTGTCTTCAGCGAAGCAGTTAAATAGCTGTCCAAATCAAAACAAACAAATATGATTATCCTGTTTTAAACAAGCAAGGATAATGTTCTTAAGAATAGAAGGTCCAGTGATTAGAGTGCAAATTGACCATGGAGACTTAAGATTTAGCCTGTTCTATCTGAAATTTTTCCGTGGCTGTGCCACACAATGTTTGCCTGACTAGTCAGAGTGGACATAGATGGAGTATATATCCTCAAGAAAAATATAGTTATGCATATATATCCAGTCAAATGGAAAACAAAAATAATAACAAGCTTTGATTTTCGACAAGAATGTCTTAGGTTCAGACCAGACTTGTATTCTTTGTTCTTTGATTTCCATTCCTTGGGTTAAGCTACATTAATTAAAAGCTGATGTAGAAGCATCCTCTTACTCTTGAAGTGAAAACCCTAATAGTGAAATCCATGATGAAGTGCCCATAGAAAAGTATTATAGATCTAGTGGAGCAGCCAACATACAGAAAAGATTGTTATGTTTACAACAAAGATGCAATGATTTAGTGGATATATAAAAAATAAATTTGCTCACTGCTATTATTGTAGGTTTTTGGCAGCAACTGATAGCTTGTTTCTATATCAGTTGGTATAATAGCTAGAATAGCATCTGATAATTTGTTCATACATCAAAAGTCTTAGCAGTGAGCTTAATTAACAACAGCAATTGATGATAAAGAGAAAAAAAAAAAACCTGATGATAACATGCTAGTTTTATTCTCTATGGATATGAATTATTCCCAACTCTTCATCGATTAGTTGGCTTGTAGGAAGAACATGAATAGTCTAATGGTAGCATAAACCTTGCAGGAGGTCAACAAAAAGAAATAATGCAAGACTGCACGACCATGCACACTGTGAATAACTAGCTGCCATCCGGCCCAGAGGATCTAGATTGGTTGTGCTCTGCATAATCCATGAACAAATAGATTGAAAATAAATAAAGCTAACAGTTCTTTAGGAAAAAATCTCAGGAGTGCACCACACATTAAATTACATTGCCATTAGGCTTAATATTCGGTTACTAAATTCCCATGTTGAAATAGAAAACAATCTCAAAAAAGAAAAAAAAAATTCTGTTGAGCAAACTTCATGTTTTCTCAAGGATTATATTTATAAAAATTCCATCAACCAAAAGTATTTGGCGTCGCTGGAGAATAAACTGCTATATATATATATATATATAGTGCTAATTGATAATAAAACATCCAAGATAAAAAAAAAAAAAAAAGGGAGAAAAAAAAAAGGAAAACCTTAATTAGCACTAAACCTGAACCTAAATAACAAAAGACATGCTACTAAAACTTGAGATACATAGTGAGACTCATCTTCTTCTCTTGCAAATTGTTGAGTTTTAGCAAGAAATTAACAAACTAAGAAGAAAAAAATGAAAAGAAATTAAAGAAAAACAAGAACAATTAACGACACAAAGATTTCTAGCGACTCTAACAGGGATATCTCTACGTACCTCTCATCTCTTCCCTTCAAGAAAGAACTTTCAACAACCTTTCATTGGTAACTAGGATGAACATGATCAATGTTATTGCTTCCAAAGGAAACAAGATTGCCAAGTCTAGTTGTTGACACTTCATTGAAATTTCTTCAACCTCGCCGTTGAAATCAAACTCTATTGTCAAGTTGTATGTGTAAACTAAGCCGATTCTCGAGTCTATAATCACGTTGAATGCATAGAGGGTAGGATGACTCGCTACTCCAAGGCTGAAACTACAAGTAACTCCATCATAAAAGTCAAATGGGGCACACAAACTTTTCATCGACACAAGGTGACTACTCACATATGGAGACTTCTCCATGTCAACTAATATCACCAAAAAAGGTGATACAGTCGAGCTTGCAGAAACTTAAAAATCTAAGTCAAGCGAGGATCTGAAACTACTAGATAAGGGTATGACCTAGAAAAACTATGTGGATGGCCTAACATATGCTTTTATGGTCCAACGAGATAGGTCTAGGTCCAAGAGAAGGTCTGGTCATGTCAGGCTAGGTTAGCACTTTAAAACTAAAATAACAAAGGGTCTAACTGTTAGATCGAACTTAAATTTTTCTAAATGATTCTACAAGTAATAGAAAGTTATAATATCACTTATTAGATCGTTAAATCTTCTAGAATTAGGCCTAGAAGTTGTTGTTTAGACCAATTTTATTATTTTCCTAGGATTTCTCATACTTATTATTTTTATTTTGGATTTTATTTTAGTTTCCTTAGTTTTTTTGGATTTTAGGTTGTTTCCTAGTAGAGTTGGGTTTTCCTAATCTATTTAAAGGTCTTGTAAACCTCTTGAAGAGACAACCACCATATATTTAAAATTTAGAGAATAAAATTGTGAATTTAGGGTTCACATCTGCAACCTTTTTTCTCATTAAAATTCTTGTGTTTTTATGCTATTGTTATCCTATTAGATTTTACATGTATCGAGTTGGTATCAGAGCCCAACAATCTTAGGTTTTATATTGCTTATTTGCTGTAATTTCATGGATAATTGTTTGATGTTAACAACCATGATAGGAAGAGGTCATAGAGCAAAGTGTGGCCAAGAATGAATGAGAAAGCTCCCATTCAGGAGAGAAATGTCAGAAGCTTGTCATGGAGAACATGCAGAGGCAGATCACAAAATTGACTTGTAGGCTAGAAGAGAGAGAGAGCAAGTGCTAATCAAAGGAGAACCTCATGACAAGGAAGAGATCAAATCTAGGGATTTCAAGTTTCATATTAAATCCCCTGAGTTTGTTGGAACCTTACAAGCAAAAGAGTTTATAGATTGGTTGAATCAAGTAAAGAGAATTTTTTTTTTCATATAAAAAGGTTATTGAGTGGACGCTAGTTAAATTAATCACAATTAGATTAAAGGGTTGGGCATCTTCTTGGTAAGAACAATTGAAGAAGACACAAGAAAGACAAGAAAAATCAAAAATAAATGAGTGGGACAAGATGGAGATGAAGAAAAGTGAGAACTTTTTTCCTTTTGGCTATTCCCAAACTCTAATTAGAGGCTTCAAATGTTGAAACAAGGAGGTGAATCAATCAATGAATACACTGTTGATTTCTACTAGTTAGTAGCTGAGAATAATTTGGAAAAAATAGAAAAACAGTTAGCGACAAGGTATTTGAGAAGTCTATAACAATCCATACATAATGTATTGTGTCTCTAGATTTTATGGACAACTTCTAAGGCTTTTCAAAGGGCCTTGATAGTTAAGAAGTAGTAGGCTATTAGGTCTGTTAATAGAGATTTTTTAGCAGATTAGAATAATAGAGATAAAGGGCATAATAATAATCAAAGGGATACTACCATACAATCTATGCCAGCTCAATAAAATCAACATATGACGGGTTAAAGTTTTGGCTTTAAAATTTGTTGCTTTAAATATGGTGAACTAGGGCATTAGGCTAGCGAATGTAACAAAGTAGAGAGTCTTTATAAAAACAATTTTTGATAGAGAAGCTATCAAATATGGATCTTAAGTATGATGATGACTCGAGCAGTGATGGGGATATTTTTCATGGAGATGTGTTAAAATAATTAAGATGAAACACAAAAAGGAGGCTAGAATTCTGAATGATCTGCATATTATGAGTGCTTAGTCTTAACCTAAATATAAATAAAGTATATATAGGTTAAACTGAAAGTACTATTCAACCCTTACTAAATAAGACTACACAAATATTATTTAACAGGTGATATTGCCCTTGTTATTAAAAATATTATATTAATGCTCAAGGGTGATTCAAAAAAGAATTGGCGGCGTATAACTATCTTTCATTCTATATGCATTACCAAAGACAAGTTCTGTAACTTGATTATAATTAATGGTAGCTTTGAGAATATAATGTCTGTGAAGGCAATAAATGAAGCTTCAACTGAAAACTAAAAATCATCCTAAGCAATATAAGCTAATATAGATGAATAAAGGCACTAAGGTAATTATTGATAAATGTTGCTTTGTTTCCTTTTTTATGGGATAAAAATATTTTGATAGTCTTTAGTGTGATGTGGTGTCAATGGATGCGTGTCACATTCTACTGGGGAAGCCATGTTAGTTTGATAGGAGTAATGATGGTAGAAAAAATACATAAACCTTAAACATCAAAGGAAAATGTATAGAATTTACACCTATAAAGGAAAGGTGGAGATGAGGACTAAAAAAAAGAATATGTTGTCTTTATCATATTTTATGGCAGAGATATAGGTGAACGAGTAATATATGCCATAGTTCCTAGTAGCGGAACGGTTGGAGAGGAGGATGATGTTGTCGACAACTTTGAGAAAGTACAGGGTATGATAATAGAATTTGCATATTTGATCCTAGACAAGTTACCCCAAGGATTGCCACCCATGCAATATATCCAGAACTAAATTGATTTGATTGCCACCCATACCTTCCAAACATACTAGTTTATAAACTTATCCCTAAAGAAGCTAAAGAGTTGCAAAGACAAGTGATGGAGTTGTTAGAGAAGGGATATATTTAGGAAATTCTTTGGAATTATACTGAACAGTCGATCCTCACCTCTCCTTTATTTTAGCAACTTATCCTGACCTCGCCAAGATCTCCCCGGCAACGATGAGTCCATATGCAATACCAATTCTTCTAGTCTTAAAAATATGATAGTTTATGGTGTATGTGTATGGATACTTAAGTCATTAACTAGATCACAATTAAATATAGATTTCTAATACTAAGGCTAGATGACATGATAGATCAGTTAAGGTTCCAGATTGTGTTTGAAGGTTGATATTAAAAGTGGTTACCATCAAATAAGAATCAAGCTAAGAGATGACTGAAAAAAGCTTTCAAAACACAACAAGAGGTTTACGCATATGGCCTTTTCTTATGCATCCACTCCATAAGGCCCTTCAAGTCAGGTCACCAGAACTTTTGGCAGCAGCTTGTGATTTGTAATCGATCAAAACAGACTCAAAATAAGCTTTGAAATGGGCTTTGAATCCAAACTTCTGCACCCAAGTCGCCTATAAAAAACATCATTATGCTAAGCAAGAAGCACAAATCAATCAAATATGTGGCACACAAGGAGGGGAATCAATAAAATTGCAAAAGCTAGAGCACTCAATCGACCTCCGAATATGGTGGCATGGCTATGCTGAAGATATTGATACATTGGCTGAAAACGGTGAAAGATAACACCTTTTGATCTCAGGAGAAGGCCTTGTACATGATGAGAAAACGCTTCACTCAGGCATAGACCAGAACCGGGAAATGTTAATCGTATTCCCAGTTAAGTGATCAGGTTATCGGACACGCTCTTCATTTCCTGGTTACAGGATACACAGCTCCAGGGGTTCCCGTTCAACCACATGTTATTTGTTCTAACTTAAGTTAATCGTCTTTGTCAACTGTCATCTAACTAGAGCCAAACATCCCACCATGCCATGGTTGTTTATCCCCAAATTTCATTGGAAAACACCATTGAAAGTTCAACTAATCCTTGAAGTATCACGTTGAAGAACAAGTACGAAACATGGATACAAATAGACTCGTGAAATAAGTTTTGATATTTTCTAGTTCTTTACACTAGAACCCAGGTGACAGAATAACTAATAGAGCTGTAGCATGCTGGCTTCCGAGATAACAACTAGACCCAGCAAGAAAACACCTAACTGCATTGGTTCACTAATTTATCTACTGGCAAATTTCCAAAGATCCATAAACAAGCCGGCCATCTACAGAACACCAAGCAATCGAGATATCACATAATCCCAAGCTTACATATGCAAATAGTTTAGACCAAGTACAAGGTTCTCTAAACCGCAGCCATTTAGCCCATTATCATTTCTTGGAAAACAGCTGACAGAGACAACTGCAGAAATGGCAATAATGGTAACATGTTTTGGCAATTTAACTGAAATCTGGGAATACAATTCAAAACAATCTTCCTTTTCCCTGCCAAATACAAGATTAATTATGCATATGTTTTGATAACTTCAAATGAAAGCATAACCATTTCCTCCAAGCGCCTCTGTTTACTCCATAAATCAGTCACGTTCACTAATGGCAGTTAAATGTTCATCAATTTCCTCAGTGGACAGCACTCTGAAAATACGATCACCTGTTCTCACAACTCCCACCTGGCAAAAAACCAAACACTGACTGTTATAAACCATTTTACTTGTACAGGTAAATTGATTAAACGGCATTTCCATGCCATATTCTAAAGGTCAGCATATGTAGCACACACTGCACAAGGGGCATCTCATAGGCAACTGGGAAAAAAAAAGGAAAAGGTACTTGGCCCATATTCCGAATTCTATTGGAAAGTCAACAGCAGGAAAGCCACCTTAACAGAAATGGAAATGCCAGAGATCAGTCATAGGCCACATGTCGGAGAAGACAAATTACACTGAAGTTTCTTTATTTTTTAAGTTTCAGCCTTCACGGGATATTTAATTTCGATCATTTAATATTAGTGGTCGAGTATCACTAACAGCTGGAAGTTTAAAGTGAGACATCAAACCTCTATCTCAGTAGCCTTGAAATCCTCTTGAAGAACAGATTGCAGAGCAGAAATAGCAGTCTGCACAACAAAACCAATATGCAGTATTAGGATATAAAAAATGTTATTTCTGGAAAAAACAAAAAACCCATTACAAATAATCTAAAAGTAGCTTTGCACCAATTCATGAAATAATCAAACAAAAACCAGTAACATTTATCCTCTATTTTATTTTCTAGTTCTATACTCAGAATCCTCTCATAGCCAATAATCAAACAAAAACCAGTAACATTTATCCTCTATTTTATTTTCTAGTTCTATACTCAGAATCCTCTCATAGCCCAGGAAATCAAATAATGCAGAACAAAAATCATGTGAGAGAAAATAAACACACAATAGTTATACCCTTGAAATTCCTTAACACCATGAGGACAAATTAAAAGTTGTTGGGTAGTGCGTTTTATATGGCCCAAACAATTCCATGCATATTAAACCACATTCAAACCCAGATAGAAAATAAACACACAATAGTTGACATGCATGGCCAATCATAAGTTAAAAAAAAAATATACAGTCCTTCAGCACGTCATTTCCAGGAAATAGGAAATAGGCATAAGTACCTGCACAGTTTCCTCATAGGAGAGAGAAGGGTCATTTTTCATTTTCTTTTCCAGGAAATTGATAGCCTCTTGTTCTTTCAATCCAGCACTTGTAGCCTGCAACATGAGTGTAAAGTTACGTTCCTCAAGCAAAACGCATCCTTAGAATTATGTACAATGCAAAGCTAAAATAAATCAATATGCGATCAATAAATTCTCATATTCAAAAACAATCATTTCAGGAGTTGCATCATACACCATTAAGTGATCATATCATGAAAACAGGTAGTTTCATGAATGTAATATCTGCACTGTTCATTGGCTGCCAAATCTAGTAAACATACTTAGAAGGCAAATTAATTGACCTAGCTAAACAACAAATAACAAAAGTTGCTCGATTTTAGGGAGTGGAGTACTTGAAAAACATAGATCACCACAAAAGGCAATAGACATTGTCATGTGAAATTCAAAAGCATACATGCTAAATTATCTGATATTTTTTATCCTGAGGATATAGCTTAAGCATGTCTTTAAAGAAATATTTATCTCAACTTCATCCAAGTTTCTTTGGTTATATGATCATGGGATTCACAGATGCTTTCATTATACAATAGAGAAACAGCACACTTAGAATAAAACATCAATAATGTAATGCATTTTCGAGAAAAGAACAAGATTGCCAATTACCTTGTGACCAAAATAGTGTCCAGCTGGATCACACTTGTAAAGTTGAGGCCCGTTCTCTTCATCAATACCCAAAATCATAGCAACTTCACAGAAAAAGATACGGTAAAGGTGTCAAAATAAATAAATATAAGAATAAGACCAGCAGCATCAATTAGCTTGTATAAATGTCCACAAAAAAACACTCAGATACACCTTATAAATAGCACATTGCGTGAAGATGTAAATCATCTTAAGAACTACAACAGAACAAAAAACAAAAACAAGAGCCCATACCAACTCCAAGAGGTCTCATATATGCATGCTGAGTATAAACTTGTGATTTGTCTGCGATCCTACATATGCAGAAAAATTTTAAATTCAATATTATACGGATGGAAAACAAACATGGTTAGAGAAGAAGTCGTCAGTTAAAACTAGAGAATGAGCTTATTGGCAGGAAAAGTTAAGATGAAACCTAAACTTGCTATCAGTAACC
Source organism: Populus trichocarpa (assembly GCF_000002775.5). Lineage (NCBI taxonomy): Eukaryota > Viridiplantae > Streptophyta > Magnoliopsida > Malpighiales > Salicaceae > Populus > Populus trichocarpa. The sequence continues at coordinate 8,595,585 of NC_037290.2, read as the reverse complement.
CAAACAGAAAAGGATCCATCCCACATATCGAAAAACTCAAACATAATCAAATATAGGTATAGGATCATGGAAAACACAAACATACCATCTGGCTAATGCATCGACAGGCATTTCATACCCATATCTGAACCTAAACTCCGCCGCTTCATTCCTTGCTTGTTGGACTAAGTTCCTTGCATCAGCTAAAAAATCCAAACAAAAAGAAACTTCTTATCATGCTGAAACCGAAAAACAATATATATCACCAATTACTTGAATGCCACAATTATTATTTTTTTCTCTAAGAAAGAAAAGGAGGAAAGCAAAAGAAGTAGACCAGTCATGCCGGTGGCGAGTAGACCAAGAAACTTGGTAATAGAGAAAAGGTGAGTAACACTAGTCTGATCCAAAAGCTTGTCCTGATCCCTCATTCAAAAAACAATTAGCAAAAAAAACAAAAACCCTAGATCAAGGCAGTTAATCAAATTAAAAAATAAAAATAGGAAAAAGAGTGATTGACTCACCGGAACCTTCTTTTGAGTAACAACACAGACAGAATCGCTGCCGCGAACTCCAATGGAAGTGGTGGAAGCAGCCTTCACTGCCTTGAACGCATACTCTGCACAGAAAATCTCAATATCCATTCAACTAAAACCGAGAGAGAGATAGCAAATTTCAATAACAGTAATCGAAGACAGTACATACCGACTTGAAAGAGGCGACCTTCAGGGGAGAATATAGTGATATGCCGATCATATCCACCTCCGCTTCCTCTACTCATTCTCTCTTTTTCTTTTTCTTTTTCTTTTTAAGAGTTTTCTGCGTCTGGTTCTGCTGGAAGAAGGAAAGAGTTTTAATAGAGATATTACTGACTCGCTGGAGAAGAAACCTTGGAAGGCTAAAGTCGTTATGTTCACCCTGTATTTTCTTAAATTAGTCAGTTTAGTCTCTTTTTAGACTATTCGTTCAATTGAGCCCCATATTTTATTATTACAGTCAGTTGAGGCCCTATTTGTAACTTCCTATACCTTATGTGGAATTTTATTTATTTATTTTTCCCGTATAAAATTAAATTATAGTTCCGAGTTAAGACTTAAGCGATAAGAATTTGGATAGAAGCTGCATATTGGACTCAATAAATTAATTAGAAAACATTGGGGTTCAATTGAACTAACAGCTTGATTTATTTTACTAAACAGCATCGTTTTATTCTGTAAGAACATGCGGGTTGGAGCCCTAGGCAAACCTCAAATGTAATGTGTCAATTATAATCACAATTACAATATATAAATAATTACTACTGTTTTTTTTTATAGCAAAGTTAGATGGTAAACAAATCTATATTGAACTATTATCTCGAAAACAAATCTAAATAATTATCTTTATTGAATTATTATCTCCAAAACAAATCTAATTACATCAATCATAGTTTTTTTTTTTTTGGTTCGAATGTAATAGCCTAGATTTTTCTCCGCTTTCCTTTTCTAAACAACTTTCTCTCTCTCTTTCATAATCGAAAGATAAAAATATAGTAAAAATAAAGTTTGAGAATCAAAACGAACAAACCTAAAACTATTAGGACCACATATATAAAAAAAAAATCTTCAAGGAACAAAGTGTAAAAAAACAAAAATTACAGGGACCAAGTAAACAAAAACTAGAAAAATAGGGGGACAAATATGAAAAAACTTAAAATGTAAAAGGACCAATATTTAAAACTATAAGGATTAAATATGAAAAATCTAAAAACTTCAAGGGTCAAAGCGTAAAAGATTATAGCTACAGTTGTTTACCATGTTTTTTTTTGTATTATTTACTAGATTATTTATTCACGCTACCTTGTGGATCAAATCAAATTTTTTAAAGTATTTTAAAAAAAGAAGCATTGCTAACGTGTTTTCAAAAAGGAAAAAACTAAAACCATGTAAGTATTGATCCATGTGATTCCATCAACTTGGCAAGTCTAAAGGTAATCTAAATAACTAAAAAATATATATAATTTAACTAAAAAGAAGATTTCAAGACAATCTTTTTTAAAAAAAATATTGAGATGATAACATATTAGATCAACTCGAGTCAACTCAGATTAATATGTAAAATTTTCACTCATGTTATAAAACCATGATAACCTCATAGAAAGTAAATAAAAATATATATAGTAGCTCAATTGTCAATCAACTCAATTTTAAATAATAAAATTGAAAAAAAATCAATTAAAAACAAAACATGAAGACCATATACCACCCTTGTGAAAGTGATATAAAAAATATTTAACCCATTTTTCATGTTTTGTTTGTTTTCTAGTTTTTTGAAAATTTAATTAAAAAAACATAAAAATCTAATTTAACCTTTGTAAAAGTAATATCAAAGACTTTTATATTACTTTTACAAAAGGTTAAATTATATTTTTATGTTTCTTTTCCTTTTATTAAATATTTTATATAGTTTTAATGCTCTATTGTTTTTTTTTATTAAATATTTATAACTTAAAAAATTGAGTTTTAATGTTATTGCAATCCATGTTGGTATTCACATTGTGACAACACATCCTTTTTATCGGTATGCTGTTGGGCCTAGTATGCTGGCCCATACATTTTGCACAAATGCTTTTCTCAAATGGTCCAGCAATTTGATAGTAAGTGATCATCTTCATGCTTCAGTTATTAGTTTTTATTGGAGGGTTCTCCTGCCATGGCCCATCTAAGGATTCAGTATATATGGTTGGTCCGTGGTGGGGTTCATATCCTAACAAATGATTTATAATGCTTCAAATTTAAGGAAAGAAAAAGGGAAGAACTAAGAAATATCGCATGCTTCGGATGGTATGATATCAATGAATATATTTAGTAATTAACTTGTTAATTGTTCATGCTTCAGATCAGATTTAAATTCTTTTTTGTCAACACAAAAAAGAACATACAATTTAATAAAATAAATTAAGAATTATATCTATCAATAAATATATAATTTTAATAAAAGATACTTTACCGCACTATGAATGGAACTCTTCAAAAAAAATTATTTAACTATACAACAATAAAGTTATTTCTTGAAAAAAAATATTTCAACAAATCATTTAAGCGAATTCTAAATCAGCATAATATTAAATAATGAATTTAAAAGAAAAAAAACTCCCTGACCAAATTAGAAAAAAGGGTATACAATTGCAATTCACTAATAAATTTAGCACATTCTTTGTATTTATTTTTAATGTTTTCCTCAGAATACAGCTAGTAGATTTGCATAGTCATGAAGATTTAAAAGGGAAAATAAAAAATATAGATTCATGAAGTTCAGTAAGCAGCTCCATGCTAACATGACACTCAGGAGCTCCATGCTTGCTCTTGTTTTAAGTGATCGTCTTGCCACACCTAGCTAGGGTTATGAAATTTAGCTTTTAGGGTTTTTGGGGGAAGAAATCCAAATTAGGTCACGGGCAAACAAATGAACTACTTACTATCCCTGTGTTTTTCTTTCAACATCAGGAAAAAGGGAGGAAAGTAGAAATGTAGAAGAAAGGTCAGTGTGATGTTATTTCACGTGAGATTCTCTGTGCAAAGACGTAGAGTTGTAAAGAATTCAGATGTTCTTGATCCTCTTAATTTCTTTTGACTTTGTTTCTCTCTTTTCTTTTTCTTTTTCCTTTTCCCCTCATGGAACAGAAGACGCTGAAGGTGGCTGGCTGCTTGTAATGAGAGCATAGTTTTGAAATCCGATCCGGTCTGGAGAGTTGATCTGGAGCTGAAACGGGGCCGGGTTGAAAAAAAATAAAAAAAGAAAAAACCTGGTGTGATCCGGTAGACAGGTCGACTCAACGGGTTGACCCGGCAACCCGGTCAAAAACCCGGTTACAACCCGTTAACTTTTGTTTTTTTACTAAAACGACATCGTTTTGATTTTTAAAAAAATTGACCCAAGTGACCCGGTCAAAACCCGAAACCTGGACTTTGGACCGGGCCGGATCTAAAAACTATGAATTAGAGGATTGTTTTTTTTGTTTGGAAATAGATTGAAATAATATATTTTTTTATTTTTTTAAATTTATTTTTAATTTAGCATATTAAAATGATATGAAAATATAAAAATATATTTTTAAAAAAATTAAAAAAAATTAATTTTTTTCAAAAATATTTTTAAAACACAAAAATAATAGTGAACTTTCACTTCCAGCATCAATTTAGGGTATTGTTAACTTTCCAAATTTTAGGTTGTTTTTTTTTTACAAAAAAAAAAAGAAAGAAAGAAAGAAAAAAAAAGAAACTATCGTTTGTTGCTGTCGGTATAGCCTAAAAGGGTAGAAGTAGATGATAGCTGTTATGGTTGTATAATTGATTTTCTTGGCATCTTTGATACATTTGAACAACATGTGAGGTTAGGTCCGTGACCAATAGCTCCGCTAAAAAGCCAATTTAAATTTAAATTGAAGATTTGTTTTTTAATTGAAATACATTACTAATTGCATTACATCATCAATATTCATTATAATTATCAAATATTAGATAATAATTATCCTCCAGCTTGGCCACCACCGTTTAATAAGATGAAAATTTTGCAATTGGAAAGGTGATTTTTTTATTCTTATTTTAAAAAGTGCCCAAGATTTATTTTAATTTTATTGATGATTTCTTTTTATTTTTATTAAATGAATGACATGGGACGACAATTGTTTTGTTGTAATAACATTTAAATTTTTACTCTTTTTATGTATAAAAATATTGTCATATAAATAATAAATAATAAAACTTTAGTGGCTCTTTACGGGATAGGATTAAGTGTCTTTATCTATGTTTACCTCTCAGATTTTTTACTTGATATTTAGTTAAAAAAATATATAATTGTGATAATATTGATATTTATTAATGTACAAAAATCTCAATAAATTTTAGTAAATCTTGAATTTACAATGTAATTAAATCCTCACAACCACCTCACGCTAACCTCATCATATAAATTCGCAACATTTATAAGGGTGGGACCATTGTAATTGTCTAAAGACTCCACTCTTCCCAAATATCATCATATTGTTATGTCCCTTGGAAAAGCAATTCTATCATTAGCTACAAAAGAAAAGGATCATGGCATTTGAGCCTAGAAAATATCATGATATAAGTTTATTAATTATTTATTTTATTACAGTGAAATTACATTACAAGCCCTTGAAAAAGGGATGGTCAGATTGATCATGTGAGATTTTCTATCGATCTTATTATAGAACTGTAAATAAATTACTATGAATATGAATTTTTACAGTGAAATTACTATTTTTTTTTAACAATAGATATTTTTATATTAAGGGTAATTTAGTATTCTTTTTTAGTGGCTCATTAAAATTGTTAATAGGTATATGTTTTTTTTTTGAAAACATTTAATAGTCAAATGACTTATTTACTCTCACCGTAGAAAAAATTTAGAACTATTGACCAATAATTTTTTTATTTTTTTGTTTCTTAGAATACAATAAAAAATATATTTTCCTTTAAAAATAGATAAAAAAATAAATCATACGGCTAATGGCATTTTAGTCCTTTCACAAAGGGTTTTTTTGGTAAATTTTCAAACTCATGGAGTACATTTTGATCTTTTTATGTTGAATAATTAATTTTTTATTCAAAAAAACTGATGGCACATGCTCATCATGCACTAGCACGTGAGAGATATCCGTGTCTTTTAGAGGCCAGCGCGACACCTCTTGGTGGTCAAATCTAACCTTTTTTTATGTTACTAGAAGTGCCACCACATCCTCTTTCTTCATGTGTGGCGTGTGACAAAGATTAATGAATGACTTGTCACCGGTAGTTGTTTCTTTTTTTTTTTCAATCATTCTCTTTGCTTTTTGTATTTTAATTTCATTCTTTATTCTTTTGATTTTTATTCTTGGTTTTTGTTTTATAAAAGTTTTGTTTGTTTTTAATTTAGTCATTCAATTACACCTTATCATATATTATTTTTTTCAATTCGGTTCCTATTCTTTTGATTTTTAATATTTTTCTTGGCTTTTCCATTATATTTTTATTGGTTTTCAATTTCATCATTCAATCAAGGTTTATGGTGCATTAATTTTTTTAATTTGGCGCTCACTTTTTTTATTTGATTTTCCTTTTGTTAAAGTTAGTTTTCTTTTCAATTTAACCATCAAGTAAGAAAAAATGGTTGCCCTCTAATTTTTTTTATTTTCATTCTCATTCTTTTAATTACAATATTCTTTTTTGGTTTCAGATCATTTTGTGTAATTGATTAATTTCATGGTTTCATCCTTTAGCGTTTGATTCGCTAGACATTGAGCTTCATGATTTTTTTATTTATAGTGTTTTTGATCTAATGACCTAAGTCACAAATTTGAAAAGTTAATGAGGGTCAACATCCCTTTATTTTTGCTCATTTTCTTTTCTAATTTCAGTGTTCTACGTTATTTTGTTTTTTTTAAAGACTGGTTTTGTTGTTATTTTCAATTTTTTTTCTATTAGTTTATTCAGTCTCATGATATAGGCCACCAATTTTGCAGGTCTTTTTTGAATAAAGGTTTTTTTTATTTTAATTATTTTATGTGTATTTAACTTTTGGAGATATTATTCTGATTCGTCTATATTTTTTTGTTGTTTTTATATAGATTAAATGTATTTTTTAAAAACAAAAAATATTTATTTTTAGATAATATTTCTAATATGTTTGATCTTGCATATTTTTTTCTTTTAATTTTATTCAATTAGTTTCACGTGTGTGATTATTTCTATTATTATTTGATTCAATAAAAAATCAATTTTAATAAACAAATTCAGTAAACACAACCAGATAAATATCATATATTATGGGATCAAATATTTTAATCTATATCTATCTCTCAATTATTTTAGTTTCGCTTTTAGTTATTGTTAACAACTTTTTATCCACTTATTTATATAGATGAATATCAATTTATTTAATTAGATACTTGCATAAACTTTTTGATTTATACTTTGATTTTTTATGTAAAAAAACACATCGAAATAACTTGTATATTTAATTTTTTTTAATATATTATCTATAAAAAAAGTGCATGTCAAATAACTAGTAAACACGAGTGGATTATTCCTTACATGGATTCAAAAAATTAGTTGGATGAAATGATTTGAATACCTTTACACCAAAGATAACAAAATGATCAAGATGACACTAGTTTGATTTTCTTTCATGTAATGATAATTAGCGAAAGTTAAAGGGTTTAACTTCCCGAGAATAAAAATAAGTTGAACTACAAAGGCAATTGATGCTGGTTAGAATATTATAGATTGTAAATCTCAATGAATTAGTATAAGATAAAACTAAAAACCTGAATATCATATATTTTTTTTTAATTTTTAAATTGCTTGGACATATTAATATTAAAAATAAAAAAATATTATTTTAATATATTCTTAAATAAAAAATATTTTAAAAAATAATTGCAATTATAATACTAAATAATCTCTTAAATTGATAAATAAATTAAATAGAAACAAGTATATTCGGGCAGATTTACCATTCTGTCTTGTTATCCTCCATTGACAAAAACTACACCTGAGCACCGATCTCCCTAAATCTGGCTCTCTAAAGGCTAATTAATTATGTTTTGACCATACCCACAAAGAAAAGCAGGTAAAAGATCATATTTATCCCCACTATTATAAAATCCTCAATTAAGTCCCTTTACAAAACCAATTCTCACATGGGTCCCCACATACCGGACAGTACCCAATTGACCATCTTCATGAAAATATATTTCCCTTTTAAATCATATAAAACAGGAAATATTTATTGTATTTAATACACACCGTTTTGTCATAAATCCCAATGGTGGGGGTGGGATGGGATAATTAATTTGGTCATGTTTGGCTGATGGGCACTCGATTGATAATAGTTTTTTTTCGGAGACCCATTTGATATTCATATGGTGATTGGGGACCAAATATGTACTCTGTTCATATAAATAATTAAAAAAAACACAGATCCAAACCCCTTTCTCTCTTACATGACGTAAAACATTGAAGAAACCAAAAGAGAACTCGGTGACTGACTGTCTCTCTTAGCATCAACTGCACTCTCTCTCTCTCTCTCTCTCTCTCTCTCTCTCTGTCCCCTCCTTCTTTCTTGCAGTAGATCTCTCCATCCTCTCTGTCTCTGTCTCTGTCTCTCTCTCTCTCTCTTTGACATACATTTTGCTGCTTTATAGAAGCTAATATGTGGATGTTGCTGGTAGTAGCTTAGCTAAAGAAAAAAAAGGAAAGAAATGATGAATAATAATATTAATATTATTAATAATAGTAATAATAATAATTCTAGGAGCACTAATGGGAGTTTGAGAGAATCTCTAGTGGCAGGGAGGAATATTCCGATGGGATCCCAGTACTACCGCCGTGGTCATAATGTGACGGGTGGCGGTGGTTTCTCTAAAAATAATAATGGCACGGACGAGAACTTGGATCTCTTCTCCAAGAACCGCCGCGGTCTCTCTGTCTCCTCCGATGAATCTTCTGATGGTATGTTATGGATTTTCTTTCAGTTATGTTGCCGGAAATGCCCTCGGTGGTGTTTTGTGTTTCTCGCAATCCTTTGATGAGGTGCTGGAACGAGGAAGAGGATAATTTGGTCATTTTACTGACGAATGAGAGATTTGGAAATGAAAAATGATGTCACTGACTAATATATATATTGAACACTATATATAATAAAAGAAACAGAATAGGAAAGAAAATAAAATCAAAACGTTGTCGTTTCTATTGCTAGCATGGCGGCCAGTTTGGAAAGAACTACCATTGCCTCTTCTCTTATTTTTGTGTTTAGTTTTGATGGATTTGATTCATTATTTATTGATCTCTGAATTTACAGATATGGTGATTTATTATATGGGATTTTTCTCTTAATTCCCAATTTTATTTTAATTTAGCCAGGACTGACTTTTGCTTGTCTATATGGCTGTGATTTTCTCTCTGTTTCTATATATATAGTTGTTCTTGTGGGGAAAAATGTGTGGTGGTCTTATGATTTGAAGTGGGGTTATTGGTTACAGTTTCAGTGAAATTGGAGAGACTTGCAGTTGGCTCAGCTAAATTTGCAAGGAGCGGGATCGATGATCTGTTATCATCCACGGAGGGAGGGAAGCATGATTATGATTGGTAAATCTCTGACGCTTTCCAGATTCGGCAATTACATGTTAAAGTTTTTTTTTCAGATTTTTTTGTTCCTTTATTTTTGGTCAACATCATTGATGCTAGTTGTGTCTGGTATAAGATTTGTTTCATTTGGAATTCTGGATTCAAAGTTAAAAATTTCTCAACAGATTTGTATCGATATTGATATGTGTAGGTATGTTGGATTGATAGTTCCAGGGGAAACATGGTTTGCTAAAGGATCAGATTGTCTTGGAAGTCCTTTAACTTTGGATAATCAGTCCCCCTTTTCTGCTTTGATTAAAGATATTTTGGAATGGATAGTACAATTTAGGCAACCCAAGAAGAAAAAAAAAGAAGGAACTCTGATTCTTATGTTGATGGCACATAGGGATCTCTTATAGAGTTTTGCGTTCTAGCCTTTAATGAATTCAAAATGGAAATCCTGACCTGCTTTGTTCTGATGCTTCTCAGAGTTGCAGACAACTTTGCACTGCTTATTTCGAATGGTGAGCAATTTTATTGTGCAAGATAGAGAAGAGTATCATGAGAAACTCTCAAAATGGCAGTTGGACATGGTTGAATACCATTCAAAATATTTCTAAGCGCTTTCTTATAGACCAAAAACTTGACATTTTTAATATGAGTTGAAGTTCTAACCAAGACATTGTCCCGCTGTTAATTTATTTGCACTTGACTGACAAGATTTAGCAAATAATTTAGGCTTGAAGTATTAGCAGTTAAATGTTCGTTTTGTGTTGAATAAACATCCATAGGCTAATCTTGTTACTCTTGTATCGAAAACCAAGAAACTAGCATTCATATACCATAACCCATACTTATTTCTTTTTTTGTCATCAGGCTTCTTACCCCCCCTGGAACTCCTCTTTCTCCTCCGTCGGAAGGAAGTGAATCAAAACCAACTTCAGTGGCTCCACGAAGCAGTTCTTTGGCTAGATCAACTTCTACTACCAAGGCGGTTTCTAGGGTATGCTCTCCTTTTCTTTCTCTAAGCTATGCACTGTCAGTCTTTGCCCCAATTTTAGATCATTTTATGCTTGTTGAATTACCCCCTGTTTGAGCAAGAATATTTCTTCTATTTTGGAAGGAATTTATTGTGATAATGGGATGACACAAAATCAGCTATGGAAGTTTAAACCTAATTCTCTCTCTCTCTCTCAGCTTTCAGTTTCACAATCAGAGAGTTACCATTCCTCAAGACCAACTAGAAGCAGTTCAGTGACTCGACCTTCTATATCGTCTTCACAATACAGTACCTATTCCTCGAATAGGTCCTCTTCAATCCTAAATACAAGCTCAGCCTCTGTCTCATCTTATACTAGACCATCCTCCCCAATAACCCGCACGCCACCTATAGCAAGACCTTCCACACCACCAGCCCGCCCAACACCATCACGTTCCTCAACCCCGTCAAGAGTTCGACCTGCCCCCACCAGCTCATCAGTTGACAAGACTCCACCCTTCCAAAACTCGAGGCCCTCCACTCCAAGTTCTAGGGGGCAAAGTCCTGCAAACTTTAGTGCAGCACCCACTCGATCAAATTCTCGTCCATCAACTCCTACACGTCGGAACCCAGCACCTTCCTCATCTGCTGCATCAAGTCCTTCAACTTCTGCTGGACGTGTTCTCTCAAATGGTCGCATTCCCGGGCCAGCATCCCGACCAAGTTCCCCGAGCCCTCGAGTTCGGCCACCACAGCAACCAGTTATTCCTCCTGATTTTCCTCTAGACACACCTCCAAACCTCAGAACAACTTTGCAGGGGAGGCCGCTTTCTGCAGGTAGGTCCAGGACAGGTGTTTCTTCAGCTATGAAGGGGAACCCAGAAACCATGGGCTCTTTGAATGCACCAAGAAGACATTCATCTCCAATTGTCACAAGGGGAAGACTCACAGAGCCATCTGGAAAGGGCCGTGTGCATAGTAATGGGCATGTTGCTGATACACCTGAGCCTCGAAAGGTCTCACATGTGTCAGAAGTAGGAATAAGACGACCAGTAAAGTCATCATCAGCTGCCTCAGATAGCACTGGGTTTGGGAGGACTATATCTAAGAAGTCTCTGGATATGGCCATCAGGCATATGGTATGTGTACTCTTCCTTCCATGTTGTGATAAACTAGCTTTCTATGTTGTGTTGCACCCAACTCATTCAAAATGTCTGATGTGATCATTTTTGTCCGTGTTGATTTTAAGTGCTAACCTTCATGCATCACACAATGCTATGCCAATATCATCAATATCATCATTATAATAGATAACGATGCTGTTTATTTATTGGCTGCCATTGAACTAGCAACATGATCTTTTTACTTTTTTGTTCCCTGGTTGTTGGTTCAAATTTCATACCCTGAAAGTTTTGAAGTGTGACTGGGATGATTTGCCTATTCCTGTGACCGAGAGCCTGGATTGATGATTATTGTCTATTAAGTTAGGTGACACGGGCAGAAAGAGATGATTATATTTCCTCAACAAGAGATTTTCATGTTAGGTTGCTGTTGCATGAAACTTTTTTTTTACTTCTGTCTTCAGGAGACAGTTCTATCTTATGATAATCCTAACAGTATATCAACTTACTGATGTAGGACATAAGAAATGGCACAGGAAGCGCTCGATCACTTTCAAGCACCACCCTCTTCCCTCAGAGCATTAGATCAACCACTCCCAAAAGCCAATCTGTCCGTTCTCAGAGAACGCAAGAATCCATCAACAACGGAAGTTCACAAAATGGAGATGTTTTGGATGATGAAATCCACTTTAGCAGGGCTGCAGAAATCGGGCATGAAGCAAATGATGGGCGATACTCTGCAAAATTGAGTGACGTTGACATCTATGAAAGCTCTCGATATGATGCAATATTACTCGAGGACTTGAAGAACACAAACTGGTTGCACAGTATTGATGATAAATCCGATCAAGGTCCCTTCTTTGATAATGGATCTGAGTCTCTGCCTGAACCTTTCGGCCTATTGTAACATCTAATAAAAGGGATCTTTATTGAATGATTTATTTTTTTCCTTTTTAATATATTTGCGTACTTGGAATTAATGAATGATGTAAACTTTTAACACTAAGAACCGATAAAGTAAAGAGGCAGTGTATTCTCTGCAATGAAATGATGATTTCGGTGTTGGAATTTTTGTTTACAGTATATGCTGCCTTGTGAATTAGGTTCTCGCTGCATCGGTTGCAACCATCCGACTCGTTCTTTTCCCTTGAATTGTAGCAAGGTTTCTTATTTCAGTAACCAAAAAAGAAGAAAAAAAATAAAAGAAGTCAAGTAAGATAGCAATAGTCTAAACTTTACTAGCTAGCTGTATGAAATTTGTTGATAGTGTTATTAAATTTGATGTAATGAGTTAAACTTGAAAACTCTTTACTCTAATTTCTTGGTTAGTTTGAGTAATTTTAACATGAACCAGTTTAGTTGGCAGCAAAAAATAAAATAAAACAAATAATAAATAAATAAAACAAATAAAAGAAAAAAAATACAAAAAAAAAAAAAAATCAGACACGGGGTCCAATTGCAACCTGGAAGATTGGTAAAAAGTGATTTTTATTTTTTTAAAAAATTTCAAGATTGACATTTTTTTTTATAAAAAAATTAAGACATGAAATATTAGATTAACTTGGGTCAACTAGGTTAATTCGATGAGTTATGAACTTCAATAATATTGTTTTATTATTTAATTAATGATAAAAAATAAAGACGATTTCAAAATCAATAAAATATTAAAAGATAAAATTGAAAAAAAACCAATAAAAAATTCAATAAAAACTCAACTTTGAATGATAAAATTAAAAAACAAACAAGGCTAGAAGTGCGGGTCTAGGTGACCCAGAGCTCCATGGCCTTAAATAAAAAGAGTTTAGGCACATGCGCATAGCCATATTTATTTTTTCTTTTATAAGCGGAAAACAACCTTTAAAAAAAGAAACAAGCAACACATTGTCTATTGGGGCAGATGACACGTTGCCTGTTGCTACCTAGTCTAGAATTCAATAACTATTGTGGTGCCTGAAAAATCGGATGGTGGGTTTTTTGGTTTGAAAATCTATTTTTCAATTCTTTTTCACTCAAAAACACCTAATAATCACTAGGAAAACCTCCATAAACCACTTGTTGACCCTAAAACACTTCACAATCACCCAAAAAATAAAAATCAACCAAATTAAAAAAATCAAATGGAACTCAATCTCCTTTTTCAAGTATTTTTATGGGGAAAAACCACCACTATCTAATCTCTCTTGTTGAATGTAACATGCTGACACCAATAATAGAGAGTTTCGTCGTCAAAAAGTTGTCAAACCGATGATTTTATCTCTCCTAGCTGTTTTTAGATTACCTTTTCTCTCCTCTCTCAAAGCCAAGGAACAAAAAATAAAATGAACTTTTAAGTCAAAATAAAAATTATCGAGAATTTGAGATTAGACATGTATTTTCTCTGTGTTTTATATTTCAGTCCTATTTCTTTTAATCAGGTAGTTGTGCTATAATCTCAAAATCAATTTAATCTAATTAGGTTATACAAAGGATTAAATTGAAAGAAAAACTTTGAAAATGGAATTTTTTTGGCAGCTGGGCTATACCCCAAATCTTTTAGTATAAATGTAATAACTAGATAGGTGGCATGAACTCTTTCCAACGCTAAAAAAAAATATTTAGGTGATGATAATCCAAGAAAACCCAGGTTAAATTTACTAAAATATGACTCAAGATATGAGACCGAAACAACCCGCAGAAAGGAAAGTGAAAAGAATTGTAAAGTTCAAGGCTTAATAACATAATGTCAAAGATGAAAACCGAAAAAATATCTTCAAAAAATATTATGCTGAAGAAGAAAACCCGAGTCAACTCGGGCTAACTTGATGAACCCATTACCCGTGATATGAGATCAGGATAAAAAAAAGAATTTCAAAGAAGGACCTAATAAAAAAGACCAAAGTTCATTAAAAAAACGTTAAAAAAAACTGAGCCGACCCGAGTTAACTTTACCAACCCGCTCTCGGAATAACCAAACAGAAAGAACAGTGAAAAAAATGACAAAGTTTGAGGGCAAATAATTTAATGCAAAATGATGAAACTAAAAAAAAAGTTATAAAAAATTAAGGGGAAAAAAAGTTGAGTCAACCCGGGCCAACTCGACTAACCCACTACTCGTGACATGAGGTTGAAATAAAAAAATTAGACTTTTAAAAGAAGGACCTAACAAGAAAGACTGAAGTTAAATAAAAAACATTCAGAAAGAAAATGCAAGTTAACCCAAGTTAGCTTGACCAACCTACTATCGGAATAATGAAACAAAAAGAAAAGACAAAAAATGACAAGCTCAAGGGCAAATAATTTAATGCAAAATGATGAAATAAAAAAAAACCATAAAAAATCAGGGATAAAAAACCCGAGTCAACCTGAGTTAATTCCACTAATCTGCCACTAGCGACATGAGATCGAGATTAAAAAAAATGACTTCCAAAAGAAGGACATAGAAAAAAAGATCGAAGTTAAATAAAAAAACATTGTGTAAGAAAATACAAGTTAACCTAGTTTAACTTGACTAATTCACACTCGAGATGACCCAACAAAAAAAAAAAGTAAAAAAATCACATAGCTCAAGAGCCAATAATTTAACATCAAATAATGAAATTGTAAAAAAAAAAACAAAATTCATAAAAAAAATTGAGAAAAAAAATCCGAGTCAACCATGGTCAACCTAACTAACTTATTACCCGGAAAATAAGACCAAGATAACTTAACAAAAATAAAAGTGGAACAAACAATGAAGCCGAGGATTTCCTTGTTGGAAGGCAATCACAAAAATAACAACGTAAAATATCAAACCGTAAAAGTAAAACAATTTAAAACCCAAATAATGCAAACCAAATATGGTATAAAAATATATAAAAAAGAAAATAATTAGGGGCTAAATTGAAAAAAAAACTAAGAAAATGATATAAAAAAGTAATAAAAAAATAAGGACTAAAAATGGGTAAAAAAATAAAATGAAATTAAATTCTGCGATACAAAATTGAAGAAAAGATAAATCAAGAAAATGATAAGAATATAGTAAAAAGAATGAAAACAAAAAATGGATTAAAAAAATAAATGCAATACAATAGTAAGGGATGAAATTGAAAACAAATAATAATCAAGAAAAGGATAAAGTACAGAAATAAAGCAATCAAAAGTAAAAAAATCAAATTGAATAAAATGCCTCGTGATGAAATAAAAAAAACTTCAAAAAGCATTAAAAGCCAAATAAACAGTAATCAAAAGAAGGAGAGCCAAAATCGATAAAACTATAAATTGGAGGACACAATTGTTTTTTGGAAGGTCAGATGTGAATTTCAAAGGCATGAGAGAGAAAGAAAAAAACTCCACTGCAGCTCAACCATACCTCATTCGTGAGCACATGCCACACCGCCGAAAAAAGGACGACTAACAGCTCCTAATGCCTCCACGAAAGCAAGATTTTGGTAACTTGACGGGCCTTCACCCGCCACCTAAATGGTGTGGGGGTTGTCACGCTCTAACCACATGCTTCAACAGTTTTTTTTTAAAATAATATTTAATAATTAAAAGTTATCAAACAACCCCTAACTAAATTGGAAAATAACAAAAAAATCATAAGAAAAGGACTAAAACACCCTTGAAACTAAATTTTTGTTTTTGGATTCTAAGGATAGTCTTGACATCTCACTGTTTTAAAAAAATGAAAAAGACGAGAAGCTTCTTTGTGCATGTTTATTTTTTTCCCCTCTAAAGGGCATGACCGTAACTTTCATGTACTTTTTTTTATGAAGACCAAAAAGCCCCTCACCAAAAACTTATTTTTTTTTTGTTTTTAGAGTAAAATAGTTATTTTACTATTTGAAAAAAATATTCTAATCAATTTGTTCCTAATCAATTTTACAATGACTAATGATATTCTCGAAAAGAAAAATCTACCCAAATAACAGGCCAAATCAGTTTTTTTTGAAGGGAAAAAATATATTTACACTGCTCCAATGAAAAGAAATTTGTATCCATAACCAAACCACAGTAAATCCCTGATGTCTTTTATTTTATTTTTTTGTAATTTTGTTTTTATGTGATAAGAACCTAGGCAGGGCTTGTATATTTATAGCTTCGACGAAGCATTGATGGAGTAGATCCAGAATACGAAGTATACGAAGAACATGCCATACAAGTGGGCTAGGCTTTGCAGAACCTAAAGCCAGCAGTAGTCTATTACAAATACATCAAATTAAAAAACTTAAAATGTTACAAGGTGTTGTTACTAATTGTTCATTAATTTTAACCAATTTAAAAATTATATATATTTTTTAAAATACAAATAAATCAATTCTATTTCATGTAAAATATTAATCTGAAAATATAATAACAATAATTTTTGTATTTAGAATAACCTAGATATTAACATGAAATTGTTCATAAAAATTATTGAAAATATAATACAATAATTTTTTAATTATTTTATTCTATCAATGATTCTGTGATATTTACCGATTAAAATTAAAATTATTCTGTCATCATCATAATTGAGAATTGTCAATCAAAATATTTTGTCACTATAATCATCTGAAATTACTAATGAGAAAATTCTAGTCGGTACTTCTATTAGTTTTAGACAATTTTAGTGCACCTTTGAAGAGTACCGAATGCATGGATATGATGTAAGTGAATAGTTTAGTGGAAAATGCATAAACAATATATAATTTTTATTCTAACATAATCAATACGAAAAATTAATAGCTTAATCATTCATTAAAAAAATAGTTTAAGATTTTCAATTGTCAACCTTAAGATTCTTATCAGATTATTGAGTACCAATTATTCCATGAATGGAGGACTCCACAATAGCTTAAGATTCTTGTCAAAAGAAAGGTTGGCTCCTGTCTTATCTTCGTTATTTCTGCCTTCATTTTAAGTAAAAACTAAGTGGTTGTAGGTAGTCGAGCAACCATAGAATGGAGGACTCCACAATCTGCAATTCCTGGCTAGAGAGACAGAAAGTTGCTTAGTATATGTAACCCTCGATGGAGAAGGGCTAGTAATGTTAATTTTGGTTTTATAGCATTCTCTATGATTGTAGTTGAAGGTTCTTAAATTGCAGTCAGATAATGATGACTTGGAAATGCTGTGAAATCATGGTATCCAAATGTAGAACCGTCTGCTGCAATTATCAAAGATGGGATGCAAAAATATGCTGTGAATTGTGTGTTCTAAACCAGACATTGCTTACCTGCAGTGATGTTTTGGCAGAAACAACGAGAAGAGTCTACTCTGGCCTTTGCATCTTTTTGGGGGGTTGGACGTTTCAATCTAGAAATTCTTCTTGCTTAAGTTATCTTAGGAGGTTCTCACTAATAAAGGTAATGGATGGTTCTTAATACATCCTTTGCATGATAAGACTTATCAGATTTTTGCAGCTTCGAATCTCCTTGGTGCACAAATGAATCGCAAAAGCAGAATGTGTTGACAGCTTATCAGTGTCATAATATATATACTAGCTAGCTAGGAAAGAAAATAGGAAGAAGATAATTCACCCGTAAGGACGAGTTGACAGAATTGCTTGTTCGCTGAGCTTGTAAACATCAAATGACACCAGGAGTTCCCCCAAACACTTCAGTAGGAATGATAATACTCTTTCATTTGATCGGAAATTCCCAGTGAAGTGCTCAGAGGAACTCTAGGGGACACTTGATATATGGTATGCTATGCTATGCCGATCCTTCTTGTTTTAGTGTATGCATGGAATGGTCATCAGCCTTAATATTTATAGGAGCTATTTTGTGCAGCAGCTAGCAAGTACGTGGAGAACCTGGACGCAAAAATGGGCTAAATGGTGTGAGCAAGAGAACAATATCATGCGACTCTTTTCTATTCTATGATCTCTTTCCAGCCTTTCCTTTCTAGATTATCTAGCTATATCAAGGTAATCTTATTAGATTCTAGGACCATATTAAAAAAATCTAAAAGAATTGTTGAATTCAGGGCAGCTCCCCTCATAGATTCGCTGAAACAATAATATATTTTTTGGTTCTTTATTTTTTTATTTAAACCTTTAACATTGTGTTTATTAAAAATCAATTTTTATAATTTATTTGTTTCTCATGCATATTTTTTACACCAATTTTTTTTAATCCAACTCGTGGAGAAGCGTGAAACACGTGACTAGTGTATTCTTTATACTAAAATGTGATCACAAAAAAGGTTTTATTCTTTTGGCACCAAATTGATAAGTACCCCTTTGAAGCATCTGTAATTAACATTGCTCTCGTTTTTGCTTATTATTGGTCACTTGGTATGAAAATGGAGCCTCCTAACAAGGATAGCTTTTTCCTGTCTTTGGCTTTCTGCATCGAAGCATATAACATGAATCTAGACGGAACTGTGAGCAACATTGAAGGTACAGAATAATTTCCCTTTTCCCATTCTGATCTCTATCCAACCTTTAATTTCCTTTTCAGCTTCTGCAGAATCTAGCAATTGCAGTTGAACATGAAGATTTTCCTTGAAAGTTTGCAAAAGTTAGAAAGATACAAGTCAGGGTATTTACAAAAGGTTGTAGGAAATTCATGGCCACTCATTCTCTCGCCTAAACAACGTTCACCCAGTCTGAATTCCGGCCAGGTTCAGTTCTATCATCTCTTTAATGTTCGGTCCCCTACTTTGACAGAATATATAAAGAAACCTTCAGCATATTACAGGCAGATGTTTTGTGTTGTGTAACAAAGAGCACGTCGATTGTCCCCTGGAGTTTCCCTGGCCACTTACTTGACACTGATTAACAACCAGAAGCTAACAGATTATGTCCAATTGTCACCATACTTCATAACTTGTTGAGCATGGCAAGTCCAGCCTATTCTTGCATTAAGCTGACATTTTCCATGGATTTTCACCACACTGGTACGTTGTTACCAATTTCGTGAGACAGTAGGAGCGTCAATTTATAAAACTGTACTTTAAGAATACTAACTGAACCAGTCAACCTGTCTTTGGAATTAACAAATAATAATTCTGGTAAATTATGAAAATTCATTCTACACCGAGAATTTTCATATCTTTAAAAAGAAGACGAAAGAGGTAGCTACATAAGAAACAATGGTTCTGCTAGCTCCTTTTATATAAATATAGTCCAAGTTGTCACTGCTAGTGCAGGTTTCAAGAAAATTCGAGCTTGAAGGAGCTATCTTCGAGCTCTTTAGTGGTTCTGAAGTGATAGAATATCAAAACATATAAATCAAAGGAGAGTATGCTGGAAAATCTTGCAGCAGCAGATAATACTATTATTGCAGTGAGTTTCCAATCTCTGTACACGTATACATACAATTATATTTATAGGAGAAACTAGATAGCTTGATTTGTTTTCAATCTCAAGACCTTATACTTGACAAAAAAGACAATGTGCTCAATTATAATACTAGGATAATAACATATATCAACAAGCAATCCGGCCATTCTTTCTTTCCAAATGGAGTGCAACAATGCAAGCATTCCAAGCAATACAAAGCAAAATAGCTTAAACATTCATCTTCTGCACCTTCTGAAAAGCCAAAGCCGACTCCACCAACCAACTTCCAGGTTGTCTATATTTTTTCATTGTTGGCAAACCTCTCAAAGTCTTAGCCACTAATCATGTTGTGATGTTAGCCCGCTACTATAATATATCTCAGTGATTTGGCATCAAGCATCAACCATTGTGTATGTATGGTATCGTCATTGCCTTGTCTAGAAAAGTTCAACAGCACAAGGATCAATAGAACCACCCTTGCTAGCATGACACGCAAAACAACACCAAGCTTAGTGATGTAGTCGGGCTGCGTTAACATGTGATTCTGAATTGTTAGATATGAGTTTGCCTCAGATAGCCTAGCAAGTGTATGTATTGACCAATGAGATAGGTTAAGGTTCAAGAGGAGGTCTAGTCTCGACATGCTAGAATAACGGTTCAAAAAGGTTATAACTTTAATTTGATCCGATTATTGGATCACCCTCAAATTTTTACAGTAGTTTCCGGAGGTTATTTTTCCAATAGTAGCGACTGTATCGCAACACGGACCATCGAATCTTTAGATATTGAAAATCTCATAGTGGCCCCTAGGTTTTGGCATTTTTTTATGTTTTTTTCTTATTTTTGGATTTCTTGCTTATTTTGGATTTTATGCTTCTTTTCTATGTAATTTTGGATTTTTGTTTTTGTTTTCTGGTTGAGGTAGGTTTCTGTTTATTTAAAGCTTTGTAAACCTCTTAGTGATGAGACTTCATCATTATTATTTTTAGATTTTTAGAGAGAATAAACTTGTAAATTTAGGGTTCACACCTGCCATTCTTTTAATGTTATGTATTCTTTGTTTAGTTGCTATCTACTGATGGTACTCCGTTACTCGCCTCCTTTCCCTCTTGTTAGAATTAAGAGTTTGAAATAGCTCAACAGTCATACTCGAATTTAATTCCATTAAATGCAAGTTTAACTTCTTACTACATTCTTGAAACATAATTTTTTATACTCGGAACAATCCCTCCAAGGACAAGAACAAACAAGAAAGTTTACACCTAGACAAACGTTTTCCATCTAGCTAAAGTTTTAGGTGAGGCTGAAAAGAAATTCAAGTGACAGATTTTCTGCAAAATCTGCCATACGTGTGATTTTCTAAGGAAGTCAGCTTTTATTTGGGTCTAAAGTGCATAAGATATTTGTATTGTCAAATACTTAATTACCTGGGACGTACCTACAGTGCTGTATTGTTTGAGAATCTACAGGTACAAGCTACGTACTGTACTAAAGGAAGGAAAATATTCACAGAATGAAATCAGATTTCGACAATATGCATGCATGACTTCTGCAATTGCAAAATCATATACTAGCCATTATGGTCTTCCTTGATTGCAGACAGTGATTTTGTATCTGGAAGATTCTGTTTCATATTTTGCATACTTGATTCATTAGCAAAGTGAAGATATTCTTAAAAATCTTGTCAAATATTGACTTGTAAAGGCTTTACATGTGAAAGTGATTTAGAGTAAAATATGTCAAAGCTGCTATGATGTTTCTTGACAAAGAGGGCAGTCTTGCTGGTTGCAGAAACGCTGGCAGAAGGGTTTTGGTTCTGCTGAGTTCTCATTTCAGCAGCCTGCACACTTGTCACTAAAATGGCCACAATCTTGGTAGGAAGATCCGAATCTCTCACAATTTGATGCGTTGGAAACTCGACACTCACATCTTTTAATGATACGTGGCTTGACTAGTAATTTGGTCTGGATACAAGTTATTTTACGTTTGAATTTGAAACTGAAATCAGGACCTGTAGTGAGCATTTGATTTCAGCTTTTTGTTGATTTCCTTGGGCTGAGCTCAGGTTCTTTTAAGCTCTGTTGGAAGCATTTAATCCAAATTCATTAATGCTCCTGCATCAATCGGAGGTTCTTAAATTTGTGTCAAATAATGATGACAGCAATTATAGTGAAAGCTGGAGTCAAAATATACAGCCTCAAAGATGGGATATGTACAAATATGTCATGAATTAAAAGAAAAAAGACATTGCCTACCAGTGATGTTGTTCTGAGACATACAATGGAAAGAGTTAACTCTAACCTGTGCACCATTTTGTGGGGTTTCAGTGTACAAGTTCTACTTGCTTAAGTTCTCGTAGTAACATGAAGCCAGATTTCTTGCTTTCTGAGCTTTTCATAATGAAATATTAACATCAAATGACACCAGGAGTTCCCCCAAACACTTCAGTAGGAATGATAATACTCTTTCATTTAATCGAAGATTCCCAATGAAGTGCTCAGAGGAACTCTAGGGGACACTTGATCTATGCTATGTTAGCTTACATGCTTAGTAAGGGTCATCGGCCACACTATTTATAGGAGCTGTTTTATGCAGCGGCTACCAAGAACTTAGTGCACCTGGACGCGACAGTGGGCTAAATGGATAGGAGATTGTGATTGAGAGAACAAGTCTGCTCTTTTCTATGATCTCTCTATTCACTCTTTCCTCTTCAATTTCTCTAGGAATCTCCTTTTCAGATTCTAGGAGTTTATACATATTACCCTAAAGTGTGACCCACTAAAGATTCTATTCTTTTATACACATTTGGACTTGCTGTAATTCTTGAAGCTATTATCTTCAAAAAGAAAACAAAAGATTATTTGGCTACCAAAAAAAAGAAAAACCTGTGATCACTCTCCACAAAAACCATTAGACGGACCAGGTTAAATATGGGAATTTTATGATTTCTCTCATCTTCAAATAGAGGCAAAGGCATGGTTTTTCAGAGACAGGCTCCATGCTTTATACAGAATGTGCAAATCCAGTTGAATTTGGCTCTCTTATTATTTTTTTT
Organism: Populus trichocarpa; assembly: GCF_000002775.5. NCBI lineage: Eukaryota > Viridiplantae > Streptophyta > Magnoliopsida > Malpighiales > Salicaceae > Populus > Populus trichocarpa. Next base: position 8,573,117 of record NC_037290.2, on the reverse strand, counting down.
GTATGGAAAAGAAGATTTCTGTAAATGCTGAAACTCTGATTATTGTTTTTTTATATGTATGTCAAGATTTTATTTGAAAGTTAAACAATCTAATTGTTTCTTACTTTGTAGCTTAATATGGTGAAAATGGAGCCTCCTGACAAAGACTGCCATAAAATATGAATCTAAACAGAATTGTGGGCAACATGGAAGGAAGAGAATATTTCTTGTTCTTCCAATTTGATCTCTTTCCAACCTAAAGGTTTGCAGAATTTAATGTCCTTTTCAGCTTTGCAGAATTTCCCAGCATCAAATAAAGTTGAAATATCAATGTCAGGGTATGTATAAGATGCTCTCAGAAATTTATGTCCACTCACTCACTGATCTAACCAAGCAACATTCATTCAGTCCAAATTCTGACCAGGTTCAGTTCTACCGTGTCTTTATTTGTTTGGTCCCTACATGTTCATTGATCTAATTGTTGGATCCAGGATGTTTCATAGGCTCAATTCTGTAGAGGTTGAAGGTCGGGAAAGTCTTCAAATTAGACTTAAAAGATGTTGTTTGAGCCAATTTCTATATTTTTCTTTCCTTTTCAAATTTATAACACAACACAAACACATAAACAACATTCTAGTTTCTTTTTCCAATCTCTTCATCGTCCTTCTTCCCTTCTCTCTCTTTATCTCTTCTTAGTTTCGATCAAAAGTCAAAAATGCCTTCTCCACTCTTCAAGATACCCTCTCTTCAACACTTGTCTTTCAATGGTAAAACCCTATTCCTCTCTTCAAGCTATGCCAAATGGCTATCCAAATGATGCCCAATGGAACTCAAGAAGCCAGAGACACCCGCCCAATCCTCCTCATCAGTCTACCCCACAACCTGGAAACTACAATCACAATCAATGCATCCAAAATCAGCAGTACCCTCCTCCAAACCAATTTAATTATCCAAACAGGGGGTATCAGCTGATATAATGATGGCTCTGAGTATGGCATTTGGGGTGTGCTTGAAAAGAGGTGTGATAAATTGCAAGGTCAAAAATACAACAATCGTCAGAACAACGTTAGAGATTGCAGTTTTGCAGCCAGCCATGTAATTCACAGCTGATCAAGAAAATGAACTTGCAAGTAATGAACATGAGAGAAAAAAATCAAATGACACACTAAGGAGCTTCCCATGCCAATCTCAACCCAAAATGAGGATCAAAACATATACTAGTCAAACATTTATTTGGGCAATATTATATGCATCTATTCTAACTTAGGCTTCACATATTGTAAGCCGCCGCATTCGGAAGTCCGCATTTAGTTTTACTTACTTCAAGTGATTGGATTTTATGGCCGCTCAGGAAAATGAAATTCTTGTAGTTGATTTTTTATCACGTATGCAAAGCGCTCGATGAAGTAGCGAGGTTGATTTTGTATTGCAGACAAACTGTTTGATGAAATAATACTATGAAAATTTTAGTTTTTTTTTTTAATTTTTACAAAGTTGTAATATTAATTTGATGGCAAGTACAATTATTAATTTGATGAAAAAGTTGTAATATTGATATCATAAGGGTTTTTTAATCATTAATATTTGAATATAATAATAATCTTATAAATAATATGATTTTTTTGTTGATTTTTTTATTGTATATAAAGGAGGATACAAATTATTATCAACTTATTGGATGCAAACTATAATCTTCGAGATAAAGTAAGAAAATAATTAAACAAGAGTGATGATGATAATTTTCCTTAAATAAATTCAAAACTAACATGCTACTTGCAAGTTGCAACCAAGAGTGCAAAAGTAAAATGTTTCACATTATTTTCAGAAAATTATTAAATATATTATTTAGATTAGTGAAAATATTCATTTTTAAATAAAAAATATTTTTTTAATATTGACATCACTAGCAGTAAAATGTTCACCCTTTAAAGCACTTTAATTTTTTTTTTTTTTGATTTACGTGGGGTGTCCGGGCCAGCTTACGCGCACCACGACTATTCCCCACGGCCCACTGGACATCCTGCAAGCCCAGGAGCAGGTAAGGCACCGCGAGGGTGACAGGCGTGCACATAGAGGGTCGAACCCGGGACGGGGACGGAACAAGTCACACGATTGACCACAGCAGCTTTAATTTTTAACTCTTAGGTTAGCGACCCGTGTGCTCATGTTTTTTCTTGTTATTTTTCTAATTCTTTTCATTTCATCGCTCAAGTTTTATTATTTATTTTTGTTATATTTTTTTTTTATGTTATTCCAATCTCATAATCTAACCCGTAGCTTAGGCGGTTGGCTCAAGCAGCCTCGGGGTTTTTTTTAGTTTTGTGATTATTTTCAATTTTTTTATAAGTTTATCTCGGTCTCATGATTTCAGTTATGAGTTTTATAGACCTTTTTAATATAAGTTTTTTTTTAATTTTTTTTTGCATTTGATTTTTAAAGATATTATTCTTATTCGCCTATAATTTTTTTAATATAAAAATGAGCTTTATTTTTAGCTTTCTATGTATTTCAAGATTCTTGAACTTTTTTATTGTTTATTTCATTTATGTTTTAATTGTGTTGTATTGTTATTTACTATTTAGTTGGCATTGTCAATTTCAGTGTCGATTTAAGTTGTACTTATGATTTTATAGTTCGAGTTTATTTTATGTCGTGTTAAAAAAATATTTTTGACAACCTTACTAAATCATGAATTGTTTTTTAAAAAATCCTTGTTATTTAAACTGTTTTTCTTCTAAATGTTAATCTATAGTCAATACTTGTATATTTGTTTTTAGTAATTGTCACCAAATTACTAAAACCACATATCATCCATTTAAATAATATGCAACCCATCAGAGATCAACACATGAATTCCCGAAACGATTTTAGTTTTCCTAGAATTATTCAGATGAACACGTCCAAATATAAACAAGGTCAAGGCGACAGATTAAATCGTCCACGAAGGCGGCATTCAAAACTTCAACTCACTGCCTTGATAAAGTATCTATTCAATTACATTTTACAATTTCTACTAGTTCTGTGAATTTGAAACCGTTGATCTTTACGGATACAAAATGATGATTGAACAAATTAAAAGAAAAGAAGAGGTACATATAAAGTTCAAAACTGTTATAATCACAAAGGCTTTCTCTTCTTTTGCAGTTTCTGCAACTTTCTCCACTTGAGATAAATCTGATATGATAACCCAGAGAACACCATGACCACGCATCCCCATTGTTTTGCTGATAGGGGATTGCCGCTCAGCACCGAAGAAACCACAATGCTGACAAACTTGCGGGTTGTGGTAATGGTCGTGTTAGCTAGAGATCCAAAGCGGCTAATGGTTAGAAAGATAAAATTCTGACCCACAGCGCCACAAAGGCAGTAGAGAAAAATGTCCCATGCTGCTTCTGGATGGTGCTTGCAGAATTCGATTGCCTCATATCCAATCCCGTGTGGCCAGCCAAACATGTAGATCAGGTTGTATATTGTTCCCCACAAATTCATTCCCAGCATTATATCCCAAGCGCTTGTCTTTGGATACCTGATCAACCCAGAAAATTATTGAGAAATGAAGATATTTTGAGCAAAAATTAAAATGGATGCATGATATATCCCTGCAGCGAAAACAAATCTGGAGATATTTCTCCATTAATTATGCACATGAGGCTCATAGCAGCCCTAGTTTAATTACCTTCCGATTTCAGAAGGGACATCAATTGAGATTTATAAGAGATCGTTTGTGACAAAAGCCAAACTCTTGACCAAAAGAGTATCTCCTCCAGGAAATTATTCTAAAGCTACCAAAAACAAGAGAGACAGAGAGCGCTGAGGGCTGTGGAATATAGGACCAGCAAGAATAGAATTTCTGAGAAGTCAACAGATAAAGGACACCAGAGGACTCACTATAGGTGCAAGTTCTCTCCTGAATACTTCTAACTTGGCTAAGATTTTTGTGCATAACTGAATGTTTCTCCAACAGGTTGACTTTTAACCAAGTGTGACACTTTTAAGCTGTAATGCCATGATGACGATACGCAGCCAGAAGCTTAGAAATAGCCAAGAGGGTTAGAGATGAAGGTATATTTATACATACCTGGCTTTTAGTGAGTCCTGAGTAGCGTTAGTAAATCCATCAAATGCAAGGTTCAAGAAACAAAGGCCATATCCGAGGGGTGCATTTGGATGTGCTAGTTTATTGATGGTCTTCGAGCTAGTCTGAAATGATTCCAACCCCAAGCAACAAGTAAGAAGAATCATGTAATTAATAATAATAACGCAGCAGATGATATTTTACTTCTGGTCACCTTCATGAGAGCAAATGTGGATACTCCTCCAGCAACAAGGAAAGTGCAAAGATACTCAGGAAGGGTGTATCTTATACCATACACCAGACTACCCATCAACATCACTGCCACAAACCAAAACCATATCCCATCCATCACAGAGATATCCATTATCAAAACACCACAGCAACGTAGCTTGATGATAATCAACCGGCCTACCTGGTATCATTTTGGATGATTTTGCCAGGACCTGGGCAGGGTAACTGATATACTTTAGGGCTTCAATACCCAAGGCTGGCCCGATTGTATTTGTAATGCCAGGGCTCCAGTATGTCCACCACGGAGCACCCATGCTGCTGCTGCTGCTACCACTCCTCGTCGACCATATCTTTATCACTGTTTTTTATGTTATGTTCAATTTAATCATTTAATAGAATTAGCAATAGCATTGTGATTTAGAACCAAAAATAAAATAAAAATCACTTACTCATGTATGACCATATCAAGCAAACTACATTTTGCGCCAGATTTAGGAATGCTAGTTGCTCAAATCTCTTCCCATCTGAACCAAATCTCTTCGTCGATCTACATCAAATTATATTCAAATTTAAAGAATGCTATCAAATATATATATCACTAAATAAACACAACGTCAGAAAACGAACTTACAGAGTTTCTTGAAGAAGACCTTGATATATATAAGCCGACCAGATGCCGGCTACGCAAAATGCCAACACTAACACTCGCCGGAGGCTTCCACTTCCGCCGCCTCCTCCGTGTGCTTCCATTTCCGATTACGTGGCTTCCTCTTCTTTTTTTTTTTTTTCCTTCAGTGAGCAGGAAAACAAATTAGAAATAGAAACAGAGATCGCAAACGACAACGAATGAACAAACGAAAAGACTAACCTTTTTAATTTAACGGCCTCAACTAACGGCTACGTATATTTTCCACGTGTTTTTGTTTTATTGGTTTGGTGACTTCATCTCCCCTTTCTTTTTGGCTGCTGATACGGCGTCGCTTTCTTACAGTTTGGTGGGGTTTTTTTTTTAACTTTATTGAGCACTGTACTGCGAGCTTGATCTGAGTTAATTAAATCCGACGGCAGTGATTTCTTACAATTATTTACTTAGTGAACCAGTGCGCGGAGATTTTTTATTTTCCAGGGATGAGGTGGGGAGATATGATTGGCTGCACGAGTGTAAATTAGGAGAATGCGGAGCAAGTTTTCTGCAGAAGATAATCGACGCAACTTATTGAGCCATCAAGCCCAAGTGATGTTAACACTGCGATGTCGCTTAAGGTGCCTTCGTTATTTTAAAAAGCGGACACGTCATGCAAGAGCAGTCGATTTGTTATTTTGAAGTTGATTAGACTTTTTAAAATATTTTTATTTAAAAATATATTAAAATAATATATTTTTTAAATTTATTTTTAATATCAACACATCAAAAAAATTAAAAAAAAAATTAATTTATAAAATAATATATTTTAAAAACACAATTCACTCCCAGACACAACTTTAGTATAAACCAGAAAATAAATATACGTAAGTTTAGGACAAGAAAATGGTCTATCAACTCTGCAGTTAACATGTTCGGTGTGGTGATAATAGTAATAATAAAATAAATAAAAAAAGTAATGGCTCACACTTGCCCATCATAGAAAAATGAAAATGGACAAGAAGATGCATGGGAAGAACGAAACATCATATATCCTAGCCAGTGCCCTAATTTGAATCATCTGTTGACCAAGTCACCACCACTAACATATTTTGCAACAAATGATATTAACCGGAAAGGAGCTCCGATTAGTGGAGCATCCGTAAGGGGCACAGCACCACTCTTATAGACAGTCTCAGCAGCTTGCATCTCCAAATCCGGAACTTCATTATCATCCAATGGGATTTGCACAATTTCTCCAGAGCCAGCTTCTGAAGAGTATTGAACTACCACAGCAGGTTCCACTTCCAAGGACTCTAGCTTATGGCCCAATGCAGTCAGGTTTGCATTTGAATCAGCCATGGGATGAGTTCCATTGGCGAGTTCAGAATTTCTAACGATAACACCTCTTCCAGTTGCTGAAGAAAAACTAGCTGCTGTCCCTTGATGGTCAAGTTTAATGTACAACTCATTCACCTAAGAAGCAAATATAGAGTTAAATGATACCTGCTAACACATTCCACACAAGTGCATGCACACAAAAGCGAGCTCAAACCCACGCATTCACGTGCATTAACCTGACTAAAAGTTGGTGGATGCATAACATCAGTAAACACCCACTTAAAGACTATATACATAACGCCTTCTTAGGACCATTGGAATTAGTTAAAGGGGGGGGGGGGGGGGGGTTAGAAAACTATAAACATTGACAGGACAATCGAGGGATAGCAGAATAGCGGTTCATTACTTTCTCAACAAGGTCTGCATTTTCTGTGATCAATTTGTCTACCAGTGCACAAGCTGCTTCGATCTGGGAGTTCAATTCCTCCTTTTCAGCGCCAAGCTACATTAAACACCCACCTTTTCAATACGTTTAATCACAATTTATCATGGATGTGAACACAAGAGAGAACAAGGAATCTCAATGTAAGAATAAAATCGCACGCAGCAAAAAACTTTTAACAGCAAAAACTAATTGACATATGACCATAAATTTAACTTCCAAAAAGAGCTGGGTACAGGATGGCAAACCTTTCCGAGTTCTGATGTGTTAGCAAAGGAGACACTCGTATCAATGTTTTGAAGCTGTAACTTCAGGTTAGAGATGCTTTCCTTCAGTTGTTGGTTTTCTTTCACGAGACTATTCCTGGAATCTTCCAACTCCACCACCTGCCAGGCTTTGTTTTAATTTCCATACCAGAACACATACAAGGTTATGATGCAGAATGGCTGTGGGCTACACATACTACTCTCTAGGATAACCAAATCTACCAACCAATTAGCTTAAACATGACAGAGCTGATGCAAACCACATTTACAAACACAGTGAAGTTCAATAGGCTGTTGCAACAGAAGCGTTGATGTAACAATAACTACATGAATAAAACTATATACCTGCATTCGTAGTCTTGTGACGTCGATATTCATTCTAGCAATGGTTTCTTTGGTTGTATTCTGAGTAAGAACATTGATGCGCAAGTATATTAATGGTCATCTTTGATAATTCAATCTGATGACTATAAAAAGGATAAATACGAACTGTTACTGCAAGAGATAAATGCCACAACAATGCTAGAGTAATGGAACAACTTTAAAATATTTGTTCTATTTTTCTTGAAATTTTATTCATGGTATTCTTATTTAGAAGTTAATGAATATTATAGTTTACCATGACCTTAATATTTATTTAGTCAGAAACTGTACTGTATAAAACTTTATTCCATTTCCTGTAAGCATATAGATAATTGATCTACATGGTTTTATTCTTCCTCCTCTCTTTTTTGCTGCCTATAAAATAACGCACACATTATGTCTTATAGACATCATTTTGATGATTAAAGATTAAGAATTGAAACCAGTATCTCCTCCAATACAATTATTCTAGTTTTATCCCATTTCATTTGCTCTACTTCTCTACCCTCCCTCTCCTCCTCCCTAAATCCCTCTCCGTGTACAGCATCATTCTGCAAGAACCCTCCAACTCATTTCCAAGCTATGAATTGAAACCAGTTTATCCTCCAATACAAGTCTTCTAGTTTTCTCCTATTTTATTTCCTCTGCTTATCTACCCTTTCTTCCCTCCTCCCCTCCCTAAATCCCTCTCCTTGAAACACATCATTGTGCATGAACCCTCCCATTTTCAGCACCTAACCAATTTTTCTCTCTTTCAACCAAACAAATTCTTGTGAGAAGGAAAAAAAGAACATGGGAAAAAGCAAACACAACGCACATAACAAAAGGTGATTACCTCTGATATGGTCCAAGAATCTTTATCACTCTCTAATAGTCTAATCTTTTCCCCTATGCTTGCCTGTGGAACATATCACAAAGTTATTCAATTATATTGATAAAATTTCAAAATAATAAATTATCAAGCACTATTTCTCATGAGCACACAAGAAAAGACCAAAAATGAAATGCATAATGCCAATCAGTGAAACAATTCTTGTTATGGTTTCACTGAAAGGCTGCGAGGCACGGAATATACAGCTTTTAAAACCAGAGCAGCCTTCTCATCCTGTAAGTGGTTAAGTTTCTCCCCAAAGCCAGCCTGCACGTGATATGATAAAAAGTTAACAGTGCATCTTATAGGCTGCATGCATGCAGCGTTAAAATGCTATGGTATGATGCTTATAATGAAAACATATAGCTGGCAATCTAGTGATAAGCTGGGTATGTCAAATTGCATATTAATATGCAACACAACGTTTTCCAACACTGGTTCCAAGGCTTATCATGTTAAAGAGAAATGCCCTTGAATGTGTTAAATGTTCCAAAAGAGAAAAGATTTATTTACAAGCCTATAAAACCAAAATTACCTCTTTCTGAAGCCAGAAATCTTTTTCACTCTGCAATTGTACAATTCTCTTCTCTAAATCAGCCTGCAAAACATCCATTTTAGGGCAGACAGTAAGAGCACATAAAGCATAAAATTAAGATTCAGCTGACTGTTTATACTACCTCTTTCTGCAGGTGGGAATCATTTTCAGTTTTCAATTGTTTGATTGTATCTTCAAAGGTAGCCTGTAAAATTATAGTCAGGTGACTTCCTCTTCCCAAAAATATCAAACAAACAGATTGGAACTTTAGTATCATGAATGAAAGAGAGGAGAAAAAAAAAACCATTTTCCTGTCTAAACATAACTCAAAACAAATTTCATCATCTATCTAATGATTAAAAAACATTTACGCTACCTCTTTTTGTATGCACAAATTGTTTACACTTCTTAATTGATTGATTGTATCTTCTAAGGATGCCTGCAAAAACACATTGCAAACAACGACAAGAGACTTAAATAATTAGGAAAAAGGTAGAAAAACCTAGCCTCGTGAAGTCCACAACAAATTAATCCATTCCATCCCACCATTGAATGCATTGATATTACCTCTTTCTGCGTGTGCAAAGCACTTTCATTCTGTAACTGCTTTACTGTCTCTTCTAAGGTAGCCTGTAAAATGCAGTAAGTTCCTTCATGCTTTGCATAAATGTCAAAACAAAGAAACCAATTTAATATTACAAGACAAAGTGTGTCAAGTAATTCAGATAATTTTTGTCAGGAACATTCCCACAGTTGGATTAAGTTCGTAGTACCTCTTTCTGTATGTGTGAATCATTTTCATCTCGTAATCGTTTGATTGTCTCTTCAAAGGTATCCTGTTAAATGCAGTACATTACTTCTTGCAAGAATTAAAACAAAAAAGAATAATTCAACATGACAACAGGAAGAGTGTCTTGTGCATGAGCACGTATGCACGTGATAATTCACAAAATATAATTCAGCACCTTTGTCCTTGTGAGTGAATCGGTTTCATTTTGTAAATGTTTGATTGTCTCTTGTAAAGCAGCCTGTACAAAAGAAATGAAACAAAGAATATATTTCGTCTTCAAAACTAATGTTAAAAACAAATATATGAGAATGTGTAACATAAATGATAGGGAGAAGAAAGAGGGAAGAAACAAGGGTGAAAAGCTAACTGATCGAATGCCTCACCTCTCTTTTCAGCCAGGGCTGCAAAACAGAATTTTAAAAAGGTGGGATCATCACCAGCAGTCAATCCTAAAGAAAATCTAAGTAGAAGTAGCAAAAAGAAGAATCTGAAAACATTTAGCAATTAAAAAATGGTCACAAGTACTATCCTATCTTCCCTTAACATGAGGAAAATGTAGACAAAAAGACGTGATAAAATACACTATAAACCATAATCTCAGAAGTTTTCGTTAAGGAATTCAAAAAATGCAACGTGTAAACTCCATTGTCAAATCTTGCCGCAGACAACTTAAGGAGAGCGTGGCAGAAGACAAAGCGCTTCTTGGGTTATCATTATTAATCAAAACGTAACTTAATTTATCAACAAAAGACACAAAAAGCTCACCCCTAACACATCAATAATCCAGTCATATCATCTGGCAGATTATTTTTCTCTTTCGTTTTCATTTCCATTTTTTATTACAAAATTAAGAGGCTAATGCTCCATTTATTTATTTATTTATTAATTAATTAACAAGAACCAATCGAACCCACATAAAACAAAACTCAATCATTACTTATGCGCGCGCGCGCGCACAAATTGGTTTTAAAATTTAAAAAAAAAGGAAAAAAAGAATTGAGCTCTTACAGAATGCGGTGCTGCTCCATTGGGTTTATCATAATGTCCATTAAAATCCTCTGCGTCCACGACATCACCATTTGAAGAAACCTCTATAACTTGATTATCATTAACATTATCATGATTTTGCCCATTACTATTATTATTAGTAGCAGCAGCAACCGACACGTCGTCTTCTGATGCTTTATTATTGTTGGTGTGGTTGTTCTGCTTGCTTTTCTTCTTCTTGTTTCTTTTCTTCTTCTTCTCTTCCTCCATTTTTAACCAACCTCTGAGATTCCCTTAAATTCACAAAAACCTGCAATCACATCCAAAAAGAAAATAATCACTGACCAATTAAATTAAATCTCACTTTGATTTTCTAGCTATTAGATCTGCATCAAGAAACAACGATATTTAAAATAAGAGAGTAAATTCCATATATTGGATGCATTGATCTCAAACACATACTGATGCACTAAAGAACTCCTCCTCCTCCTCCTCTTCTTCTTTAATTTAAATTCGAAACGTTTCTTTGCAAAGGAGAGTGAAAACCTCTCTTCTCCGTGCTGGTAACGGCTCCTTTTTCGTCGATTGAAAATAAGAAGAGAATAGATGTTGTGATCGTTGATAAAAGAGAGGTATTCAAATCAGGTGGCTGTGACTGTTGCTCTCCCTTATGCATCTAGTGGACCAGAGAGTAGGGGATTTCACCTTTCTTTATTTTCCGTTGATGAGGTGGCGTTATATAACTGGCTATATTAGAGGACGTGGGAGAATGTGTAACATGTTTCCGTGGAAGATAGATAACCGACACCATGACTTATCAAAGTGTTGACTTCTGAACCGTCATCCATGACCCTAATACCACGCCGTTTAAGGTGAATGACAAACTACAGAGATCCGATAGACGACTTGTCATTTAGTGAAAAATCAACAGTTGATTTAGAACAAAATAACAAGGGTCTGTTTGACACTCTAATTTGCTACAATATTTTTTGTTAAATTAAATTTAAAAATAATATGTTAAAAATACACACATATTAACACAAATTGTATTTTTGCTTCGTTTATCTCATAATCCTCTTTCTCTCCTCAAAAAAAAATTTTTGTCAGCACAATATCCTTTTTTTTTCTCTACTTGGTATCAATTATAATTTTATTAATCTTTCCTTTTCTTTTCTCCTGAATCTTACTCTTTTTTTTTTTTTCTCAACCAATTATGCATGAATAATGATTTTTTTTTGCAATGTACGTGGATCATGATTGATTAATACATAAATGGATATAAATTAAAAATAAGTAAAGATTAAAAGTAGTATTTAAAATTATATCTAATATATAGAAACAAAAAAATACAACAAGTATCTCTAAATTGTAATTTTTAATATGTTTTGTTTTGAATATATTGAATGGGAGGTAAAATAAAACAATTTTTATTAGAATATTTATACAAAAAAACATTCTTAACATTCGAAAAAATATTAATCGAAAAGAATTTTTTACATATATATATATTTTAAAAAAATTCAAAAAATATTTAATAAAAAATTAATATGAGTCTTTCTATATTGTTTTTTAAATGCCTATATTTTATGTTATTTTAAAATAAATATAAGGGTATTTATAACAAAAAAAACTGTATTAAAATAATTTTTAAATTAAAAATAAATAGTCAAAATTATTAATTCAATTTATTTCCAATGTATTTCAAATAATATAATTAAAGTTAATTCTATATTTTAATATTTTATTCTAAATATAAAAATTACAATATTTCAAACTTTTATTTTCAAACCTCCAAGCGGTGATTTCCACCTCATCACCGCCAAACAGACCCTAATACCAGAGCAAAACGTTATAAAAACAGAATCCGAAAACAGAAGCAGACCCTCCTCCTCCACCTCCGCCTCCGCCCTATCTCTGGGTGTAAGAAGAAAAAGAAATAAAAAGAAGAGGCCAGGGAGTGGGAAATCAGCGGTTGTGTTGGATCCACCGTTAATTCATTTCCAGATCGTCGATTCGTCGATTTCCCCCTTCCACAACCCCATCTTTTCATCTTCAGGTAATCATCCTTTGCCCTTTCTTTTTATATATTTTTCTTTGTTCTTGTTGTAACTGCGATTCTTTTCTGTTTTTATTAAGGGTGCATAGGAGGAGTAATAATAATGGCTTCAAAGCGTATTTTGAAGGAACTCAAGGATTTACAGAAGGATCCGCCTACTTCTTGCAGTGCAGGTGTGCAATAATTTTTTATTTCTGAAAAGCCCAGTTATTTAATCATTCTAATTTAAGCTAGATTTCAACTTCTTTCTGTCAACATTACTGTGCTTGGTCATGGCTTGGAGCCCACTTTGCTTGCAATTTTATTTTGTATTGAATGATCTGTTTCATGTGGAATGACTCAAATTTGGGGTTGATAATTTTTTTTTTCTGGGATATAGGCCCTGTAGCTGAAGATATGTTTCACTGGCAAGCAACAATAATGGGACCTGCTGATAGTCCATATGCAGGAGGGGTATTTCTAGTTACTATCCATTTTCCTCCTGATTATCCTTTCAAGCCCCCTAAGGTAATTTGTTTTGCAGTCAATGGTGCAATTTCCGATTTTGAGCCGTGTCTGTATGTGGTTGCATAAAGAGGCTTTGCTTTGTTTAATTGTGTGTGTTTTTTGGAGGGCAATTTTGTTTCTTTTTTTCCCCCTTCAGGTTGCATTTAGGACCAAGGTCTTTCATCCCAACATTAATAGTAATGGAAGCATTTGTCTTGATATTCTCAAAGAGCAATGGAGTCCTGCTCTTACCATCTCTAAGGTTTGATTTCATTCTATTGATTAATGCTGATAACATGTTAATATGCTATAGTTCTCGTTTTTACTTACCAGTAGCATGCCCTAGTAAAGTTTGTAGACTGTCATCGGTTTTAGGATGAATGGAGAACGGAAGAGTTTGATCGCATATTTTATGTAGCAATAGTTTAAGAATACAGTGGCATTCAAATCGCTCTTTTCCAAATTTAGCACTACTGATTATGTTTATTGCTAAGAGCCTTTTGTCTTCCATTGATTTTTTATCCTTTTGCATTGCCTGTTTGTTGCCTACAAAAGTTTTCCATCAAGAGTTAGAATGTTACTCTGAGATGACTAAGTGTCCTAAAATTAGCTTGCCAGTCTATGCTTGCATGTAGCAATGGGGTGTGTTTTGGCCTCCTGTTTATCAACATGAATGTCCTCCTGTAGTTTATGTTTCTTAGGATACAAAACATGAATTGGCTGTATGTTCCATAGATAAAGAACATGAGGGAAGCTCTCTGTTGCTGATGTTCAAACAGGGTTCTAGTTCCTTGAACTTGCTTTTTTATTTTTTATTTTTAAGAAGTTTTATCAATGTTGTCAAAGCAGAGTGGTTCAGTGGGTTGGGTGAGCACGAGGCTTTCAATTTCATTCTGAAACCAACACAAAAGTCTCTATACTTTTTTTCATGCTACCATAGTCTAAAAAAGATTTATTACTACTAATCATTGGATGCATAATCATATACTTATTGGAAGCATAATCATATACTTGGATGCACATCAGGTACTGCTCTCCATTTGCTCATTGCTGACTGATCCAAATCCTGATGATCCTCTTGTACCGGAGATTGCCCATATGTACAAGACTGACCGATCCAAATATGAAGCCACTGCTCGCAGCTGGACACAGAAGTATGCCATGGGCTGAGGTTATGGAGGCAATGTATAAATGGTTTATATTTATCGTAATATGTGTTGAAACATGGTCTGTTTTACTCTTTTGGTGTTGGTTTAAGGGTGGGTTTCAATTTCGGAAGAATGGATGACATTCCATGCACCTCCAAACAATGTTTTGGGGATTGCATGGAAAATAACTGAATGGAAAGTATGTTGTTTTGATCTAGACGTTCTTTCTTAACTGTTTAGCCTTTGGCTTGGCATTTCATCTTCATTTAATTGTCTTTATCTTGCCTTTCCTGCCCATTATAATAACTAGACAATTTTTTTGTATGTGTGAGTTTCATCTTTAGAGCATAGACATAGAAGGGTGCATTCCACTTCTATTTTCAACTTTGAAGATGTTGGTTGTTTCGATTTTATGTTCTTTAAGATCCAACTGTGGGAGTACGGAATCAAACTTTGCCATGATAGATCCAATCTCCTGACCTAATTTTGTAGGTACTGAAATTGAATTTTTAAGATATCTTGTAGGAGACGGTGAAGCCAGGAAAAGCTTAAACCACTCTAGGCTTGGGCCCTTTGCATGTTTAAACAGAACAAAAATGAGATTTCATTGTTATGGAGATTCTGTCTAGGGGGGTAGATGGATCTTCAGGTTGAAGTATATTCAAAGTTCCAGAGGATGGAGTTCTGCTCTCAAATGTCGTGATATCAAAAAGTGAAACCTTCGAAGTGAATTCCCGTGAAATATGAAAAAAGGTATCATCGACTTCATGTAACGTTGAACGAGATGGAACATGAAGGATCCAGTTTCTTATTCTTCACATCTTGCCGCTCACTAACTTGCCTCCATTTTGGCAAGTTGTCATCTTGTCATCCATTGCACAATGATCCTTGGACCATCATCAGTTTTGCCTAGAATGATCCTTGGACCATCATCAGGAGAGGGGAAGACATGTTATATAATTATGAAGAATTGTTTATTAAAGTATTTTTTAATTAAAATTTATTTTTAACACAGCATATCAAAATAATATAAAAATATTAAAAATAAATTTATTGAAAAACGTTTCAAACGGTGCCGAAGTAATAAAATCAGAGAATTGAAAGAGGTACTCGTTGAAGACTGAGAATGCTGGTCTGTTGTCACTACCACCACCCAAATCGACCTAAATCCAGTCATAACAAGTCGAGCCACGAGAGGGTGTTTTTTTCCTTTTCTTCTAGTGATGATGGTTGAGTGCCAAGTGATCCTAGCGCGGACATTGCTTGCACTCCAGCAAATTTTAGTCTCCTCTCAATTCCCAATGATGCCGTCTTCCTGTTGTTAACAACTAGGGCATATGCTCATCTCCCGCATGCCTCGTGTTGTTATGGTAAGCTAGAGAAAAAACCAAAAGAAAGGACATTTTCTGAGTGATCAAGTGCCTTCATTAAGGGCAGACACATCCAGGATGGCGTACAATTAACTTCATTATTTAAACAAACAAAATATAAAAGTCAAATTACGAATCAAGAAAAAGACTAAAGCAGATCTGACGACTCATGTTCATTGTGACAGCAAATACCATGGATCCACACGGTGTTTTCTCTTCTTTTTTAAGTTCTTTTTATTTTTTTATATTTGGTCCTTTTAAATTATATTAATTTGGGTTCTAACTTTGTTATTTGTTTTTGTTTACCTTCGTAATGGCTACTCAAGGTGTTAAGAAACAAAGCTGACTCTGCTCGATTTGACATTATTAAATTAAATTAAATTAAAACTATATTGACTTAATTTCTAGACAAGTATTAAGCTCAATTTCCTTGTAAACATCGAGGATTGAATTGCATGAGCAATGAAGAGATTTAACCTTTTTTTTTCTCTTGATTCTTTCTCAATTTGATTATTTTACATTGATTTTTTTTTTGTTTTGCCTAAGATATGGGGATTCCACGATATCGAAGAAAAATTCTGACATGCAGTTGATGCTTGGTTTTGCAAAATAAAATTTCATTTTATTGCTCTAAAACAATCAAGGCTTGAGGAATCTAATTTGAAACTTAAAAAATTCTAGGGACTGAAAATGACAGGCATGACAATTTGGTCGGGCAGGTGTGGGGGAAGCCGTCGTGATTTGGCAATTCGTGCGCTTTCCTTTAATGTCAAAACACTACTATTCTTGGTAGCGTTGGAAACAGCTCACCGAGAACAATTGGACCTCATGATTTTCTTCGTTTTTTTTTATATAGTTATTCCGATCTTATAACGTAGATCCTTAGTTAGCTTAGGTTGATTGTGGTCTTTTTTTTGTTATTTTTTTTAAATTAAATATTTTTCTGGTTTTGTTTTTCAACAACAAGTTAGGTTGATAATTTAATTTTATAATTTTTTTTATTTTATCTTTTATTAAATTATCTTATTCGTATAATCTAGATCACGGATTTGGTGTGTTTCTTGGTTTTGCTTATGTTTCTTTTTTCAGGTCCTTTATATTAATTGACTTCAACTTCATCCGTTCATACTGAATTTATTAGGAATTTAGCATTATAATTTTTATTATTATTATTTTCTATACAATTCTCCCGACATTGTGACCCGATACGAGAGTTCACACTCTCTTTTTTTTTTTTTTCAATTTTTTTATTCAGCAATAAATTAACCGGGAATATGTATTTTTTTTGTCCTGGTCATCGTGGAACCACTAGGTCTTACAGTATATATTAGTTTGATAGCAAGGATATCATTGAATTAATTTGCGCGTTAACCGATAATGAAGTCTATCTCACGATGATTTGAAGAGTTTACTCTCTGTATTGGTTGGGTGACGCTGCAAAATCGTAGAGTTGTAAAATGGAGCAGATTGATAGCCATTGAATCACAACAAGAACGGTGTGGACAACCTTGGACCTTTGTAACTTATCTCTTCTTTTTACTTGTTCAAACAGAAAAAGCAAAGGACAGAAAGCGTGTCTGCTTATAGACACATAACATGCTTCTTTCTCTTCTCTTTCACCTCCCTTCTTTCCTTCCATTACTCCGCAATTAAAGACTAGGGTTTTCATTCGACCTTGACAATTCATTCATAATCTCCTTCTAATTATCTTTAAGAAGGTAATTAATTATCCACTCCTGTCTTCATTTCTTTCTCTATACCTCTTTCTTTCTACTTCTGATGCTGCTGCTGTGTTTTTTTTTAGAAGAACTGATGTTAGTGTTACTAATATTATTGAAGAAGAGAGTTTCAATGCTGATTGTTGAAGTAAATAACCATAGTTTTGGTTCTTAAAGAGAAATGTTTTGAAAGACTTTTCCTTTTTCTTACCACACTAATTTAATTTATCTGATATGCAACAGAGGCGCTCTTCAAAGTTTTGATTCGAAGTGATCAATTTATATATTTATTTATTTATACTGTTTCTGTTGTCAATTACGGTGAACAGTATAAATCTTGGCGGTTTTTTCTTTAGGTGTGTTGAAGGTTTTGGATTTTGTTCCATTTTTAGGATATTTGGTATACTACGTTAAGCTGCTTGGGATTAAAAGTTTGGAAATCAGATATGGGACTTTGCTTGGATAAGGTAAGAGTTTCTATGACAATTAATCATTTTATCTTCTTATATATAATTCCAATCCATTACTCTTTTTGATTGTGTATGTGCAAGATTATTTGTGGATCCGGGTTTCTTATTGTTTTTCATATTGCTTTTATTATAACACAAATGGAAAAAAAAATTACTAAACAGTCGTGAAAATGGAAGCTTATTGATGGGGTTTGGTTATCGGAGAGTTACTATGAGGAGTCAACAATTTCCAAACTAGTAGTTTATAATACAGCACATCCAAAACACGTGACAATAACTGTTAAGGATTTTCTGAGTGATCAGTGAACATGAAGAAGAACAAACTCTCTCAACCACCTGGAATTTGTAAAAAATATGAAAATCTTTTTAACTTTGAATGGGAAACTTGGTTTAGAATTCTCCTTTTATTTGTTTGACAATAACCAAATCTGTCTATTTCGTGATGTGCTGTTGGCGGCACTCAAATGAATTTATTCAATTATGTAAAGGAAAATGAATCACTTCTTTCAGCTTAATATTTTTAAATGGACTCAGTTTGAATGTAGATATAACTGACTCCATGGTTTACTCCCCACCTATTTGCGAGGCTTCTAATTTATGTTTTAGCATCATTCCAAAGGATCAAATTGTACCTTGTCCACTGTGTATCACCAAGGCACACTCAGTGTTGTGTTTAGTGTGGACGATTGTATGTGGATTTAAGTTTATTGTTGTCTTTCATATTGCTTTCACAATAACAAGGAAAATTGCTTCGGAGAAAAGCAGGAAAATGGAAGCTTATCAATGAATCTTGGTTCCCTTGAATGTACTGTGAAAAGTTTAGAATGAAGCAATGTCCAAAATAGTAGTTTGTAGTATTGCAGAAAAAAGCAATGTCAAATTATGAAAAATGGAGGTCGGGACCTTCGCTATGGTATTGCAGAAAAGGATTCCCCATCCTGATCTTGAAGTAAAGACTGTTCATCCAATTTTGATAAATTTGTTCCACGGCAACCAGTGGGGAAAAGAAAGAGCTTTTAGTGGTTGATTTTCATTTACAGCGTGGAAAAGATGGTGAAGAATGAGATGGATACAATATTGTTGAGTTATTAATTGATTGCTTCTAGAAAAGTTCTCTAAGTTGAAATGGTGCAGGTCTGTCTCACATATCATGGTTATGCATTTAGGAAGAAAAAACATATAGAGTTATAACAAGCTTCACATCACTGGTAGTTTTAATTGAGAGATATCAACTGAATATGTAATACAAATAATTATTATGTGTCCTAAAAATATTGCGCTCACAATTAAAAATTTCATACACAGTCCATGAAGAGTCAATCGACAGAGGGGAACTATTTTGAGAGGATAATACACCAACATGAAGAAGAATGAACTCTCTTAACCACTCTAAACTTGTAAAACAATAACAGAAACTTTTCAAATTTGAATATGAAACTTTGGTTTAAAAATCTGCATTCTACTTTGTTTGAAAAACAAATCTGTCTATTTTGTTTTATATGCTTTTGATGTTATTCCAGTGAACTTATTTATATTTATAAAGAAAATAAATCAATTCTTCTGGCTTAATATTTTTAAATGGAATCCTTTTGAATATAGATATAGCTGACTTGTTTAATTATTATTCCCCACCTATGCTTGAGGCTTCCACTTTGTTATGCCACTGTTTCAGAGGATTAAATTGTGTTTTGTCTGCTGCAATCGCCAATGCGCACTAATACACATGTTTTGTTCTTATCCTATGGAAGTCATACAAGGACAGGGTTCTGAGTGTTCATGGTTTTTGCAGCATAAACATGATGCAGACAATGATGAGCTGCATGTTGAGTTTGCTGGTGGTAATGTGCACCTCGTTACCACAAAAGAGAGTTGGGATCAGAAGCTGTCAGAAGCAAGTAGGGATGGCAAAATTGTAAGTTTGATTTTTGTCCGTGCACGAGATTATTATTTTTCCGTTGTCCTTAATAATACACTATTATGTGTTTTGGCTGAGAATTATAGCCTGAGGTTGGCAAATTTCTAAACAGTTCTATTGAGAACCAAAATAAGAGATGAAATAGGTTCATCCAAAAGTTTTCCATTATTTCTACTCAAGCAGGGGGGCAGCTCTCATTTGCGGTTGTTACTATATGATTTATGCTGGTTGGGTTTGGAAGTCAGCTACTTCATGAAAAGTTTGTTTGATCTACCTGACTAGTGTTTTCTAATAATCTATTTTCATTTTGAACTGAATATGGATGTTTAACAGGTGCTCGCAAATTTCAGTGCAACATGGTGTGGTCCTTGTAAACAGATTGCACCGTTCTACAACGAGCTTTCTGAAAAATACCCTTCTCTACTGTTCTTATTGGTCGATGTTGATGAACTATCTGTAAGTTCTACATTCTATTATATTTGAATGATATTCCTTTTTTTCTTCTCATCCATCTAAATAGGTTGGACTGTCTTAACTAGACTTTTAGTTGCATGTAAGCACTGTCTCCCATTTTTTTGAGACTTATCCTGCAGTTTGCACAATTGATATTGAAGAAACATAAAAAAAGAAAAGAAAAAAGAATCCTGATTTTGGAATTTGTTCATTGAGCAGAACATGCAGAACTTAATCTGCTGTTATATATTGATATTGTTATAGTTTCTATTTACATCAGAATATGTCGATCCAAATGATGTTGGATGTCAGTATCTTATTGTGTGTGTTTTGCAGGACCTCAGTACATCATGGGAGATCAAAGCTACTCCTACTTTCTTCTTTCTTAGAGATGGGAAGCAGCTGGAGAAGCTTGTAGGAGCCAACAAGCCAGAGTTGCAGAAGAAGATAACTGCTATTGCAGACTCATTGCCCCCTAGTGACAAATGACTGCCGTGATGGTTCCCGGTGGTCTTTGAGAGCCTATCGAACAACTTGAGTATTTTAGTGCTTCAGTTGTGAGGTTCTACCTGTATGTTTTGTGCTTGTCATGTAGATATGACCAACTGCTTGAAGGGTTTTTAATTTTGAGTGTTTGAAGTTGGAATTAGGGTTAAAGTTTGATGTAGTCGGAATTTGGTTTTTGTTTTAGAAGGGTCTGTTGATGGAATAAAGCGCTGTGAAATAAAAGCTGTTTTTCTTCGAAGAAAAAGAAAAAGAAAAAGGAGTTGTGAATAGCAATTTGAGGTACTCTTTCAAGTCTGTAACAAGTCAAGAAATCAGTGAGACGAAAAGAAGAAGAAGAGCATAGACTCCAAGTCTATAAATATCTTTAAAACTAGCAATTTTATGTCATAATAACTCAAATTATGAATAACATGAAAGCAAGCTGAACTAAAGAAGAAGAGAAGTAGTTTGCGTGCGTGTTTAATAATGTTGAATTAAATAATCAAGATTCACAATTGTAATTCAAAGAGATGGTTTCTGTGTTTAATTTGTTGTTTCAATTCAATTCCTGTTGTTTTAATTTTTTATATAAAAAAATATAACTTTTAATATAAAAATATATTTTTGAGATCTCGAGAACCCTCTGTCAAGTTTAGAGATACAAACTATCAAGACCTTGCAAATTGATTCAATGCAGTAGAATCGAATTGGAAAAAAAATAATAGCAAAGAAAGAAAAAAAGGCGCTACAGTGCTATTGGGTCTGCCTCCACAATATAATGAACAGTAAATTAAGGATGCCCTTCAGTGTTTTTTTTTTTTTTTTAAAAATAAAATAATTCCTGGCACCTTTTCAGGATATTGGTGCGCTAGAGCTACTTGGAAATTCTTTTATTTGGCTGTCTAAATATGATCAGATATGGGACAAAGCCTGGCTAAGGTAAAATTTCATGCATATCGAAAGCTTTGCAAACGGGAAAATGGAAATTTCTTTCTCTGCATATATGAATAGAATACAGCATGCTATCTTCAAAGGATTAGATCGTGCCTTGTCCACAGCTAATCACCATTACACACTCGGTAGTGTGCATTGCTATGATTAAAAAGAATAAGAGTTCTAATGTTCATAATACTTGCAGCATCGACGCGATGCAGATGATTTTACATGGGATTTCACCAATTAGAGTTGGGATCAGAAGCTGTCAGAAGACAAAGTAGGGATGGAAAGATTGCAGGTTTGATTTCTGTCAATCTCTTGCTACCCTTTTCAATGATAAACTAGATGTCTTAAGCTGATTCAAAGAGCTTCGATAAGAGATAAGCAGGAACATCCAAAAGTCTCCTCTTATTTTTACCCAGGCAGAGAGGCTCAGCTCTTCTTTGCAGCTTTAACAGTGTGATATGTTGCTGATAAGTGCATCCAGGTCCTAATGACAGGATGATTATATACTCGCAAGACCAACATCGCTTTGAAAACATATGGAACTTGAAAGTGAGTTGACTTGTACAAAAAAAAACATAAAACTCATATTTAAACTCATTATCATTTTAATAATTATGTATAAATTGATTGATTTTTAAGACAGTGATTCTATAACACCTCACCAGTATGCTGTTATGGATTTGCATAAGCGTTTTCACTTGTATGTTATCAAGGTTGATTATAAGAACAACATACTTCGTGACATCCATCTTAATCACATATTCATTAGAACGTATTACATGTTCTACCTACGTGTTAGGGAGATGACATCTACACTACAAGATATCACCATGTAACTACCCTCCTGATAGACAAAGCCCTTTTAATATGATCTGGAGGGTTGGTTAACCGAGAGGACTTATATAGTCGTCTAATAAGACACATGTCTTCAACCACTACTTTTAATGGTGACAACATCAAGCTTACATGGTTGAACACTCGTTTTAATACCCCTAAGAGGATGCGATAAAGGATCAATTGATTATGTATGCTCAAGCATACATAATGCACATGTTTAAGAGTATCATATTCACAGGTACTGCAAAAAAAATTCCATTTTAGTGTTTTTTTTTATACTCATTGAGGATTTTTAGGTTATTCCTAACTATAGTTAAGGAGCAATCATGCTTGCATATCTATATTGACAGCTATGTAAAGCATATAAGAAAAAAAGACAAATAACTGATTATCTATTATTCCTACATGTTTAGTTATTTTTAAATGCTTTTTAGTGAAATATTTCTTTTGTTAGTATTAGTTCATTTTTAAATACTAACTTAAAACTGTCAATGTAAATTTATCTAGCTCTAGTTGTAAGAGCATCTCTATACCGTTCATCTAGAGAGTTGGGGGAATAATACGTTTGACACTAAGATGTAGAGGTAACTCTCTATAGGAGCTCAATAATAATAAAATTTAATGAATTCTAAATAACATGTTACATATATAAATTACATGCAAAATTGTACTAACTTTGTGACTTGTCAAGTTAGGTGGTGTAAGGCTAGACATTTCACTTTAAATCCTATCACATTCATGAGTTTTATTGGGATGAGTTGGACGCACAACAATCTCACCAAGTATGGGTTACAAAAATATTTTTGTTTGTTATTTGTGCCATTATTATTTAGTTTCAAATTATTTTCTAATATATGTCTTTCATATCTTGATATATTATATGGACACCTTATACCAATGATTTGATATTAATGGCTTTATTGATATGCCAAGGGGAGATGATTGCGGGTAGCATAAGTCCCTCTTGATATCATTGAGATACATTGCTTTGATCGATTAATGCGATAATTAGGATTTTCTCAGCACATCCCGTATTATATTGATACGAGTGATGAGTTGCATAGTATCAGTCATTAGGATAAGCGAGAAGGGAATTGGTTACCCATGCAACTTACCTAGATATTTGGCATTCCATGAAAGATCGGATATTTATGGAGCGACATCCAATAATTGATCTAGACAACTACTTTAGATGGTATTTACCCATAATATGTTGGTTTATTACCCTATATGGTCATGTTTTCCTAGGCATCCATATAATCCGATACATTACAAGCCTTGTTATTCAAGATAGAATCAATTGGTATGTAATGACTTTTTATATAACATTTATTAAATATCATGCTTATATTATTATAGATGATGAGTGCTAATTTTTTTTAACACATATATTAGATGTATTATTTAACATGGGAGACTCAAAAAGCATCAATTGTGCTTCGTAAAGGAGTCGATGAGATGGGACGTGCCCTGACCAACAATATCCTCAATTTATACCATAGTAGATTTTAGAAAGTTGGGGAGGTTAACCATCTTCAAGCGCTCAAAATGGAATTAGCTGATGATGAGATCATTTTTTATGAACAAAGATATGTGGTTCGGGAGGCATGTCTATCTATGAGCGGTCCAAGCCCGTCCATAAGCGTTCCAAGTTAGTCTACGAGCTAGGGCAATCTTGGTGCTAACCTATCCACAAGCTCTACATGCATGTCCATAAGTTGGATAAGTTGGGGTGGTGCAGGCTCGATCACAAGCGTTTTAGGCTCATTCATGAGCTAAGATGATTTTTAGATGTAGTTAAATTATATGTTTTAATGTTACAGAAATTAAGAATTTAGTTTAAAATTTAATAAAATATTATGTGAATTTTAATTGTATTTAATTATGAATTATGAATTTTGGTGAATTGTGAATTCAGAAGTGTGTTGATTTATGAATTGTGTTGAGTGTTGAATTGTAAATTGTTGGGATAGTTTTTTTTGTGGCAGGAAGTAAAGAGATTGGAAAAACAACCAGCCCATATTTTTTTGACAAGTCATATGTGACCAAACTATATTATTTCTCTAAATATTTTTTGAATTATGTTATTTGCCTTTTTTTTAACCATGCTAATTTAAAAAAAAAAATCTTGAATAAACATGGTTTCTGCTCCAAATATTTAGGCAAAATGAGCAAATTCACTATAATTATTTCTAAAAGAGTTTGTTGTTACACAACTATTTTTTCTTATTAAAATGTTTTTTATATATAAAAAATATTAGCAAAATAACACAATTTGAAAAAGAATTGGTAAAATATCACAATTTGTACATGTTATGATTATAAAACATGACATTCATAACTTATTACTATTCAAAATCACGATATGTAAAAACAAATGTTATGAAATGGGATGAGAGAGAAAAGAACCTTGAAGACACTGAATCTCCAATTGTAACATCATTTGTACCCTTAGAAAGATCTTAACGAGAAAAATCCAACGACATTAAAGATAGTTACTAATGGTGACTAGGGGTGAGCATTTCCGGTTCGGTCCGGTTTTCATCTAAAAAAATAACCAAACCGGTTTTTTTTTTTTAAAAAAAAAAACCGAAACCGAACCGAAACCGGTTCAAACCGACCAGTTTCGGTTCGGTTTGGTTCGGTTAATTGAAGAGAAAAACCGGAAAAACCAATTTATTTTTTTTGGCTTTTTTATGACTTTTGATGGGGTCATTTAAAAGGCTTGAAAATTTGTAATCGATATAAAAAAACCTATATTCATTGTTTAACTTTTCTTTACCAGAATTTATCTCAAATTATAGGAGAAATATCTTTTAATTTGCACCCTAGTTTTCTCAAACCAATCAACTCTAATCTAAATGCAAAATAAAATTATACAACAAATAACACTTAAATCAAGAAAATAACGCATCTGAAAAAACTAAAGAAATACAATCTGCAGGAGTCCTTGAAATTGAAATAAAAGGCATCAACAGTCTCTCTTCCAGCACTCACAAAAACAAAAGGAAAGGAAAGATGCTGTTATTTTAATATTATTGTTAAGTAAACCATATGCCTTCAACATTTTATTGCTTGTATTTTCACAGAAACCAAGTGAGAAGAAACTGCAAAGAAAAAAACCAACTATTGAGGCGCGCAAGCATGAACATTAAAAGTTCATCTGGTTCTCTTGAATAGTTCACCTGAAAAGTTTAACAAAATAGGTTAATATAAACTGATAAAAATTAAAAAAAAAAGAAAAAGAAAAAACAATATAGAAAAGAGAATAGACAGATCCAACTTGGAGAGACAAAGAACTTGAAGGAGCGACTGCTAGTTTTGATTTAGAGACAAAAAGATTGAGAGATGAAGATTTGATTGAGAGATTGAACAAGAGGGAGGGGGGCGGCGGCTGAGTTTGCTAGGGTTGGAAGAAGAAACTAACAAGTAGATCTGTATATGGGAGAGATGAAGATCTGATCGAGAGATTGAATAAGAGGGAGGGGGGCGGCGGCTAGATTTGCTAGGGTTAGAAGAAGAAACTACAAAGCAGATCTGTAGATGGGAGAGAATAGAGATGAAGATTTGATCAAGAGGGAGTGAGGGGGGGCGGCGGCTAGGTTAGAAGAAGAGACTGAAATGTAGAAGAAGAAGTGTTGATGGGAGAGAATAGAGAAGAGATGAAGATTTAATCAAAGAGAGAGTCAGAGGGGGGGGCGGCGGCTAGGTTAGAAGAAGAGACTGAAATGTAGAACTGTAGATGGGTTAGGAAGGTATTTATAGTACCGGTTTTTTTTTCTATTTGAACCGGTTCGGTTCGGTCCGGGTTAACCGGTTCCTGCATTACAAAACCGAAAACCGAACCGAACCGGGATTTTTTCTAACTATTCTAATCGGTTTAATCGGTTTTTTTTTTCGGTTCGGTTTTTTCGGTTAATTTTTTCTCGGTTTTCTCGGTTTATTCGGTTTTCCGGTTTTTTTGCACACCCCTAATGGTGACTGGAGTAGTCTAGTAGACTACATTTGCTATCAAAGGTGAGTCCCGCCACCTTTGAGCAATAATCCATTAGTCTATGTTTTTTTTTCTCTCTCTCCTCTAATCTCTCATCCTCATAATATGCAACCCATTTCAAATTTTTTTTAATGTCATAATTCTGAATAACAAGCTATGAATGTCATGTTTTCCAATCGCGACATGTATAAATTGTGTTATTTCATCAATTTTTTTAAACTATATTATTTCACTAATATTTTAAAAAATGCTATTTTTTTAAAAAAAATCTTGTTTTACATAATGTTATGACATAAATTCTCAATAATTTGGTTGATGGTTTTTCTTTGAAAAGGATATTGTGGATGCAATTTCCACATTTTACCACCTGGTGCCTACTAATACAAGCTCTGCTTATTGACTATTTTTGGAATCTTTAGAATGCCTCGAAAGCAATAGCATTCACAAAGCTTAACTCTTTCTCCTTTGACCACCATGTTTTATTATAGTTTTTTGGGGCCAATTTAAGTATGCAAAAAAGCAAATAAAATAAAAGATTAAAAGAGTTGTCAAGAGTTGGATGACATTTCCTTTTCTGTTATAGCTTTATCTCTTTAGCACTCTTAAGTTTTATAACTAATAGATTATAGATGAAGGCCTCATTTGGTAGAGAAGATACAATTATGTTTGTTGTTGGGTATGATCCCTAATAGCATAAAAACACATATAACAAAAGCATGTTTTTCATGCTTTTGTTGTATTTTCTATTGGGCCTTATATATAAAGTTGTTGCAACTGCTCCACCAAACACATTCATAACCTCTTATGGATCCATGAGCACCCTTAAATTTCCCTCATATAATATGGTTGTGTCGGTTTTTCTAGCATTATCAAATCATGTCGTTAGGTATTTTGAAACTTCTAATATCATGTCACATATGGTTCCAAAATAGGCCCTACAAACATAACACATAAGCATACTTTCAGTTTATGCATGATGTCATTTAGAAACCTTTAACAATTAGGTTAGCATTTAAAAGGGCTTGCGGGTTAAGTAATTATATTTCAGACTCAAATTCAAGTAGGAACTGGTTTAAATGAATTTACTTTTTATCATTTTGCCTTATGTACATTATTCTGGATACAAATAACATATTTAAGATCTAACTTGGAAAAGATTGTTCTTTATACACAAAACCTAAAAACTAGTGTAAAATGATGCTTGTCCAAAATGCTTCTTGTATCATTAAGTTGATAATTAGATAGGAGGCTCGCGCTACATTGCAAGCTGACCTAAAGTTTTTCCAACCTAAAAAAAGATGCTAAGGCGACACAAATGTTCCTAAAAAACAGGTTATTGACTTAATTATGTTTAATAAACTCAATTAATTAAAATAACATGAACAAAAAAAATGCAACGACAATAAATAATCTGGAAAAAAAATTGACAAAGTGAAAAGGCAAAAAAAAAAAAAAAACCCAACTTGAGCCCATCCAGGTTAGCATGCCAAATTTGCAACATGGTCGTGATATCGAGGTAACCTCACCGAAAATAAATTGAATAAAACTATAAAGCTCAATTATCAAACAACTCAATGTTGAAGGGTGAAACTGAAACAAAATTAATGACAAAAATAAACAAAATAAAAATCTAAGTCAACCCAAGTTAAGCCGCTATACTCGCGACCATGAATTTATGATTGTGATAACCCCATAGAAAGGAGATTGAAAAAAAAAAAGCATGAAGACTAACCCCCAATAAATCAAATATTGAAGGATGAAAAAAAACTCAATTTTAAAAAACGACCTAAAAAAATTCAAAGTCAACATGTGTTAACCTATAAAACTCGTGACCCTAGTCATGAGGCCGTGACTAACCCCATAGTAGGAAAACCCTAAAAAATAATGACGCAAAATACCAAATGATGAGATTGAGAAAGAAAAATTCAAAAAAAAAGTTTTTTTAAAAAATAACAATTAAAATAATGATGACTAAATTTGATGTAAAAATAATTTGAAATCAAATGTTAAGGAATGAAATTGAAAAAAATAATTAGGAAAATGATTAAAATAAACAAACAACATTCAAAAGAATAAGGATCAAATTTGTGAAAAAAATTAAATGAAATTAAATGACGAGGGCCAAATTGAAGAAAAAAATTAATCAAAAAAAGATTAAAAACAAAATAAATAACAATCACAAGAATGGGGACCAGATTAGAACAAAAAACAAATTAAATAACATCTTTTATATTTTGACAAAGGGAAACAAGTGAAAGAGGGAGGAGAAAAAAAAATCAATTGGAGCTCAACTATCGTGTTGCCGGCACCAATGAAAGAGGACAGCAAGACACTTTTAACACCACCCTATAAGACGGTGTTTAGTGATGGGGTGACACCACACATGCCAATAATATTTTTTTAATAATATTTATATTATTCAAAAGACCAATTCATCCTCTATCAACTTATTTATTACAAAAAAAAAAAAAAAACTAATATGAAAAGGTCTCTTTGTATAAGTTTAACAATTTTTGCATTAAAGGTAATATATATATATATATATATATATATATATATATATATATATATATATATATATATATATATTTTTTTTTAAAAAAAAAGAAGAAACCCGGAATGTGTAACCTTTTATAATAATTTGCTTTTTAGGATAATACTGTACTTTTAAAAGGTAAAAAGATCAAGTTGCTCAATGAATTTTATAATGTCTAATGGACATATATGGACCCTTAAAAAAAGACCTCCCTACCCCAAACACCAAGGTGTTGATTTTTTAAGGGCAAAATAATAATTATATTATTGTCATGAATACTAATTTGTATCTAAATGAACAGTAAACCATCCATGAATTTTAAGTTTTTTTATAATAAGTTATTTTGTAATATAAAAACTCAAATCGATATCATGCTACAAAATTTTGGA
Organism: Populus trichocarpa; assembly: GCF_000002775.5. Taxonomy (NCBI): domain Eukaryota; kingdom Viridiplantae; phylum Streptophyta; class Magnoliopsida; order Malpighiales; family Salicaceae; genus Populus; species Populus trichocarpa. The sequence continues at coordinate 8,543,815 of NC_037290.2, read as the reverse complement.
ACCTGGCTAAGTTTTTGTAATATAAAAACTAAGTTTTTTTAGTATTCTACTCGAATAGAATACTAAAGCCTACCTGGATATACTTTCTGGTTATTGGTTCAGCCAGGGGCGGAGCCAAAAGATACAATTAAGGGGGGCAAGATTTCAGTTGTATTATTATTTTAACTAAAATTATATAAATTATCAAGGGAGAGCTGTAAAAACAATTTTCTTGCAGGGGCCCCAGCCCCTGCTTGCCACCCCCTGTCTCCGCCCCTGGGTTCAGCAGCCTGCACGTTCACCTTCTGTAAGAACTAATAATAATAAAATATTTTATTAAAATTCTTCACTCATGAAAGTCAATTAATCAACAAATCCTATGACAGCTCTCCCAGTTACTTTCCCCGCGTTTTTGCCAGCTGACTCGAATATTCGTTGAACCGAACAGTCTGGCCTGTCCTCGTTATGACAACAATCAACTTGGCCCCCACCACATGTAAGAGACCAGATTTCATGGCAATTCAGACCTTCAAATACTAACAACTACCACATGAAAACATGCATCTTCAGACATGGACGGTTGTTCTATCCAAATCCAGACACTTGAGAATCTAAGCCAGAAAGAACAGCATGAAAGCAGATAGATTGTAGAGATACAAATAAAAGTTACACCACACTCTTCAGGTGAATTGTAGATACAAATTATAGTAATTGATTTGATCAAAACATATCAGAACCAGGTGAACAGGTAACTAAATGAATTGGATAAGAAAAACATTAAAGAAAAAAGCCAAATTCAAGTCCTCTGATGATTGGCAGCAGATTGCAAACTGCCTTACTGGGTTTCCGAAAACTTGATAACAAATCCAGTCCTGTTTATGATCTCATCTTCCTTTCGGGTTCATGATCTGTGAGAAAACAGCGCTTGGAGTTAAGCCATCAGAGTCTTCACTGGCGAGGCTCCGACCGCCTATGCTCATACTGATTCCACTGCTCCTTGAATCTGTTACATTACCATCATAACCAGGGGATGCATCGGGATCTTTCTTCCCTTTATAGGCAACATTGAACGGCACCTCCTCGTCTACTCCGACAATACCCTTGGCACCGTCCTCTGCACTCTCTTGTAGCTGCAAGGCAAACTCTAGGTTCCAGAGTACGTCTCCCATTGATGGCCTGTCAATGCTTTCATCAGAGACGCACTTCATTGCAGTCTCGGCAAACTTTTTGAAGCATTCTGGTGCAATCTTCCCCTTCAGATAGGGATCAAGAATCTGATCAAGAATGCCTTTCTTATGGCAATGAGCAGCCCATTCTGCCAGGCTCACCTGTTCCTTGGGCAGCGTTGGGTTCAAGGCTGGTCGAGCACAAAGTATCTCAAAAAGCACAACTCCAAAAGAGTATACATCGGATTTTTCAGTTAGTTGCTGCCTCCTGAAGTACTCTGGATCCAGATAGCCGAAACTACCTTTGACAACAGTGCTGACATGAGTGTGATCCAAAGTAGGGCCTGTTTTTGACAACCCAAAATCAGAGACCTTAGCAACCCACTTCTCATCCAAAAGAATGTTTGTTGTCTTGACATCACGGTGGATGATAGTGTACTTTGCACCAGTGTGGAGATAGTGCAAACCACGAGCAGCCCCAATGCATATCTCAAGTCTTTGCTTCCATGGCAGAGGGGGCTTTTGGGTTTTGTATAGATGTTCACGCAATGTTCCGTAAGCCATGTGGTCATAAACAAGGATCATCTCAGTATTCTCTTCGCAGTACCCAATCAATGAAACAAGGTGGCGGTGTCGAAGTTTTGAGAGCATTTCAATCTCAGTCTGGAACTCATGCACTCCTTGCTCAGAGAGTGGATTACCACGCTTGATCGCAACTTTAGTTGTTCCACCATCAATTTCTCCCTTGTAAACTTTACCAAAACCTCCCACCCCAAGGATCAAAGCCTCATCAAAGTTCTTGGTGGCAGCCTTGATCTCAGCAAATGAGAAGTGGCGGCAAAGGTTTGAAGGCAGGGAGGAAACATAACTTCCTGTAGTATTTGTCTTGGCCGAACTAGCAGAATGTGAATTTCCATAAAGAGAAAGAGGAAGCCACCCAGATGGCCCGTCACTTGAACTTGGCTCCTTTCTATGTCTATGGCGGCGGCGTGATGCAGCAAGAACACAGAAACCAATGACAATAGCTAGAACAACTCCACCACTCACACCTCCAGCTATAATTGCTGTTTGGCTCTTTGATTGACCAGAGCCAGATCCTGGTCTGGCCTTTATGGGGTCAATTTCCTCCTGTTTAGGAGCAGGGATTGGATTTGGTCCAGCAAGATTACCATCATTTGGATTGCTTAACTTGAAAATCTCTACACCATTTAAGATTGCATCATAATACTGGGGCTTTGACTTCGGATTAGGATGAAGACCAAGCCACATATCCTGCTGAGGAGGTCCACCAGGAACTAGCACCACGTAATCTTTATAGACTGGAACTCCATTGTTCCCATTCCCCCCTGCCCAGGCAATCACATCCGCTCCATCTTCAGCAGTTTGATTATTGAGGAAGATGTCAAACACTTGCTGGTTAACCTTGGTTATATTCGAAACCTCACAGAAATGTAGCCTAACCAAGTAATTGAAATTGGAATCCACGCTAAAAACCCAAGTCAAATTGTAATTCATGTTGATGCGAGGATCTGTTCCCATGGATCTAGCAGTAGCATACACGTCACTTGGGGCAACATAAGAGGACATCCCTGCAGGATATCTAATTGTCATATTTGGATCAGCACTCTGTGTAAGACCATACGCTGCCCCGTAAAGATATATCTGATCATCAGACCACGACCGAAATAGACCTGTATCGGCAGAGGGTGTAATGCTATTACCTCCCACATTTAACCTATATACATTCTCAAGGGCAGTAGTATTGTAAATGGTAAACGGGGCATCTTGGCCGACAATCATCACCCCATCAACATTGCTATAAATGTCAGGCATTGACACGATTTCAATTCCATTTACAAATGCATAAGCACTCGAAGGATTTGAAGACGGACTGAAAGTTATCTTCAATGTATCACCATCCACATTGACCAAATACTCCTTCATAATCGAAACATAATTCAAAGCTTCTGCGGTTTGAGCAACACTAAAATTGCTAAGAAGTGTATAAGACCCAGCAGTAACAGAAAAGAGAGCATTGGAAGCATTAAGCCCACTATATGAAGAAGGATAGAAATACAAACGAATGAATTTACGACCAGAAACCACTGGAAAACTATAGGTAAAACTGGACCGAAAAATACGTGCTGTTAGATACGGAACTTGGGGAACAGAAGGGTCTTGAGTGGAAGCAGTGGCTGTGGATGAATTTGTAGACGAAGACAAAAATGAAGAACCCCTATCTGAGGTCCAATCCCGACCATCTGAATCGGACTGATCGGAATTCGCCCCACAATCTAGGAGGATTTTCTCGGTGGGAACATAATTTGCAGCAAAAATAACTTGAATAGAAGATAACAAGCAAAGAGAAACATAAACGGAAACATAGAAACACTTATCCATGCTTCTCAGGGCCTCAAAACCTCAACAAAACAAGCTAAGAAGTCCCACCACGAAGTTAAACACCCAAAACAGAAACAAAGCAAGCTCAAAACTGAAGCTTGATAAGGATAAAGTAGAGATCTGGGATGCTTAAGCACTCAAATCAAGCTCAAACCTTTAGGTGACCGGATCAAGGAATAGCTAAGCAAACACCAAAAACCCAGTTTGAAAACAAGAAAAACTAGCCAAGAACTTGATAAAAGAAAGCAAGGAATCCAGCACTAGAAACCCAAAGACAATGAAGGGAAGGAAGCACTGCTGATAACAATGCGTTTGTATAGAGAGAAAAACAGAGAATGCAAGGCCATTTTTCTGGAGCTCTAGGGGAACAAAACAATGGAGATTATATTAAGTGAAGGTGAGGGTGAGGGTTTACCTTTTTAGATGGAATCAATCTGAAAGAGAAATGAACTGGCTGGGTCAAATCGGACAGATGGCTTGAAATTTTGAGTAAGAAGTTTACGAAACTAGAAAGCAAAGGGAAACTAAACCAACTTGTGCTGGCTTCGTCGGTAGTGTTTATTTTCGCGGTAAAACCGTTATTGTTGTAGTTATTTTTTTTTTTTTCATGTTAATATTAAAAGTAAATTTTAAAAAATAAAAAATATATATTATTTTAATATATTTTTAAATAAAATATATTTAAAAAATCAAATTGTATTACAATATTAAACACTATCATGAAAAACCAATTACTAATTATGAAAAGAAACCAATTAAATTTAGGAAACCTAATAAAATCCAATCTGTTGGACCAATTATGTAAGTTATTGAGTCGAATTAAAAAAAAAAAAAAAAACCTGTAGATTTGGATTTTTTGAAGAACTACTCAGTACAATAACTTTTCCGGTACTTCCACCTTAAAAAAATTGTGCACTTACTGTTTTACTATTTTATGTTTTATGCCTCATATAATACTATTAATTCTATATTTAAATTAATGATTCGCTATTAGCTTGATTAGGGCACCATCCAAAATGGTTTTAATAACAATGTGGGAGAGGGAGAGGGGATTTCATTTTGAATTCATAAAAAAGGGGACTTGACTGTAAGAATATCTTGTTTGAGAACTAAATTAAAAAAAAAAAAAAAGATAGTTTGGGGACTGATTTTGAAGTTTCCCCGAATGGTGTTTTCGTGTTTGGAGCCTGTTTGGAAACGCGGGCAACCCGCATTTCTAAAAAATTCAAATGTTTTTTTTTTTTATTAAAGATTAGTTTTTTATATAATTTTTAGATCGTTTTGATGCGGTGATATTAAAATTGATTTTTGAAAGATAAAAGAAAATTTCGTTGGAGCTAGACTGTTTATACTAAAATGACGTGACTGTCCTTAGAGGTGGTGTTAATTACAGTATTTGCCATGGGAGTTTGGTTGGAAGACAGATCAGCGGCGGGTTCAAAGGAGACCGTTTCAACGCGTTCGGTGCATTATCTAGCTGCCTATTAATTGTCATCGTACCATTTTTCTATACATGATTAGTCAGTTGTTGGGCATTTGTTTGGAAAAAAAAAATAAAAATTGAATTGCTTTCATACGCTGTTGACACTTTAAACCTTCATCGTTAATGGTTAATGATTTATGGAAATACAGGAATTATTTTTTAGAGTGTACTTTAATAAAAAAAAATATTTTTTTTATTTTTAAAAATTATTTTTGATATTATTATTTCAAAACAATTTAAAAAAATAAAAAATAAATATTTTTTAATATTTTTTAAATATAAAAACAAGTGAGTAATGAAGCGGCTAATTTTATATTTTAAAAGTATTTTTTAAAAAAATCTAGTTTTATTATTTTTTATATTAAATCTATTAAATGACATTACTTGCTAGACTTGTCTACCACTAACCGTCGTAGTCATCATTCTTTATGAAGAATTCATTTTTAGGCGGTAGAGATAGGGTCCTTAAAAACAAAAAACAATTAAGTTTTAGCCCCATCCTAAAACATTATCCTAGTTTTAGCCCCCATCCTAAAACATTATCCTAGTTTTAGCGCCTCTAAAACATTATACTAGTTTTAGCCCCATCCTAAAAAATTATCATAGTTTTAGCGCCTCTAAAAAATTATCTCAACTCTGCCGTGTCCACCCTCCATTGAAATTTATATGAACCATCAGCCATGTAATGTTTTGTTTTATTTATTGTAAGTATGAAAGTCTTTTTCCACCTTTGATGATTATATTTTTATTTTTAGTGTAAACAACATTGATTGATTTATGGCCTCTTTTCTAATTTTTGTACGCTGTAAACTTTCAGTCTAAAAATTGATAAATCAATATTAATTAAAGTAATTTTTAATTGAAAAATGATAAATTAAAAAAAATTATTGTGATTTGAGATGAATATCCCTGATAAATTAACTTAAATTTTATATGAGATAAAAAAATAAATTGGTATACAAAATGTTAATCCAAAAAAAAATCCTGTAAATTATCCAATTATGAAAGAAAACTGAAATAAACAGGGGGGGGGGGGGATCTACACCTAGCGCGGAGCAAGTAATAAGGAACATGAAATTTTTTGTTCCTAGTGGGCCAGCCATGTGTATAAAGAAATATTGACAAATTGTGTGTGAACTGAGAAAATAAAGTAGAATGTTTGATGTGATGGATGTTTGGCATGTTGTGATGTATGTGTTGGAAAATTATATGTATGGAAATGGTGAGATTTGGGGTAAAATTGTAGTATTGTTTAGCTATTAAAATTGTAGGTAAATTGTAGGTGTGAGTAAATTATGTTTGGGAAGGTATTTCAATGTGGTTTACATGTTGAATGTGAGTTGGCTAATTGGGTTTGGGGGTTATTGATCGGAATAAATATGCTTGAAAATAAGTTTAGGAAGAAATGATAATCGGTAGATGTTATTTGGATTAATCGAAAGGTTAATGATAGATTTTGAGATATTTAGAAAATAAATCTATGTGTACAGTGATTTAATTGTGTTATATAAAATTTTAAAGTTATTTATGTTTTGTAATTGACCGTAAAAGTGATAATATTGCATGTGAATTATGAAAAACTATAATGGTGATAACCAGTAGATAATTATGATAAATTGCAATGGTAACTAGTAAATAATTTTAAAATACTACAATAGCAGTAACTAGTAGACAATTATAATCGACTACAATGATGAAAATCAATTTATAATAGAAATTAACCACAACAACAAAAATAAATATTGTTAGGTAAGGTGGTCTAAGCTCATTTGAACAAGTCATAAGAAAATTTAATTGATTTCGATGAAATTCTTAATTATATGAATTAGGATTCATGATTGAGAATTTAGGAGCTTTGTAAATTAGTGTTAGAAATGCTAAAACATGTAATAAAAGATTGTTATAAATGTGAAATTGGTGTTATTAAGAAGGAAACATGGTGAGGATTTGAGTGGAGGTGGCCAACCAAGTGTAGAAAAACAAAGAGAAGTATTGTTTTGATGTTTATGAGTTGATATTGTAAAGAATTAGTGTAAAGTATATGTTAGAAATTATTGAAAGGACATTAGATCATACATATTGAAATGTAGTATTGGAATGAAGTTTTCATAAAATATATAAGTGAGTGTGTTGTATTTAAATAATAGTTTTGTAATGTAAAAATTGTAATTTAAACTATGATAAAATTTAAGAAAAACATTAGAAAGGAAAAGAAAAGAAAAAGGTTTATGGCTGAATATGTATACAAAATAAGGGGGACAATTGAAAATGAAGTAGTAATTGAATTTGATTATTTGAGAGTTGATATAATGAGAAAAGGTTAAATGATAAGTTATATGTGATAAGTATTTAGTATACTTGGAGCTAGTTGGAGGAAATAATAAATAAAACTTTGAAAATGAATTGTATAATCGGATGCAAGTTAAAGGAATAGTGATATGTTATGAAATGATATAAGTATTAATTTATGGTACCTTTTTTAGATTCAGGAGAGGTACCAAGAGTGATATCTTCTACAGCAGCAAGAGCACGCTCAACTAGAGGTGCAGGTAGGTGCTTATGCATCTTATCTTTTTAATTATATAATTTATTTCTTGAAATTGCATTAGATTTGATAATTGTTATTGAAACAAAATTGAGTATGATATATGAAGTAGGAAAAAAGAAAAATAAATAAAGAAATGAGGTACAAATAACAAAGGTTGTGTTTGGAAAATTGATTATGTGAAAGAAATCTAAGATTATGTTGTTGCCATTGATGAACGGTAACCAATGATTTGTTGTTTTCATTGTTGAATGGAAGCCGCTATTTGTTGTTTCCATTGTTGAATGAAAACCATTGTTATGTTGCTACAATTGATGAATGGTAGCCAATGATTTGTTGTTTTTATTGTTGAATGAAAGCCATTGTTTGTTGTTTCCACCATTAAATGGAAACCATTGTTATGTTTCTATTGTTGATGAATGATAACCAATGATTTGTTAACCTTAAGAACCATTTTTATCATTAGTCTTCTCAAATTTCTTCCTTCCTTTCTCACTTTGTTTTTTCAAATCCTTAAATTGTATTTTTCTTTTTTCCAATTATGTTTGAACTTGCCCCATCACGATACATGATTGTCGAAACAGTCTGCCACATCGCGTGGACACCATGACTAGTTAATAAAACACTAAAGGGTATGTGGGTAAATCAATGTAGTCACTCCCACAAAACACTTTTTATTATAATAATGTTTTGTTTTGGTTATTTTTCAATTTAACCCTTCAACAACCCAATATTTTTTTTATTTAAGTTTTATTTTCAATTTCATCTTTCAATATTATATCGTTTTAAGAATTGTGCTTTGTAGTTATTTTTAAATTTTTTTTATGTTAGGTTAGTTTCATGGATTTAGTTTTTTTCTTTTCTCGATTTAAGCCTTCAATACTAGATATGTTGGAAGTGGGGCTTTATAATTTTTTTTTATATTTTTATATGAATTTATCCTAATCTTATGATCCAGGTCGCGGGTTTAACAGATTAACTCGAGTTAACTAGAATTATTTTTTTTATGGGCCTATTTCTCTAATTGATTTTTTTTCCTGATTTCATACTACAATATTGGGTTGGTTGAAAATTGGTTTTTGTAATTATTTTGAATTGTTTCCTATGAGATTATCCCATAATTTTTTAATTGGGTTTTATAATTTTTTTATTTGATTTCCTTGAAATTATTTTGATCTCATGATTCAGATCATAGGTTTGATAAGTTGCCCCAAGTTAACTTTTTTCATTTGTTTAGTCATTTTTTAATTGAGTTTTTTTTTATTTCACCCTCCAACAACTCAATTTTTTTTTCAATTTCATCTTTCAATATTAGATTTTTTGGGAATTGAACTTTGTAATTATTTTTAATTTGATTTGTGTAAAGTTATCTCAGTCTCATGAATTTATTTTATTTTATCTTGATTTCAACTTTCAACATCGGATCTGTTGGAAATGGAGCTTTTTATTTTTTTTATTTTTATTTTATAAAGTTATCTCGGTCTCATTACCCAGGTGGTTTAACAAATTAACATGTGTTGACTTAGGTTATTTTTTTAATTGATTTTTTTTATTTTATCCTTCAACATTGAGTTGGTTGAAAATTAGACTTCATAATTTTTTTATTTACTTTCTATGAGATTATATTGATCTCATAACCCGAGTTGCGAGTTTGGCAGGTTAAACCGAGTTGACTTTAGTAGTTTTTTTATCCTTTTTTTATTTTTAATTTCATTTTTTAACATTGGATTAATTAGAAATTGATTTTCATAATTTATTTTGATTTGTTTTCTATAGAGTTGTTACGGTCTCATAACTTGAGTTATAGATTTAATAAATTAAGCCGAGTCGATCTAATATGCTGCGGTCTCAATATTTTTTTTAAAAAATAATGATTCAATATGTCACCATATCAATATTTTTTTTAAAAAAATTATCCAATATATATCATATTTTGAGTGAGTTGCAGACTCATTATTAGAATTTCTATTTAAATAACCTGTCTTCAATTCTATATTATAAAAAAATTCAACGTTTAATTTTTTGATTCTCAATCTGATATTTCTCGAAGAATAATATATTTAAATTTAGTAAAGTTCAGTTTAGTTTATTAATTAGATTTCTTATCTCTAATATCCATTAATATTCTACATTACGTTTTATTTTACTCTCATAGTATATAAGATACTAATATTATGAATTTTTATCAAGTCAAAAGTGTTCATAATGATTTATTGTTGCCTTCATAGAGAAATTGAATTATAAACATTGAAGCACTATTAATTAATGAACAATTCTACATCGACAAACTCTTTAAATTCAAGTTAGATTCGAAGACTTTGAGATATATTATAGCCGAGATTTCCACTCCTTAGTCTCTATGAAAAATATTGATTGTGAAATCTTGTATCTTATTCGTTTCTTTCATGCTGGTAGCCATTGTTGTGCTGCCCATCGAATATATTTAGGGGCATCAAATGATGAAAATATTAAAAATTGTTTGTTCAAAAGGCTAATATAGAAGACAGATAAGACCCAAAAGGAGAACAGAAACAATAAATCATGTGATAGTGGATGAATCAGGCAGGTTTTGTGAGAGGACAATCAAGTCAAAGAATGCCATTGCCAGGCAAGTTAAAATGGGGATTAATCTAGGGTTTGCCACATAGAGCATAGCTGCTCCCTGATGCGTCACAAAACATTCAAGTCAAGTTCGCAACAGATCAGTTTAGTATTGCTTACCTTCTTATCAGCTCTCCTCTACTTCCCCCGATTGCTTTCAGCAGAGAAATGGTGTTTATCAATCTCTGTACATTGTCTTTCTATCTATAGATTTATTCTTTCCTGTATTTGTCTATATATATGCTTACTGCTTACCAGCGCCATAGTCTCCAGGAGATGCAGTGACCTTGAAGTAAGGTCAGTGACATCTGAACTAAAAAGTTAAGTGGTTTTTAAGGGTCTCATTTTCTTGTAGGACCCTTCAGACTTACCTTAGGAGTCATACCTTGAGCCTTATCCAAGTATGCACATAGACTTATGTATCTGTGTTTGGAAGAGAAGAAAATGGCTGAGAAAGTGCAAGAATTGAAATTTTCTTGGCTTTAAAGCTAGAGTGTTGATCCCCTCTTCAACACTCTTCTTGTATATCACAGTTTCTGTTACCCAGTAAAAGACAGAATTAGATGATCAATATGCATATAAATATGTGGTCCAAGGAAGAGGAGTGTGCAACACTTGGCTTGCTGACTCAATACAATGGATACCCACAAGAGGATATTTGGTTTCAAGATCATATTTTTCGTATCCATTTTTATTCTTCTTAATGAATGTTTAAAATGCAGCAGCTTTGGTGTTATGGATGGTGACCAATGGGATACAACAGCGGAGGAAGTAGACAATCATTTGCCATCTTCTAGCTCAAGTCAAGGGTAACCATAAGCAAGGACTATCTCATTTAATTTTCTGTAAAATGAGATTGTTACGTTTATTACTCTGATTATTCAAATGTTCAGGGCCTATGAGTTGAATGATGTGGGAGAAGATGAATGGCAAATGGTGGCCAGAAAAGGAAACCAGTTTGTGATCAATGACCAACCTTTCTATGTCAATGGATTTAACACATACTGGTTGATGGTGTTTGCTGCTGATCAATCTACAAGAGGAAAAGTCACTGAGGTTTTCCAACAAGCATCCTCAGTTGGTCTAACAGTTTGTAGGACTTGGGCTTTTAATGATGGCCAATGGAGAGCTCTTCAGAAATCTCCTGGTGTTTATGATGAAGATGTTTTCAAGGTACTGTTGCCTAGTTTTTGGGCTTATAACAGATGCAACCTCGCTAGGCCACTGATAGCTAGGCTGCCAAAGCTATTTTACTTTGCGTTCTTCACGTCTCATGATTTTTTTTTCTTTTTTTTTTTTTGAGCTGGCCTTGGATTTTGTGGTGAGTGAAGCAAAGAAGTACAAGATCAGGCTCATATTATCGTTGACTAACAACTGGGATGCATATGGTGGAAAAGCACAGTATGTTAAATGGGGAAAAGCTACTGGCCTTAATTTGACATCTGATGATGATTTCTTCTCGCATCCAACACTCAGAAGCTACTATAAGGCTCATGTCAAGGCAACTTTCATACTGCTGTCCCAAAAAAACTTTTTTTTTGTGCACTCTGACATCGAACTCGGAAAATAATCCATTGACAGTTGGTCTTACAGTTTCTTTATTCATTGAATGCAGGCGGTACTGAATAGAGTCAATACACTCACGAACATAACCTACAAGGATGACCCTACAATATTTGCTTGGGAGTTGATGAATGAACCTCGGTGCACCTCAGATCCCTCTGGTGATAAACTGCAGGTTTGTTGTTCATCAACACTTGATTTTACATTAATCCTATACAAGATATTCTGATAGCTGGTAGTGCTTTGTGCCATCATTTTCTAAAGCAATTGAATGTTATTGTTTTTTTATAGTCATGGATAACAGACATGGCAGTATATGTGAAGAGCATGGATGCAAAGCACTTGGTAGAGATTGGATTGGAGGGATTTTACGGTCCATCGGCTCCTGATAGGGCCCAGTTCAATCCGAATTCATATGCTACACAAGTTGGAACTGACTTTATCAGGAACCATCAGGTTCTTGGTGTTGATTTTGCTTCTGTTCACATTTATGCAGACTCCTGGTAAGTACTCACTGCATCAACAATGACAAAAAAAACTGACACATTAAATTGTGCACTATTTCTGAGCGCATCATTGTTTGCATTGTGGCCTATTTAACTTTGGATGCAAATTACCTTTTCTCATTTAGGATCTAAACAAATAATTAAATCTATTGATGAAGGATTTCGCTAACAATCTCGGATTCTCATATCCAATTCATCAAGTCATGGATGGAAGCTCACATAGAGGATGCTGAGAGATATCTGGGAATGCCAGTTGTGTTCGCGGAGTTTGGTGTTTCTTCAAAAGACCCTGGTTACAACACATCATTCCGTGACACGATGATTAACACAGTGTACAAGACCCTCTTGAACTCAACCAAGAGAGGTGGGAGTGGAGCTGGGAGCCTTCTGTGGCAGATTTTCCCTGATGGGACTGACTACATGGATGATGGATATGCGATTGTTCTATCAAAATCTCCTTCCACGTCAAACATCATTTCCCTCCATTCAACCCGAGTCGCAATCTTCAATTCCATGTGTTCGTGGAAATGCAAATGGGGCTGCAAGAAGAAGAATCCCTTAGAGGCCCTCTTCTACCATGATGATTTGTAAAAGTACCTCACCAATCACAACAGAAAAGGGAAGAAGTACAGTAGTCATGATAACACCCTTGTTTTATAGTACCTCCAAAAACATTAATGTTGGTGTTGTTAAATAAAGTGAATGGCTTAAAGAAAGAAATTTGTATTTCACAAGCTGTTATTGTATTATCTGCCAAGCAATTTTACGTCTTCCACCCTTGGTTTTTCAGTTCAAATTGTCTGTTACAAAGTTCTTCCTTGCCACTCTTTGTATTAGGTATCCACTTCCTCCGATTCTAGTAACTAGTATCAAAAACATGTTCTGGCTTTCATTCTGCAACATCTAAAGCTTAAAAATTATCAAGAACCAACTAACCATTCCACGAGTAAACATTCGTTAATCTCTTCGGCGTCTAAAACATGAAAAATATTACCCATGGTAGCATCGCTCGTGAAGATCATCTCTGTCTTCTTTGGTTGGTTAAAAGAGAGACTTGGAAGGAGGATTCTGTATCTACCATGTGCCACGTTGGCAGTGAACTCATCATATAGGCATGCATGGGACTGCATAATGGTTTGGATGATGTTCGTCAGGTTCTGGCTTGGTTTCGGTACTGGATATGGCTACCCTCTTCCCGCAACCTTAACAGCAACAGGCTTTTCACCCACCAGTTGTGCGATTCCGGGGCTAATGAATGGAACTTTATGCCCAGTTGTTATAGTCACCGCTGTTTCTAAGATGTTCTTTAATCTGACAGATTAATGATGTCTATCCTCCTTGTCTTCTATCAATTGTATTAGTTAAGGCAAATTAATGGACACATTGAGATCGTTAAGTAGCTTGGATTGATGATTGTTTCCAGCCTTAGAAAAGTTGCATAGAAACCATTATAAATTAATTTCCACTCAATTTTTCAGAAAAATAGCTTAATACTTGTGTTCTTCTCTGTTTGCAAATCGTCTCCAATATGTCTCTAGCTGTTTAATTGCATCTGTCATGTCCAGTGAACACGATGCGAGCACAGGCTAGTTAAGTTTTGCCTAAATAAAAAACCACAAGTTCTGCATAAATCAGATTTTGGAGTAAATGAGACATCAAACGCCTTGGCCATTACGCATAAGAGATCTACTTTATCTAGTTCAACTTCTTGCAACATCATTAAAGAAAGACATTGTGCTTTTTGTTATGAATCTTTTTTCCCCTCCGCCGATTATAATTGCTGTAAAGCAGAAGTCATATAATCTGTTGAACGTTGTTCGTGCACTTCTCCATGACCAGAGGAATGGCAAGCAGGCTTCTAATTCACGTAGTAAACATTCAAATGATTGATTCAATGCCCAATTGGTATTTAAATTTCTCACCCAAGCATGGTATGGTAGACCACTAAAAGAGCATGGTACGTAGGCCTCATGCATAAATTGATTTTCACTTCGGCACCTATGGTTGCCGTAAAATTTATAGATCAAACTAACAAGATTAGCAGCAACTGGAATTAGCAAATTTTATTGCAGAGAGACAAGAAACATTTTGATTTTTGAAAAAGAAACCTCTACCATAATATGAAAAATCAATGAATGGAACTTTGGCCTTATGGCTGTTCTTATAGCACAAGTGCCACACAAAAATGAGAGAGCTATGTGCATAGAATAACAAATCAATTACCCTGGCCATTGCCTGCAGAAACAGCAACGCTCACGAAATAGTTAACAAGCAGTTCACAGTGGCGAGCCTCTTCCGTATTCTCATCATCAAATCAAAAGGAAACAGGATGCAACAGTTTGATATCATAACTTGGATTGTTTAGAAGAGTACTCGCTTGAGACTTTTATCATGCAATGAGAGCAATATAATGATCGAGACAGATGAGGCACAAGGTCTGAATAGGAGGAACCATGAAATAAATTGTTTCTCAGTTTTAGGAGGCATCAACCCTTCAATCAACAAGAAGACAAATGGATGGTGAACAGCACATCTACAATTTTATTTCATTAATTTGTTGAATTTTTAGTGTTGGATGATTCACTACGTTCCACCCATCAGACAGGCTCCAGTGCTGTATATGATAGGCCTGATTTTTGACATGTTATGCCAAGAAAAATAAAAACAAATAAAAGAAAATGGAAAATTTAAGGGAGCAGAATATGGACTCTCGCATCACCAGGAAGGTATCTATTTGATTAAGCTAAACTTTGAAAGAACTGCAGCTGCCTGATCACCACCCAACAAGAAATAAGGATGCCTTAGAGCAGCAGCAGCTGATAAACGTCCCCTTCCAAGATAACCTCTCTCTGAAATCAATTTTGTAGCTAGATCCCACCCTCTACCCGAGTCAAGTTCAAGAATTGTCAAGTCAGGCCTCAATCGAGTGCTCTCCCTCCATTTATTCAAGTCATATCTAGCTTTCTTTATTTCTGTATTGAAATTCTTTAAGCCTGATACAGGCCTTAAGCTTGGTATTGCCATTTGCAGGAGAACAATCCCAGCAGAGTACGTATCAAATAGATCAGGACTGTTTAACTGCAGCAATTGTTGCAAATTTCATTTCAGCATACTAGAAAACTTCAGTTAAAAGACCAAGTCAGTGAGCAGGGTGAAGTGATCATATAAAGGCTGGCTAACAAATCAGATTAGAACCCAATCAGCACTCGATAAATAGATGTGCACATGGAAAAAGCAAACTTATAGAGCCTGTCAACAGATTAGATGAGAATTAGCGAAGGAAAGTGAAAATTTGATACATTTGGTTTCATATTTGGAGAAGAGATTAGATGGTACAGTACCTGCCATATAACTGGAGAAAGAAGGGCAGCAACCGGCTCAGGTGGAGGACTTGGTGTCTCCTCTGGGAGCACAAATAGTTCTGGTGGACAATAGTCCGGATCAAGCAGACTTTGGTCAGGTATGTAGTTCTTGCCAATCCGGAGGTCAGTGGCCGCCCCAAAATCTATGAGCTTAACCTGTCCCTTCTTTGTCACCACTAAATTAGCTGGCTTTACGTCCCTGTGAACAATCCCAGTATCATGGATTTTCTTAAGTGAAGTAATAATCTGGCGCATTACTTGCTTGATGATCAATGCACTTCGTTTAACAGAAACAACTCCTTGCAAGACACGCCCAAACATGACAGACTCTAAGTTAAAAGGGAAGTTACGATCTTTCATGTAATCACCAAGGGTTCGATCTCCCTACAATTGGTGCATGGGACAATAGTTGTATCATTAAATGAATTTAGAACTGTAAACAAATCTGTGTGCATCAAGATTGATTTGAACCAAAGTTTCAAAATAAACAAATGAAACTGCAAAAGTCCATTCCATCCAAACTCATATGTAAAGAACTCGCAACATATTAGGGAAGTTAAATATAGAAAATACTTTTGATTTAGTTTTTCAAAGTTCTTGGAAGATTTCCAGCTAGGTGAGTACCTCAAATTTCCAAACAAGCCATTTTCCACCCTTTGTAAATTGGGAACTCGTTTGATCAGCTACAAAACTTCCAAGGAACTTAGCACATGTTTCAGGAGCTGCTCTTGACAGCCTGTAATTAAACCACTCCTCAACTTCGCCGAATTGTTCTGCCCCTGTGATTCCTACCTTCACCTGCACATTCCCATTAATATCACCATCACTTCCACACATTCCAGATTGAATTACAAAGTTGATAATTCATACGCAAGGAGGAGGGCTGCTATAAGAGTGAGAACTCATCTTTTGATTACATTTTCCTCTTTAAGAATTAAAATTCATTGAATGTTCTAAGAATGATTATCTTTTGATTACACTTTACTTGTATTCTTTTATATAAAGAATAAAAGAACTTACCTTTTTTAGTATGACCTTTTCTTTGAACCTCTCATCCAACTGTAATGCTCTTCCAGTTCCCCTCTTCGGCACCTTCTCCTCTACAGTTGCATTCCTTGGAACAACCACCCCAGAATAGACAACACCAAAAGAACCTTCTCCCAGTTTATCCCCAACCAGAAAATCACTCCTCTTCAAGTTCCTCCTTCCAGTCAAACTGTCCAAACCAAGTTGCAGAGGAGCAAGAAGGTATGCATCGATGGCACCTATGAGAATACCAGGCCTTGCAGTTAAATAAATCCATGCCACCCCAGCAAAAACCAGAAGACCCCATTTCTGCGTATCTGACAGTTCCTCAGTAACACTCTGAAATTGCACCAACCCAGATTGAAAAGCTGGGAATTGGTCCAGTTGAAGAGTGTTCTCCAATAAATCATCTGGAATGTTGCCGAAAAATGCTTTACACCTGCCTGGGTTACTTCTCAAACGGTCAGTGAAAGAAGGTGTATCATGATGCAAAGGAGGCTTGAAAGCAGAAAAGCAAATAATTTTAGGATTCTGCTGAAGTGCAGGTGTCATAGGTGATATCAGAGAAGCCATACTGCTTCTTCGGCGGGGAGTGAGCTCTAATGTAATGAGCTCAGCTCTGCCCTCAAGAAAATGCAGCTCATGTCAGCAAAGGCTGATCTTTTGCCACATGCCATACACAAATTTATCCACTGAGAAGGAAATTCGTGGACAAAGATACAGCCCCATTTCCCTGCCAAGTATATTCACAAGCTGATAACGGGCCTAAGGTTTTGTTCTTCTCTTCGTTGAATAAGACGATTTTGGGCTTAACCATGACGGGATAAACTCATAGCTTCGAGGGGCAAATGCATACCTTTTCATCGTATAAAATTCCAATCAATTTTGTTTTTAAGTCAGCATAGCTAAATATACGAAAAATCTTGTTTGTTTTTAAAAAAGTGATTTTAGAAAAATTATTTTCTAAATTTTTCTGTGTTTATTTACGATCAACTTGAACAACGGAAAACACTTTCCAGTTAAAGAAAAATTTAGCTTAGTTTCCAAAAAAGTGTTTTCCTGAAAAATTTGAGCGAAAAACACTTTCCGAAAATTGTAAAAAAATTAAAAATATCATATTATTTACTGATTATATCAAATTTGATCTTCAAACTTTTAAATGATATATATTTAACTTTTTAATTTATAAGATTTGTTTCTCATTATTTTAATAAACTTGAAAAAAATAAAACATTAATAAGTTATTTTTCAGCTCATTTTCCATTACATCACCAAATACTGAAAAGTGTTTTCCAACTTATTTTTCATTACACTACCAAATATCAAAAAATAATTCATTTTTCCGAAATTCACTTTCCCAGAATTCACTTTCCAAAAAAAACTACTTTCCAACAAACAAACAAACAGAACTAATTTACTCTTGAAAAAAAAAAATTCAGAGCATTCAAGGAACTCTGGCAGTAGCTCTTCCAGTTTCTCATTCAACGTAGTTTGAGTTAAAATTTCAAAAAAGACTAAAGATACCAGAGAATATTATCCACGGAGATGCCTTTTGGCTTCTGCAGAAGAAATGGCTTCTGTCCATAGGCAGAGCTTTCTTTGCAGCTACAAAATGATACCTAGAGGCTTCCTAAATAAACCACTTCAAACTCAAGACCACAAATCGTGGGAGATAAAGAGTGATCCGATGTATGCTATGCTAGTACAAGGGGCTGCTTTGTTGAAGGAAAGAGGCCGCAGGCCTTACATAAGTGAAGTTCACAAAGGGATTCGTATTCATCTTAGGGCTAGCAGCTGGGGAATCTGACAATGTCATGTCAGTCCAACACTTGTCAAAGTTAGCAATGCAGTGCTTCCCAGCTACATCTGGACGGAAACTGGGTTGGATCTCCCTTGCATCCAATTTCTTCCAGTTGATTGCCTTGAACCACTTGTGTCGCTTAATCTCTTCACTTCCCAAAGGTCCACTTCCTAGGCGTTTGCTGGCATCCTTGTTGAGGAGCTACAACAAAACCAAACAAGTTCACTTAGCTCTTTTAGTTAGTGATGAGCATCATAATTAGTACCTCACACACCACCCCCCCTTCCCCCAACCCAAAACTCAGCACCAATTCAAGGCTGATATCACCGCAAGATCAACAAATAAAGAATTGGGTGTTCGTAAATCTTAATCTGGACAATTAAAGAACAATATGCCAGAACCAACATTTTCTTCTTACCGTATCCTTTTATTTTATTTCATTCATTTCTTTTATTTTGGTGCAAACCAAAACCAAAATTCAAGCCCTATGCTAAAACACTGTTTAAGACATAAATAGAAGATGGGTTTAAAATTTACCCCTTTCAACAGAGTGTGCGCTTCACTTGTCAAAAACGATGGCAGCTTGATCTTATCCTTGACTATCTTCTGTTGAATTTTGTCTCTGTTCCCACCAACAAAAGGAGGCTGCAAGACCAAAAGACAAAGCAAACATAATAATTAGGCAACATTATTGATATAGAAAAGCTTAGCAGCCCTCATAGACACGTATGTTCATACTTCATATCAACAAGAAATGAGCTGCAAGATGAGGGGAATACGGGGATTCTCCCCAGTACCCAAAGTAAGCATAAAAATACACAAGATAGCACAAGATAGTATATACCTATGCATGCATTATTTCAATATCTTATGTTTTCAAACAACATCCAAAACTTGGCATATGAGCTTTACCAAATTTCCTTTAATTCCCTTGGGTCACAGACAAATTAAGAAAATGCTTTGCAAGAAGAAGTGTACACAGAGAAACCAGGATAATAATTTCAACAAATTATGAAAGCATCTAAGTGACAAGCGATTGTATGAATTAGAAAAAGGAGGATAACACAGAGAAATTACATTGAATTAAGTGAAGAAAGCCAACCTTGCCAGTGAGCATCTCATACAATAGAATTCCTACACTCCACCAATCAGCCGCCTTATCATGGCCTCTTCCCTGAACAATTTCAGGTGCCATATATTCAACTGTTCCACACATTGAGTTTGATCTTGTATTTTCGTCGAATTGCTTTGCCAGGCCAAAATCAGTCAACATCACCTAGACAAAAGATTGTATAAAACATAACTTTTTTTGTTCAGAAAAGAATATGTTAGTGCATGTGCATGGAGGGAGGTGGGGAGGGAAGGAGGGAAAGGAATTACATGGCCATCTGAATCCAGCAGGATATTTTCCGGTTTAAGATCTCTATGCATTATGCCATTTGCATGAAGGTGACAAACTGCAGAAACAATCTCAGCAGCATATATACGTGCCAGATCCTCCCTAAAATAGAATAGCCAGATCTTAATAAGTATCAATCTACTTCAAGCCTTCAGCAAAAAGTATCCAAACCAATGAAATTATAGATACCTGAAAAGGCCATGGTTATAGAGCTGGAAGAAAAGGTGGCCCCCATTTATGAAATCCAACACCAGGTACAGTCTATATTTGGTCTGCATGCCAGCAACAGCCAAAATTTAATGTTCAGTAGTCTCAATGGGAAAAGGAAGAAATTCAAAAATAGATACTTTCTATGTTAAGATCCTGTTGTCTAGAAAGATTTTCACACAAAAATGTAATTCCTCAAAAAGATTCTTTTTCTCCCCAGGTGGCTGAATTCATGTTAGAAACAAATAAAATCAATGCAGTAACTAGACTGTCAGATGGATAATTACTTGGAAGGAGTATTTGAGCTGGACAATGAAGGGATGGGCTATTTTTGTTAGAATATCCCTTTCACCTCTCATGTAATCAACATGATTTTTCTCCACTATTCTGTCCTTCCGCATGACCTTCATTGCATATATTTCTGGTGTACCCTTTTTCCTCACCTGATAAACTTTCCCAAATGCACCCTGCCCGACAACCTTTAAAACCTCAAAATCTTCAATGCCCACAGTTTGGACCTCCAAAGTATCTCCACTGACACCCTCCACATCTTTCTCAATGGCATCATCATCTATGGAACATTCCTCTAGTTCTTTAATAGTCTCATCCAGGACACACTTCACTAGTTCCATTGAATCTTCCGTCTCATTTAAATTAAGCTTGCTGAGCTTCAATGATTGGCTAACATAAGAAGAGGGGCCAACCAATGAATGTGACCGGTTGTGAATGACAACAGGGTTGTCATAAATAAGCTCACTGCCATCTCCCACAGACAGAGGATCACCACAATTCACATCTATGGATGGCAAAGGACCAAACACATCAGTGAAATCAAGTTCAACGTGATCTGATACTTCAGTATCTAAGGAATTCACAGGAAACAACAACCGGTTCTTGGTCGAACCAGGTAATTGAGAGGAAACCATTTCGCAAAAAAGCCAAATATCACTATGACACCAACTGCAGCTGACTCAAATCTATCACTACTACAGATGTTAACTGCAGAAGGCCAAATCTATAACAGCTAAAGTGTGATTTCTCCACAAGTATCCAAAACACGAACTACTGAGGGACGCCTGTCAATGGCCTTAATCAAAAGGAAGTTGACGTACGCAATAGGAGTCCCAAGAAACTTTGGCAATAGGCAAAATAGGATCCAGAAGAAAAAGTTGTTCTTGTTTCCTGATTTGCAGGAAACGGTTGATGCTCCAGTGGTACTTGAATTCATGAAGATCAGTCCGTCAAATCTGCAAAATTCAACACAAAAAAGAGCACAGGAAAAATTACCCATCAATGCCAAAATACCCACAATTCACCATCATTTCTACACAAAATTTAAATCGAGGGTTTGTTAACAGATAGTTCAAATAGAAAAAATTAATAAGCAAAGATGAGAAGCTTAAAGAAAACTTCAATTATATCCACCCATTATTCAAATACTAATTTCTCTTAATAAAAAGAAATCAAAAAATCAACTTGAAACCGAAAATCTACACTTAGTAATTATAAAACAAGAATCCAAAAACGGAATAACTAGAAACTAATAACAAATTAATGAATTGAAACCAAAGGTAAATTCCTCTACAATTATTACTTCAAAACTTTTCCAAAACAGATCAAGATATTAAATCCAAAACAAACAAAGACTGTAACTTTCATACCAAATCAGGAAAGGAAAAAGATTTAAATTCTGGGCTTTATAAACAGAAGTAAATTAAATCAAGTGAGCAACCCAACTCAGATCCAAAACAACAAAATTTACGGACACTTTGAGATAAGAACCTGCATGTTTTCATACATAACTCAAATATTAATTTCAATAAAACAAAGCAAACAAATGCCAAAACCCATACTCAGACCTAAAGAAAGAGACTAGCTTGGGAAATAAAACAGCAGCAGCAGAAATGCAATCCTCAAAAAATATATAAAATTAACAAGAAAATCTTAAAACTCCGAATTAAAAGATAGAAAAAATAAAGAGAGGGAATTTGGATTACCTGGGGAGGATGCCGAGGGAGAGAGAAATAATGGGAGAATTTAAAAGGAAAGAGAGAGAGCTCTCGAGGAGAAAGCGGGAGGCTGCCACTTCTATTTCTTCTTAACACTACTTTTATGCGTGTCCAATGTTTACGTGAATGGCAGCAATTACGTGGCGTTCTCTTAGTTGAGGTTACGTAACTGAGTTTGCCTGAACTATTGGATCTTGGAATATGCCTTTGCGGATCGCTTCGTGGATGACTGCCTGCGTTCTCTATCTAATCTCAATAAAAACAAGCAATTATTATCCTAAGCATCATAAACTAATTTTTATTCTTTATACTCCAAGTTCGATTTTAAAATTATATAATAATTTTTTTCTGATTTTTTATTTTTTTTTAGTTTAACGTGGGTGTCCGGGTCAGCTTGCGCGCACCTCGACTAATCCCACGGGCCCTGAAGTTAACGACCATGTAAGCCTCCAGTGGCCATCATATGAGCAATCACAGGGCTCGAACCTGAGACCACTAAGGGAGCAAACTTCTTGGTCCCAAGCTCTTACCACTGGGTCACCACCTAGATGGTTCTGATTTCTTATCTTCCAATTGTGGGGTGGAGCTTTAAAATCATTAGAGATTTGATTTCAATAATCCTAAAATCATTAAAAAATTAATTTAAGTAATTAGAAAAATAACATTATTATTAAACAAACAAATTATTCATTTTTATCAAGACATATTTAAATTTGGACCTCTCCTCTCAATAAGGAGTTTTCTTTTCTAGAATGGAGTCTAAGCGCACTATATATAACTTGTCAAGGTTTCTATTCTAAATCAATCATGAAATTTTTTTGACAAGCATTAATGTGTTTTGAAAGAACAATTTTTTTTAATAAAATAATTCTTAAAATTATTGCAGTTTCAGTTTAAAATGGTAAGGTTAGGACGTGGGTTTCACATTAATGCAATATTGTAAAAAAAAAAAAAACAGATATTTATCCATAGATACAATTACAAAATAAATAAAAAAGAGGGAAGAAAAACATTGCTGCATTTATTGTAGCTTTCCTCCCTTTTTCGGCGTGGATTGCTACATTAAATGCAATTAAGACATTTTGCTATTTTTAACATTTTTGTTTATTATTTTTGTGTTAGTGAATTTTCAAAGGTTGGGATATTAAAAAAAATTCAAAAGAACAAAAAACAAACGACGATGTTCTTCTTACTCTCAGGTCAACAACCAAAAATGAGAAACCCTACTTTTTGCTCCCTCGTGTTTGTTTTTTTCTCGTCAGAACAAGCCAAAGCACAGTGTCTCTCTCTATGCCGCCACTACACGACTAATTATAATCGTAAACCTAACCCTGAAGTTCACACAACCTATTGCAAGTCAAGCCAAAACACACCATTTTCATCCCTTTGTTATTTGATTCAAAATCAAGCCATAAAACATCACCTTGTCATCCAAGTTTATACCTATAAAAAGCTAAGAACACATCTTTTTCATCCAATTTTTCCAACTAGCTACAAATATTGTACAATCTGACCTAAAAAGATAGCTCATGTTTCCTTTGTTATTGCTATAAAAAGATGTCAAAAACCATATTATTTGATCTCTTATACTAGTTGCACCATCACGATAGGTCTATCCTTTTACAACCTCATTCCTTGCAACCAAACTAAACCAAAAACACCCCATTTATCCTTTAAAACTAGTTGTACCATCACCTCAAAAGACACTTTTTTTAGCTACAAGCATAGTACAAAAACAACTAGTAAGGAGAGCTAGATAGTGTAAATCAATTTTACAAAGTTAAGGGTCAGGATTGAATGTTGAAGAAGAGATTTTAGGTCCTTCTTTAATGCTTATAAAAGGGCAGGGCATCAATATTATAGAGAAAATAAGGAACAAAAATAATAAGGTTGAAACAAGAGAGAGAGAGAAAGAAATGATATATGCAAAAAGAGATTTGATTTAGAAGAGACAATCTGATCTAGTCAAACTAGAACATTATTCAATTTGGGTTCTAAATGGAGCTACATACCTCGATTTCAAACGTTCTTTGTCTTATCAAACCAATGCAGCAGCTTTCATCAAGGTATAAAACCATGTTATCTTTTGAATAAATGTTTTGGTTCATATTTAACCTTTCATTTAAGTCCTTTTAAGTTGCTTTTACTTCATGTTGTTCCTAGATTTTGATATGTATCAAAATACCATGATTTTAAATAACGTGAGTTTTGGTGAAATCTAATGTATTTTCCCTTTGTAGTTTGTGTTTTGGTTTTTTCCTTTAATATATTTTGTTTAAACTTTTTAAATGGTTAGGTTGACAAGTTTCATAGTTTTGAGAACCGATATAAACCTAACACATGGTTTTTAATCCTAAAATGAGTTAAAAATATATGTTAATGAATTTCCCACAAGTTTTCATCGAGTTGATGATGTTTTGATTAAACTCGTTTTTAATATTTAGATCGATGAGTCTCCTAGTTTTAATGAGAAAAATAGACATGACACATTGTTTTTAACCCTAAAATAAGTTTAAAAATGCGTCGATGAGTTTTTGTCAAGTATTGTTAAGTCTTGTTTAAGCTTTTTGAATGGTTAGAACGACAAGTCTCCTAGTTTTAGGGTCCTACACAGACTTAACATGATGTTTTGATCTTAAAATAAGTTTAAAAATGCATCGATGAATTTTCTTCAAGTTTTTGTTAAATTGACAATGTTTTGGTTTAAACTTGATTTTTAATAACTAGTTTAGTGGATCTCCTAATATCAGGGACCAACATAAGCCAAGCAAGATTTTTTATAGAAAGTGTTATTATATATATATATATATATATATATATATATATATATATATATATATATATATATATAGTTGCAAGACTTTTGACTCATGACTTGATACTATCTCAGACGAAAATCGATCAATAATAAATAAGTTGTGAATAAACTCATAAAATAATTTTGACAGTTAATAGTATAAAAAAAATTTAGAAGAAAACACATAGTCTGGATAACATTTCCTTGAAAAAAATATAGTAAGGGTGATGTTTATCTCCCTTTAAATATAATCAACCGCTTGCTTGAGTTTTAGAAACCAATACATATTTTAGAATTCATAGTTTCTTTAACAAATAAGTAGCAGATCTATTTTTTTTTATATTTCCCTTTAATTTTCAAAGGTCATGTTTTCATGTTGGGTCCGAAATTTAGATTCAATTTGATTTTGAGAAGATTAGAGGGTGTTTCATGATTTGAAAATGAAGTTATTGAAGTTCATATGATGCTGTTTTGGTGTTTTTAGATGGAAAATAGGTTGAATCTTGGGTTTTGAGATCTAAATTACCTAAACACCAATTTCTAATCATTAAAGGTGGCCAACATTTATTGTGGTAGACGACACTTTGTATGTCTAGACAAACAACATGCCATCCATGCATTTTCTTTAAAAATAGATTTGTACGCTTGGGCTTTCTCCTTTATAGTGACAGACACACGGACATGGGCTTTTAAGCCCCTACGCTTCTAGGTTGGGCCCTACCTTTTTTTACATTTTAAAATAAAATGATTTTCAATTAAAATAATTATAATGACATTTTAAAAATATTATGATGATACCATACTTTTCAAATAAAATTAAAGGATTTTAATGATGGTGTTTGAGGTTTTTAATAGTAATGTTAGCAATTACTCTATGAATATGAGACTAGTATGCATTATTTTGTTTTTGAAAAATTCCTCATAGATATTTAATGAGAATAAATTTGACATGAGTTGTAAATTTAATAAGTTAGTTTTTATAATTTTAATTTATTTTATATATAATTATCATAGTCTTATGACATAAGTTGTAAATTTAACAAGTTAATCCGGACAAATTCAATATGTTATTGTCTTAATATTTTAACAAATAACATATAATATATTGTTATATCAATATTTAAAAAAAAATATCATCTAATATAATTATATTTTGAGTTCATGATTAATTTTTATTAAAAAAGAAATTAACAATATTTGAATAGTTTTTTATATTAAAAAAATTAATTTAGCCCTAAAGTCTTCCTACTAAAATGAATCTTCTTGTTGTAATTAGTACGGTCAATAATTAATTTTAATTTCATTAAAAAAATTAATTGAAGCTCAGTTTTTTGTTTTCTTTTTTAAAGAAAAAAATGGTTTTCCATTGATTACGAATGCTGGGCAAGTGGGTGGCCGTGTTATCCAAAAGCTATATTAGCAGTGTTGATCTTGACAGCAACATTAGCTCTCTAAATTATAATCCTCAGCCACTGCCAACAACATGTGTGATTGCCTTCCTTCCTCCCCACTTCCCTTTTCCATCATCAAACCTCAAAAATTAAGGCAACAATCTTACTCAACTGTTAACTTTTCAAGTGTTAACAGAAGTGGAAGGTTAAAGCTTACAAGCATCAAAGCCAGCAAGAATACTGGTGAAGTGGGGTTTAAAGAAAAAGGTCAAGAGGAAGAAGAGAAGAACTTTGAATTAGAATCATCAAGGATTCAGAAAGACAAAGAAACAAAAGTGGGTTCTCTTGGTTTTGATATTCTCGAATTGAAGGATGGTGAAAAGGATGGAAAAGAAGAGCAAGATTTGGTTGCAGTTGAGAAGGAGCGAAATAAGATAAGAAACGGAAGGAGAGGGAAGCAAGTAATTAGAAGATCGAGTATTTTGGCAAAGCAAGTGATTAGCATTCAATCTGCGCTTAGTTTGGGTTTTGTCTCTCAAATTTGGGTCGATACTAAATCTGTAAGTTCAATAGTCTTTCACTTACTGTTATATATATTTTTAAAAAATTCAAATTAATGCTGTTACTTGTATAAGGTTGAAAAAGGATGACACTAATCAAGCAAAAGCCATACCTGCTATCCTGGTTAAAACAAACATCAATCACTACTTTCTGCTTAGAAGATAATAGCTTGTAATTAGCAAGAGAATTAAACTGGCACCGCACCCTAGCTTTTTTTAATAGTTTGTTTGAATGAAGTTTGAGTTTTGTGTGTCTTTCCCAAGTTGAAATCTTATGAACTGTCTTAATTTTGATGTGAAAGAAGAAGACATAGAATGGCTGACAAGAAATGTGGTCGGGTTTTCATGCTGCGCAATCTGGCTCACTATTTTATTTAACCCATCCTTTGACGTGTTTTACATCTGCAGGATTTGCTGTCTGGTTCTGTGGTTCTGTGAATTTGCTATTTGATTAGTTCAGGCTCTCTTGCTGGTGCTTAGTCCTCCTGGATTTTACTAGTTTTTGTCCCCTTCCTCTGTTGATGCATCTTTTCTTGCCTTAGATCATAGTTTTGCTTTTGAGTTCATACATCTTAAAGGCCTTTTCATATTGTTTTGCTTTTGAGGAATGGTTTTCCAAGATTATCTGCTGCAGCATTTTTCCCTTCTGTTATTTATTTGATGTTGTTCTGTGACTTGTGATGCTGCTGTGTTGTTCTGATGTATTGTTCATTTTCCTGCTCTTCTCCCTCATCCCCATTCTGCTTTTTCTGTCTTAGTGATGCTGCGATTTCTGCTGTTGTGGTTGTGGTGCTTTGGCTGTTTCTCCGCCTTCTCTGCTGCCCATTTTCATAGCTGGTTGTCCAGATTGCTTTTCTCCTCTAATGTTCCTTTTTTTCTCCTCTTTCTTTCCTTAGATGATGTTATTCTCCATCTATAAGTCTTGTACTTGAGCTGAAGCTTTTTTCACGTTCTCTTCATCAGTATTATCTTATTTGATTGATAATTGATTTAATCACTTTGATGTTATAGCATCTGGGTGGTTTTGTAATTAACTGTGGAATTTGTTCCCAGTTTGTTAAAATTTTGACTTTTTCTTTGTTCAGTGGGTGGTGTTAGTAGTTGAAGTAAGGCCAAACTTGCTTTCTGGAGAATCAGAGAGGTTTCTTCTAGAGGATGTTAGCCAGGTAAACTTTTTCCATCTCTAAGACTTTCTTCGCAATTTGGCACCTAGGATGTTAGCCACTACATGATATTTAATCACTCTTGAAAAGTTGTTTATATTTATTTAATTTTATGTATCATCACTGACCCCACCTTCATAATAATGGTTTTTATGGATTACAATGTTGATCTTAGCAGGTTGGGGATGTAGTACTTGTTGAGGACGAGAATGTGATGGATACTGAATTAAAAATGATTGGCCTGGAAATGTTGGTATGTGTCACTGTTCACTGGTGTGCTCATATTTCCGTGTGTCACATGCATGTTTGTTTTCATAATTTGATGAATTGTAACCGAAAAATGTTTCTCGTGTCAACAATATTTTATCACTTTGTACCATTTTCTGATTTCTGGTTTGAGTAGTTCATTAAAGAAGAATTTTCATTCTTAAAGGTGAACGTTTTTGTCCAACATCCAAATGCCTTTCAGGTGTTTTCTGTTTTCAGTTTTTCTTGAAGTGTATCTGGTATTCCTACAGTTGATTTCATATTGGCATATCACTTTTTGAGAGATTAACTTTTGATGCTTGTTAGGTAGGATATAGAGTTGTGACACCAGGTCAGCGAGATATTGGAAAGGTCAGTGCTATATATTCATCAAGTCCTGTAATTTGTCTCGTTATTCAATTTCCTTGTTCTCATTTGCAATTTTTTAGGTGCGAGGGTACTCTTTCAACATTAATTCTGGGGCAGTGGAATTGCTCGAGCTTGACTCATTTGGGATTTCTATCATTCCATCTAGTTTGGTTGGTTGACTGGTCCTTTTTTCTCTCAAAAGAGCACATGCCACAATTTCTTGCTATGTAGCAATTGCGTGTAAAGATTTACTCGAAAATTTCCTTCATGAAAAAGGACAGGAGCTCAAATGCTAATCATTTTTTATACCTTCAGGTGAGTACCTATGCTTTACCTGTTGATGATGTGCTTGAAGTTTTATCAGACACAGTTGTTGTGCATGAATCTGCTGCCTCACACATACAGAGGCTAACAAAGGTATCCCCTGATGCATAATTATTTAACTCTTAATCTTGCTTTGGGTTTGGCATTATAGATTTATTTGGATGCCAAGAAATTTCTTAATTTCAATTAAGTTGCCTTGCAGTAACTTTTGTATGCTGAATATTTTCCCGTTCTCTTCAGTAGTGTAGCAATGCTTGAAGGCTGCTCTTGCTCTTGTATAAAATATTATATGTTTGAATATTTATGTGCACACGCTTGTTTGCACACAATATAGATGCCTGCTTGAAAGCAGACTATTTGATGCAATAGACTGAGGCTTACTGATGTTTGTTCTAAGCAATCATTGTTCTTGAGAACAGTTGAAAACACATTAACTGAACCAATCCTGCACCACATGTTTGATGCTATCTTGTTTTTAGTCAAAATTTAGTACTGGTTTGAAACTACTCTCCTTTGTGATTTGAACCAGAGCAGATATCCCAACACCCAAGTTAACTTAAATTTTGTTTTTGCCGACTCTATCTCTAGAGAAAGCTAATATCCACGCACACACCCTTTGTTTCATTGTAGGAATTTGAAAGCTTTCCATCATTTTGCTTGATATGACGATCTGTAGGTTAACGTAGTATGTTTTCATACTAGGGCTTCTGGGATGCTCAGAACGTGGGGACAAAAATAGATGAAGGTGAAGAGTATTCTGATTATGAAAGTTCTGTTACATCTCATCGAGGTCGGAGCACTCGGAGAAGTTCTAGGAGCCAGAAATTTCGTTCAAAAATTAGAGAAAGTGAGGATGATTGGGAACTTCCAATGGATTACTTGTGATATTTTAGTATTTTGATGCTGCTCGGAATGTGTATATACTCCATTGTAGAGCAGCACATTACATTTCCTCGAGTTCTCATGTCTTTTTATGTTGCCTCTTTTCCCAAAGTTAGATGAACTATCGAGACAAGCAGGGTAGTTAAGAATCATCAACTTTGGATGAAGGCTCTTTGATTGAGGTCTTTGACCACCCACCTACCCTGTTGGAGGACTTGTCTCTGAAAATTGAGCTATGTTGTATTACTGTATATATGTTATCAATGGTAAAACAAAAAACATTATACTATTGATATATTTCCAACAGTTTCATGTGCAGGAACAGTTGGAACTATGCATGCTTTCATGTCAGCAATATTGTCAATAAAAAGAAAGAAAGAAAGAAATAAAACCCATCAAGGTCTTGGACCTGCTAGTCTGCTCCGACACTGGCTCCGGTGAGAATAATTACTCGCTTGGAAGGGAATCCAAAGCCAAATCATCTAGTGGATGATGATGGGCTCACTTCCCATTGGTGTGTCCCTCCATGATCTGTGTAGTCATCAATGACTGGAATTAGCAGTTACAACTGGCATAGCAAGGGGGTGTTTTCTTAATTTCTTTTTTCTTTTTTGGTGGAAACAGAGGAAAGTAATTTGGATTGAGAAAAATATAGCAAAAGGTTTTATACAAACTGGATGATAATGATAATAATATTTGTAAATTATTATTACA
This sequence comes from Populus trichocarpa, assembly GCF_000002775.5. Lineage (NCBI taxonomy): Eukaryota > Viridiplantae > Streptophyta > Magnoliopsida > Malpighiales > Salicaceae > Populus > Populus trichocarpa. The sequence goes on along the minus strand of NC_037290.2, from coordinate 8,513,322 downwards.
AATGGAAAATGTGTTATACAAACTGAAAAATGGCTAGATTGTCATGAATAATAAAAAAGCAACTAAGGAAGTGTTTGGGTATCATTAAACTATTTTTTTAAATATTTTTTTGCTCGAAAAATATATTAAAATAATATTTTTATTATTTTTTAAATTTTATTTTTAATATTAATATATAAAAACGATATTAAAATCATATTGGTACGTGCTCCAAAAATCTCCTAGAATTATTTTGAGAATTAGGAATGAAAATGAGAAAAAAAAAAAAAGATTTCTTTTTTTTCCTCTCTCGAGACTTGCAACCCTATACGATGTTAATTTATTTATCTCATGAAAAATCAGTTTATAATAAAGGCTTGTCTATTTAATCTCAACATCAAAATACTATATAATCAGCAACCTCGGATCGAGGAGCCTCTTGTCTCCCCTCATCCACATATATATATATATATATTAGTAGCCGTTATCGCCTGTTTTCATTCAAATTCAAACCTAACCTTGCTCTCTCCTACCTGCTAAAATCCTCTCTCTCACACACGCATTTTTCTCATCTGACATAAAAGCAATAGAACCATGCTTAAGCTCCAATCTCCACTCACCGGAGACGAGAACCTCCGGCAAAAATCTTGTCGGAAACCACTCCAACCAAAGAACTCACCAGTAACTCCAATGACCCAGGTTCAAATTTTGAAACCAAAGCAAGAGTGGATTGAGTTCTCAGTGGTTAAAGATTCCAACAAGGAGAACCATCCGATCTACACCACAACCCCAACAAAATCCATCATTGAGCCATTGGATTCTTCACTAGCAGAAGAGTTGAGTGCTATCAAGAAGAAGCTAGAGAGGCTGAGACTAGACAGAGAGAGAACTGAGAAGATGCTCAAAGAAAGGGAGATGGTGATGGATTTGCAAATGAAGGAGCTTGAACAGAGAGGAGAAGTTCAAAAGAGGTTGGAGATTCAAGTTGATATACTTTATAGATTGAAGGAACTCCAATCCTACTCTATGGTAAGTTGTTGAGTATGGAACGCGAAGATTAAATTTGTACTTGTCTGATAATTTTTGTTTATATTTTGAAGCAGATAATTTCTCCGATTCGAACACTGAGAGAGAAGGAGCATGAAAAGAAGACATGTGGAGTGCAACCAGAGGAAACGAGAGCCGAGGATTCGGAGGAATCAGTGGGAGAAGATGTAATGCAGAGTCCAAGTTCAAGTTGGGGTTCAGAAAATTCGATTTCATCTCAACTTGTAGCTGTGAAGTGAGGAATTTCCTCTGCTGCAAATGTGTTTTGATTTGTGATTTGGGTTTTATGGATCATCAACTTGTTCTTTCACTTCTACACCGCTTCATTGTAGAATCTGAAAGATGGTTTTTGAAGAGCGAAAAATAGATTGAATCTGATTTCTGAAATGATGATTAGCTGCTGTACCTTGACTTTTACTACAACTTTCCAAAATGTCGATCTAGAGCTTCATTATTTTCCTTTTCTTCTGGATTGAGACATGCCATCTTTTCTTTCTTTCTTTTTCTTTCGAAAACATAAAACTATACAGGCTGCCTAGAAGGAGGTGGTGTTGTGGAACCAATCATGAACACAGACACAAAACTCGGAACCAGGACACCGGATTTCGCAATTCGCACCAAATCCATGCAAGAAGGCATTGAGGATTTGTATAATCGCATTCACTTCAACAGTACATAACTGTGTCACAAGTCAAGGGAACAATGGAAGTAGCAGCAGCCAGGCAATGTGAACAATTACTACTATCACTCCCATATCCCAAGAAGATGCTTTGCAGCAATGCCACATTCCATCAAACTCATCAAAGCAAACCGTGACAAGAATGCGACACATCATCAGCTCTCGAACGCGTTGTTATTAGGATAAAAAAATAATGGCAAGCTTCAAAAGAAATGAAAATCCATCAATAAGGCTGATTGATTGATCCTGCAACCAGTGTCAACTCTTTTTGCCGTAAAGTATTAGAGAACTCGTATCCAACTATCAAGTGAGTGAGCCTCTGAACATGATTTACAGGTAGAATTCCTTTCTGCTGTTTCCCCGGCGAATCATTGTTTCTTCCCTTTGCAACCAATTTTAAATATGCGAGGGTCAAACACTTTTTTTTTATTATTATGTTTTCATTTTAATATTTAAAAAGAAATTAAAAATAAATAAAATATTATTTTAACATATTTCCAAACAAAAAATATTTTTAAAAGAAATTGCTACCGGAATCTAACTCAACATACCTTTACATATGATTATTTATTAAAACGATACATTTGTTGCATTGTCCTTCTTTAGTTTCTTGACAAGAACAATTACTGAAAATATTTTAAACTTACCGGAATCATCATCTAGAGGTAAAGCTGATGTGACATTGCATTGCTTCTTTTAATTTTAGTGAAAAACAAGGTGAAGAGGTGAAATTGCATTCTAAATAGTATTTTATTAAAAAAAATATTTATGTTTTTAAATCGTTTTGATATGTTGATGTTAAAAATATTTTAAAAAAAAATTAAAAAATATTATTTTGATGTATTTCCAAACAAAAAACATTTTGAAAAACAATTATTTTCTTACTCTTAAATAATATCAAACCATAGATCCAACTAGTTGTTCTAGGTTACAGGAACTAAATCAATTCTTTGCAAAATATTGTAACGTCCATAGAACCTAGGATTGTCAGGGTTTCAAATTCTTCCATGGAACCACACTTGCCTACTTATATGATTACAACTTTCAAATATACATAATCTCCAGCATTAAACTCCTTCTTAGTTCTTTTGTCAGCAATCTGTTTCATCCTATTCTTAATTTAAGATTTAGAATTTGGGCTTTAGGAAAGTGCTATTTTGAAAAAAACGCACAGCCTAGTAAGGGGTGTTGCTGCCTAATTCTACAGCAATCATACGGATTACGGACACAAATTCGACTAGGACACTGAATTTGCAACTCAGTTGGAAAATGCAATCAGATTAGAATGGAGAGACAGGGAAGCGGAAGAGAGATTTTCGAGCTTGCAAGATGTAACGTTTGTATTATACATTTATTTTAATCTTTCAACAACTTGGATATAAATTAGAATGAAATTTTCAAGGTATCTCACGTTCGGTATGCAAATCATACATGGTCTTGAATTTTCTTGTTTTTATCAGAAAAATATATTTCTTGTTCAGATCCTAATGATTTGGCTCTTCTGTTCACTTTGCTCGTTATGTTTGGTGCTATTTGTTATAACATTGATCTTCTTCCCATCGCTCCTCAAATTTCTGCCTATTGCTATTGTAACAAGTTCAGCACTTTGCGCATTGTTTGCATTCGTCGATTTCCTTTTTTTTTTAATACTCAATCACCCCCTGTTGCTGCTATGAAACCTTGTCCAGGGAATTAACCTCAGGAACAGGAGAACGATGATTTGGTTGTGTTATGGATTCATTCATTTGTCGACTCACCTTGCTAACAATGATAGTAAGTTTTGTTGGTGCGATTGTGTGGCTTCTGCTTCTGGTTATTCAGTCCGCTTTGCAAAATCATTTGGAAAGGTATCGTACCTGTAATCATTGCACGGAAAACCCCCATTATGGTGATGGCCATATGGCCGAATGAAGATTTCCTTCTACTGGAAAAAAGCAAAACCTGAAGAAATAAGAAACCCCATAGCAGATTCCTCAAAAGCTTCTGCAAGCCAGCATTATAAAGAGGCAACGGTGAGAAACAGGAGCACAAGGGGCGGCTCATGTGGTAATTGAGAATGGATGATCTAGCTGTGACAATGTAGCAGCCTCTCATCATGTATACACTTGTACAACAACAACAAAAATAATGATAATGATAATAATTGAAGAGTAATCTAGTTTAGACCTTTCTTTTTCAATAGTAGTAGTAGCAGTACAAAAAAAAAAAAAGGAAAGCTTCAAGCGTTAAAAAAGAAAGAAAAAAAAACACAAGAAGTCGAGGCAACCAGAATGTTCCGATCTCAGGTCTGGCTGAAGTCATCAAATGACAAGACCAGAAGCCTGGATAGACCCCCTGAACAAAATATCCCTACAGGCTACAGAAAATGGAAATGAATGAAATATTTTCTCCCAAATACCTAAGACAACAAACTGAAATGGTAGTTCAGTTAAAAATACAGATGAAGCTTCACAGATAACCAGCTCCATACCAGTTCTACAGAAGTGCAGTCCTACCTAAAGACCAGATTAGCAGAATTTCCAATGGTTGTTGCAGTTTACACATGTTACATATGTTGTCATAGGTTCATCTGCACTCCTGGTCTGCATCTGATAGTAAGTGCATTTGCGCTGTCTACAACGACCACACTTAAACTGATCAGTTGTGGCTTGTGCTTGACCACTACGCTCACAATCAAACAACACTTTCTCTTTAATTTGGTTATTCTCTCGCTTCCTTTGTTCACTTGCCATTTCTTCAGGGCCCATGGTAACAAGCCTCTCAGGTTGGACCTCTCCAAGAAGAACTTTTCTCCTAAAATCTGGGTTGTTTTGGTCCTTGATATTGAACATTATAGATCTGTACTTCAATTTTTGTGCTCCATTTGACCGACCGAGTTTTTCAAACATCATGGATTCTACAGACACAGCAACTCGAATAGGGTCACATGCTTCTACTTCATCCCTGATGTCCTCATCAGCCTCGCTGGCAACTTTGGACAAGGCCTCTGCAAGAAGTTCGCGGATTTTGTCGCGTAAAGCATCATTACATTTAACCAGTGTCTTCAGCTTTGGTGGACCAATAGGTGATTGTGATGGTTGCTTCACACTGGAAGTCTGGATTTCCTGCTTGCTCATCTTCTCAACCTTGACAGTCTTATCCTGATCCATTTTCTCAACTTTAACAGTTTCTGAGGTTGAAGCCTTTTCAACCTTTACCACACTAGTCTTTCGAAGCTTCTCAACTTTGACAGTCTCCGATTTTGATACCTCAGCTTTTACTGAACTTTTACTGTCAATGCTGCCATTTTTTTTTCTCGTCTCATCAATGACCATCTTTTTCCACATCTCAAGCAAGTCAGAGGCCACAGCTCGGATTTTCTCCTTAGGATGCTTTGCAAGAGGTCGAAGTTTTTTCCCAACCTGAGATGCACGGAGAAGCAAAATGTCAAAGGCAATCCACCAAGCATACCAACATAACCATTTCAATCATAAGTTCCCAACATAAACATTTCAATCATAAGTTCAAGGTTAAGAATAACAAAACTTGAAAATTTAACCAATTAAAGTGCAAGAAAGTAGCAAGTATAAGTGAGTTGGAAAAGAAGTTAAAACAGAATGAACTTTGGCAATCATAATAATACACAAAAAATCCAACCTATATTTCGAGGTCAAATACAATGGCATCTGGTATTCATTGCCATTGTTTTCTGGGGTAGATCTACATGGACTGTTATACAAACAAGATCCACTTCTAATAAACTCCGAACCTGATGTCTACTTTGCCAAAATAAAATTAGCAAAAAACCCAAGTAGGCCCAAAAGAGATGACATTTCAACATGATTTGATGTGAAGGGAACGCATCAAACAAGCTATGCAACAATTTCAATATCCAATCCCTGAACAATCATATTACACTTGAGATACTACAAAAACTTCTCCATCCATCAAAACAGCCATGTAATAACTACAGGAACTGCTTCAATTTAACGTGGGGTAGGGGACAGAGTTGAGAAAGAATGCATAATTCAGGTTGGGGGATACTTTGGCAATTCCTGAAATTGATTGCTATAGATAGACCATTAATGGGCACCTGCACTGTTTTCTTGCATTGCAACAACAAATACAAGTTTCCAACAATATTGCTTGAGTTGAGTATGTATGGTTAAAGGACAACTAGCTAAAACATCTGACTAAGCATCTCCACTGAAAAAGTTCTAGATGAAACCCACAGGACCCAGCTCACTTCTTCTCATACTTAATTAACAACTTGGCAATTAGCATGGCAGACTAATATCAATTGGACCCAAAAGGTACAGAAACTGAACTCCTTTTTCCAAAATGAAAAAAAAAAAAGCATTTAAAATGTAAAGCCACAAATAAACAAAAACAGGGGAGAGAAAAAAAACATCATCCGAGTAGAGTCTAACAAAACTTGAAAGTTAAGCAATTACAGTCCATGAAGGTTGCAAGAATGATTGAATTGGGAAAGAACAAAAAACTGACTGAACTTTAAAAATCATGATTGTAGAGAAAAAAAATCAAACTATATTAAGAAGCCAAATAAAATGACATCTAGTTTCTATTGCTATTGCTTCTAGGGAAGATTTCTCATGGATTATCTACAACAAAGATCCACAACCATTCGACACCAACGCAGATGCCTACTTTGCCAAAGTAAAATCATTGGAACACCACAACAAGGCAAGCAAAAGATAACATTGCAGCAAACTTGATATTCACACAAGACTTAAACATACTTCATATAAAATCCTTATAACAAGTGATATTAGACTTCATAATCCAACACAATTTTTTGTCCATCAAAACAACCACATAATCTCTATCTATCAAAAGCAACTCAACTCTTGGCTACCAACCACGCACCAATGAACTGCAAATCAAGGGTAATGAAAACAAGTATTATGCAAGTTAAAATAATTCAGCAATTCATGAAATTTATGATTCCAGAGAGAACATCAAGCACAACATAGCTAAGCTTTTTTTCATATTATTGAATCAACAATTATCAACCTATTAAAAAGTTATGTTAAACCATCGGATTTCAATCAATGACCCTTGCAAGACTTTTCATATTTCAACCTATTCATTGTAATCCAATTTATAACAATAAGCAGAAAGGAAAAAAAATTGAAAGAACTGATTCCTTGCTTGAAATAAAAGCTTACAATTTTCTTCTCTTTCACTAATCTTATCACAAAATATAAAACACCTCCAGAACAATTTTGCAACTATAATCAAACTCTAACCAATTCAATCAACTCAATGCTTAATTACTTAATGAAGCAATCACAATTTAACATCATTTGGAGCCCACAAAAACAAAAATTTAACAAAATAAACACAAAAAACTAAAATTTAAAAACAAACAAATGAAAAATAGAAGAAACCCTTAATAAAATTACCTGAGTAGAAACAAGAAGTTCACTAGTAACTTTAAACTTCCTGAGCTGTTTCAGCGAATCAACACACCGAGTCACCTCCGGTCCACTAGACCATACGTCATCATTGAGAGAAGCATCTGCAGCTTTCTTTGCTTCATCAAATAACTCCACAAACTCCATCTCCATTATTGATTGATTCCCTAAAAAAACACAAAAATAATTAAAAAAAAAAAGACTCGAGCTTTACGATTTCTTTTATAAAAAAATATTGTATAAAATTGACAGGTAGGTGAGATTGCAACCCAAGAAAAAAAAATTGGAGAGATCTGAAGAGGAAAAAAATAGATCCTTGCACAATAACAGAATAAACGGATCTAGAAAGGTAGGTTTTTGATAGTATTGCCGGCAGGTGTATTTTAGAGAAGCCCTCCCTTGCCTGTCTCCGGAAGCCTTGGTTTTGGGGTTTGAAGATTTCTGTGTTCGTTTGCTAAGGTTATTTTGCCAAGTGTGTGTTTTGGGGCAAGGTGAGCTGTTGTTAGGTTTTTTTTTGTGGAAAAAAAAAGAAAAAAAAAAAGAGTGTATTTTTAGTTTACAGTGGTGTGTGGTGTGTGGTGTGTGGTGTGTGGTTTAAGGTTATTGTTATTAAATAAATAAATAAATAAATAAATAAACTTTACCTCGTCGTACTTCAATTTCAAATACTGGCGATAGAAAAATAGAGATGATAGAGACAGAATGGGAAAAAAAATAGGAATAGAATTGTTATTGATTATGGTATATAAAATCAGTCAGGCTTCAAAACTATGATAATAATCAATTTTATTTATATGTTGACTCGGGTCAATCCGTATTGACCCTTCTGACCCGTGACTTGCATCTTGCCTTGGTCAACCCTCAAATTGAGTTTTAAAGTTATGATAATAAAAAACATTATCCTTGCATTGATCAGGGTCAGCCTGGGTTGACCCTCTTGATCCATGACTCGGGTCATGCCTCGAATTAACTTCTGAATCGAGTTTTAAAACTATAATAATAACCATTTTTATTTTTATATTAACCCTCCTGACATGTCATTGGGACCTTGTCTCGGGCCGACCCCTGAGTTAGGTTATAAAACTATTATAATAATTATTTTTTCCTTACGTTGACCCGATTCAACAGTCAATCTCATCCATGACTTAGGCCTTGCCCTAGATCAACCTCTAAATTGGGTTTTAAATTATGATAATAACCATTTTTATTCTTACGCTAACCTGGATCAACTCGATCCCCTACCCAGGCCTCGATTAGTGAGTTGGGTTTTGCCTTCAATCGATCCCTAAATTAGATTTTAAAACTATGATAATAATAATTTTTCTCCTTACATATCTTAATTAGATGATTTTGAAATTTAGAGATTTTTATAACGATATTTTAGGAATAAAAAATAAAAAATATTATTTTTAGAGATATGTTCCTTTTATACCTCATGTTTTAAAAGCACAAAACTCGCTCCAAAATTGTCCTAGAAAAATATTTATTTTCATGTCTTTATCATTGTCTCTTTAACTAAATTTATTTTTGTTTTCATTATCTTCATCCCTTCTATCCCAAGATAGTAACCAAATGATACCTAAGTGCATTGCGTTTGAGAATTTATAATTTGATAATGTTTAAAAGGTATTTTTTAAAAGTGTTTTTTAATTTAAAATATATTAAAATAATGTTTTATAGTTTTTTTAACAATAGTATATTAAAATTATCGAAGAACACCAAAAGCATCAATTTGATGTTTTTTAATTAAAAAAACAATTTAAAACTACTTTAAAAAATAGAAGTTCTTATGCTAAGCCACTGCTAGCTTGTTTTAATCTTGACTCATTCAAAATTTTTAATAAATTTATAAACAAATCAAATTTAAATTCTTATTTATTTATTATATTATGCTAATAGTGTGAGGAAGGACTAACATAAATTAACAAAAAAACTAAAGGAGGAGAAGGGGTTTAATGTACTCCTTCTCATAAAGCCTTATTTATTATAATAATATTTTTTAATTTTTTTATCTTTTTTAATTTTTTTTCAATCAATGCCTTTTTTTTATATTCATCATTCGAGATTAAATTTGTTTTTTATTAGGTTGGGTTGGGTTTTCTCATTCTTATGACACAATTCAAAGGTTTGATTGGTTAACTCGGTTGACTCTGTTAGCATAGGTAGTGGTTGTTATTGATAGAAATACAGCTGAAATAAGAGTGTAATTATAGGATAAGTATCTTCCTATAATTTAGGCCTAAATTATAGGAATGTGATGTAAATCAGGATTAATGTAAATCAAGATTCCTTCCTATTTAAGGAACGGAACTCTCATGTAAAGGGATTTATTCAGCCAATTTGACATGGTATCAGAGCTATACCTTTGAATTTGTATTCCAAAATCAGGTTCTTTCTTGTTGTTCTCGGTTTCTGGATTATTCTGGATCAGTCCTAGATACATAGGACTCTCGGTCTCCTGGCTCTTTGCAATCAGTCCTAGATACAGAGGACTCTCAGTTTCTTGGTTCTTTTGGTTTGGTTTTCGGTTGTCAGCTGAGGTTTGTATTCTCCTTGTTATGTGATTTTTTGTGTATCACTACAAAAATGTCAAACAATGCTGATCTGTTTGGTGTCTGATTTACTGGGAAGAATTATTCTGCTTGGGAATTTCAGTTTCAAGTATTTGTCACAGGAAAAGAATTGTGGGGTCATGTGGATGGGAGTGATCCAGCCCCTATTGATGCTACAAAACTGTCTTTATGGAAGGTCAAGGACGCTCGGGTAATGTCCTGGATACTAGGGTCAGTTGACCCCCTCATTATTCTTAATCTGAGGCCATACAAAACAGCAAGAACCATGTGGGAATATCTGAAGAAGGTTTACTATCAAGATAATAATGCTAGACGTTTTCAATTAGAAAACGACATCTCTAATTATTCTCAAAGCAATCTTTCTATTCAGGAGTATTATTCTGGTTTTCAGAACCTATGGGCAGAATATACTGATATCATTTATGCCCAGATTCCAGCAGAATCCCTTTCGGTTATTCAGAAGGTGCATGAGCAGAGCAAGCGTGATCAATTTCTCATGAAATTGAGATCTAAATTTGAGATTACTCGCTCAAATTTGATGAACCGAGCTCCCTTGCCTTCCTTGGATGGTTGTTTTGGGGAATTACTGCGGGAAGAACAGCGAATCCTTACACAAAGTACTCTAAAGCAGGACAACCCAGCTGCAGTTGCCTTTGCTGCCCAGGGAAGAGGTAGAGGCCGGAATATGGGCAATGTTCAGTGTTATAGCTGCAAGGAATATGGCCACATTGCTAACAATTGTAGAAAGAAGTTCTGCAATTATTGCAAACAGCAAGGGCATATTATCAAGGAGTGTCCCACTCGTCCTCAAAACCGGAAAATACAGGCCTTTCCAGCGGTGGTATCTGAAAGCTCATCTGTGACAGTCGCTACCAGTTCTCTTACTCCAGAAATGGTGCAGCAAATGATCATTACAGCCCTCTCGGCCCTAGGGCTACAAGGTAATACTTCCAATTCACAACTTTGGCTTGCTGATTCCGCTACTTCAAATCATATGACCAACTCATCTAGTATGCTTAAGAATGTGCGAGAGTATCATGGTTCATCACAGATTCAGGTTGCTAATGGTGGTCATATACTCATCACTAAAATTGGAGATATTGATCCCACCTTCACGAATATTTTTGTATCACCGGAACTGTCTACTAGCCTTATTTCAGTTGGTCAACTGGTGGATGATAACTGTGATGTGCATTTTTCTCGTAATGGTTGTCTTGTGCAGGATCAGGTGTCGGGGAAAGTAATCGCGAAGGGGCCTAAAGTTGGACGCTTATTTCCGCTGTATTTTTCCATTCCTAGTTGTCTTTCTTTTGCATGCTCGAATGTTCTAAATAAAAGTGAAGTCTGGCATAAACGTTTAGGCCATCCAAATTCTGTTGTTTTATCGCGATTGTTGAATTCTGGTTTGTTGGGAAATAAAGATAAATTTTCTTCTTTCGATGCTTTGATTGATTGTTCAACATGTAAGTTAGGTAAGAGTAAAACTCTTCCTTTTCCTTCTCATGGTAGTCGTGCCATAAAATGTTTTGATATTATTCATAGTGATGTTTGGGGACCTTCACCGATACTTTCTCATGCTCATTCTAAGTACTTTGTAACTTTTATTGATGATTATAGTAGGTTTACTTGGGTATACTTCCTACGTTCCAAATCTGAGGTTCTTTCCGTCTTTAAGACATTTCTTGCCTATGTTGAAACCCAATTTTCTACTGGTATTAAGGTATTAAGATCTGATTCGGGTGGGGAATATATGTCACGTGACTTTCATGATTTGTTACTACAAAAGGGCATTATTTCACATCGTTCTTGTCCATATACACCTTAACAAAATGGGGTTGCTGAGCGTAAGAATCGACATTTGTTGGATGTCACTAGAACCTTATTGCTTGACTCGTCTGTTCCCTCTAAATTTTGGGTTGAAGCATTGTCTACTGCTGTTTATTTAATCAACCGTTTGCCCTCCCAGGTGTTAAATTTCGACTCCCCTTATTATCGTCTATATCATGAGGCTCCTAGCTACTCTGATTTGCATACTTTTGGTTGTGTCTGTTTTGTTCATTTGCCTTCTAATGAACGCCACAAACTTTCTGCTCAGTCTGCTAAATGTGCTTTTCTAGGTTATAGTATTTCTCACAAAGGTTTTGTTTGTTATGATCTAAGTTGTAGCAAATTTCGTGTCTCTCAAAATGTGGTCTTCTTTGAAAACCAATATTTTTTCCCTACTGCTACTCCTGCTGCATCTTCATTGCATGCTCCTATTCTTCCTTATTTTGAGGACGTGTCGTCATTTGAGCGGTTTAAACCTGGAATTATGTATGAAAGACGGCGCCCAATTTTGGCTCTTCCGGAGACTAACCCACCATCTGATACTGCTTCTGAGACTGCTTCGGTCCCTTCCCCTCTGTAGCCTGTTCTTCGTCGTTCTACGAGGGTTTCTTATCCTCCTGATAGGTTTGGTTTCTCTGCTACTCTATCCAATATTATTGTTCCATCATGTTACTCACAGGCTGTCCAGCATAAGTGTTGGCAAACCGCCATGCAGGAAGAACTTTGTGCGCTTCAGGATAATCATACATGGGATCTTGTTTCATGTCCTCTATCGGTTAAACCCATTGGGTGTAAATGGGTATATTCCATAAAGCTTCGCTCTGATGGCACTCTAGACCGCTATAAAGCTCGGTTGGTTGCTCTGGGGAATCGACAAGAATATGGGGTGGATTATGAAGAGACTTTTGCCCCCGTAGCCAAAATGACTACTGTGCGCACTATTATTGCCATTGCTGCTTCACAGGGTTGGCCACTTCATCAAATGGACGTCAAAAATGCGTTTCTTCATGGTGATCTCAAAGAGGATATTTATATGGCACCTCCACCGGGTTTGGTTTCATCTTCTAAATCGGTTGTTTGTAAATTGAAGCGGTCCTTGTATGGTTTGAAACAAGTTCCCCGAGTATGGTTTGACAAGTTTCGCACTACCTTGCTTCGCTTCTCTTTTGTGCAAAGCAAATATGATTCTTCATTATTTCTTTGCACAACATCTACTGGACTTCAGCAACATCTTCAGGATTCCTTTCATATGAAGGACCTTGGTTCTCTCACTTACTTCTTGGGTTTGGAGGTTCATTCTTCCCCTTCTGGTATTTATATGCACCAACAGAAATAAACTCATGATTTGATTGCTTTGGCCGGTCTTCAAGCTTCTTCTCCAGTGGATACTCCTTTGGAGTTCAGCAAGTCAGTCAATTTATGCAATCTCCTCGTCATCTACACTTAGCAGCAGTCCGTCGCATCATTCGATATCTACTTGGTTCTTCTAACCGTGGTCTATTCTACCCAGCTGGATCTCCTATTAGTCTTGTTGCATACAGTGATGCCGATTGGGCTGGTTGTCCTGATACCGGACGCTCTGTTACAGGTTGGTGTATGTTTCTTGGTGATTCCTTGATTTCTTGGAAAAGTAAGAAACAAGATCGAGTCTCCAAATCCTCGACCGAATCTGAATATCGCGCCATGTCCGCTGCCTGCTCAGAAATTGTTTGGCTTCGTGGCCTGCTTGTCGAGATGGGATTTCACCAGACTACTCCTACTCTCCTTCATGCAGACAACACGAGTGCTATTCAGATTGCTATGAATCCCGTCTTCTATGAGCGCACCAAACACATTGAAGTGGATTGTCACTCTATCCGCGAAGCTGTCGATGCTCATGTTATTTCTCTTCCACATATCTCCACCGATCTCCAGATTGCTGACGTGTTCACCAAATCCATGACTCGACAACGACATCAGTTTTTGGTTGGCAAATTGATGCTTATTAATCATCCAGCATCAATTTGAGGGGGGATGTTAGCATAGGCAGTAGTTGTTATTGATAGAAATACAGCTGAAATAGGAGTGTAATTATAGGATAAGTATCTTCCTATAATTTAGGTATAAATTATAGGAATGTGATGTAAATCAGGATTGATGTAAATCAGGATTCCTTCCTATTTAAGGAACAGGACTCTCATGTAAAGGGATTTATTCAGCCAATTTGACAGACTCGGGTTGTTTTTCTTAATTGACTTTCCTCACCTAATTTCATTATTTAATATAGACTCATAGAAAGGGCTTAGCAAACCTTTTGTCGTTATCATTTTACATTCAGTTAAAATTAGATAGTTATCCCACAAAAAAAATAAAATGAATATAAAAAAATATTCATGTTATGGAGAATTTTTTTATATATAATGTTATTAAATCTGATTTATCAAGTCAATCTTGATATCTCCGCACTCAATTCTTTCTCTAAGCTAAGTTTCGAATTAAACCATGTAAGAGTTGTCTGGCATAAATACGTTGACTTGACATGTTCAAAAATAACCTGAACAAATCAGTAAAAATATGGTTTGACTCTAAAAAATTTCAAGATGATATTTTTTATTTTAATTATTAAAATGACAACATATTAGATCGACCTGAGTTTCACAACTTAACTCGTCAAACTTGCAACTTGAGTCGTGGACTTCATTAGGTTTAATAATTTTTTCAAATAATTTTTATTTAATTAATTTTATGATAACAAAAATAAATACTCATAAAATCAAGCATTAACCCAATGTCGAGATGTTTGTTTGAGACCACCATATCCCTATAGAAAAACAAGCATAAACAAATCATGAAATTCAGTTCTCAATTAACCCAAGTTGAGTCGCCAAACTATTATATATCTAGGTTATGGACTCCATTAGATTTAATATATTTTTTTCTGAAACTATTTTTATATTTAATTTTATAAAAAGAATAAATGCTCATAAAAGTAAACACTAATCAAATGTTATGACATTTGTGTTGAGATTGTGATAAACCTACAAAACAAACTGAAATAAATTATAAAGGCTAATACAAAATTAACAAAATATTGAAGAATAAAATTAAAAAAAACAATAGTAAAAAAAATCAATAAAAACTCAATATTGAAGGATGAAGTTGAAAAAAAACAAAAAAAAATCAAAGAAAAAAAAAACAGGTCAAGTGCACGAGCCCAACATGCATACGTCTTAAAAAAAAACCCATACATGTTGGCCTAGGAAAGGCTGGCCTACCCGGGCCTTTATTCATTTTTATCTTTTTTAAGGTCTAATGACATATTTTTCACCTTTTTTTTTTAGAAAAACAATATACAATAGAAGATGCATCTTCTATTGTTCAAGTTTCTGACTATAAAAAATGGATCTTCCACCTTTTAGGTTCAAACAAATTCATTTTTGTCAACTAAAATATCTAATAAAAACTATAAGAACCTCAATAAATTCATTTTTGGTCTTTAACTAACATTTAATAGGTTAAAAAATGAAAAATCAATCTTAACCTATAAAAAATTCTCTATCTATAATCTATTTTTTTCAGTAAGATAAAGGAAAAAAAAGACCTAAATGGAATACTCTTTGTTAAATAAAACTCATTAACACCAAGAACGACTTATTTTGTTGTTGAAAAATAGCAATTCTCCAACTTTCTCTTTTCCTAGTTGTTTTCCAACGACTCTCTCTCTTATCTCAAACTTGGATACTAAAATCCAAGAAAAATAAAGTTTGGGACCAAATCATTTAATTGCGAAACTAAAGGGACCAAAAAATTAAATTTGACAAAATCCCAAGGAACAAAGGCACCAACATAATTTTTTTTAAAAGGCCTCCTATTTTTTTTCCTTTTTGTTTTTCAATTTTAGTCCTCTAATTTTTAATTTTTCTCAAACAATAAAATCACATCTTTTTTCATGAAATCAAGCAACAACTTAATGACATGATATTTTTTTAGATTGAAATAATCACAACAAGTTATCAACCTTGAATCCTAATAAACATAACATTGAAGGATCAAATTAAAAAGTAAAAAATTTGATGACCAAAGGAAATAAATAAAAAAAAAGGATCAAAGTTGACATCAATTTTTTTAAAAAAAACAAAAAGCCCACCATTTTTTATTTGTTTTGACTTTGGTCCTATTGTTTCAACTCTTTCCGACAATAAAATTGAATTTTTGTTTTTGAAATTGAACATCAACCTGATGTTATAACGTGTTTTTAAGACCGCACTGAGCATATAAAAAACACATCAAAATCAATTATAAAGAAAAAAAATGAATTTTAAAGAAAAAAAGACTAAAAAAAGCACAACACTATGCTAATTCAAAATGTTTTGCGTCAGAGTCCTTAGTGATTATTTGATGCCTTTTAGTTATTTTTTAATATAAGACTGCAAGAAATAAATTTCTTATAAATGGATTAGTCTTAGTGATAAAAAAAGGTATTTGATCTGAAGAATAACAATTTTTTAGGAAAATATATTAATTCAATTAAGTAATTGGCAAGTTGAGTAGAAAAATTAGCTCTACTTGTTTTAAAATTTAAAATTTTAGGCTCATTTTCCAATTTGTTTCTATGAGTTTAACTGCTTGTGATTTATCCCTAAATATATGATATATAATCATTTTTCAATGTTTCACTTTGTCATTTATTTCTATACAAACTAACAAAAAAATCCTCACAATAAAATTAGATACAACACAATTTAGTTTTACTTAATTTACATAGAAAGTTCATCGCAATATATGAAGGTCAAATATTTTTTATAATAATGTAGGGAAAAACATGTCATTCATATGAAAAATATATTTTTGAAAAACAGATTTTTTCTTATAATTTTATAAAAAAAGGTTTTTTAGTTAAAACTCCATTTTCTTGTTTATGTATCCTTTTTTAATTAAAAAAACATATATTTTTTTATTCATAACATGATTTTTGTAAAGGAAAGTTACTCTTGCTCTCTTACACTTTAGTCATTTATCATTTTGCCTTTATGTTTTTAAAATTTATTGTTTGCATTTCAGAGTTTATAAATTGATAACACTTTATATACTAACATATGTTATAAAAATAAAAATAAAAATCAAATTATTTACAAGATTGTTTTTATATTCATGATAGTAATTCCTGATCATGTTAAAGATATTATTAAATTTACTGAAGACAATATTGATGCTGAAGATAAACATGATCATGGATTACTATTATGAGATCATGATAGTAATTTCTGATCATGTTTATCTTCAGCATCAGTATTGTCTTCAATAAATTTAATAATATCTTTAACAATAACTAAAAAGCACTTATATTAAATATTATAATTTTTTTATTAAATTAAAAAAAAAACATAACCATCACCCTTTTAATCCAAACTCAGATCTCCAACAACAAAAAGAAACCCCAAATTAAATTGAGTTTAGATAGTCAACTTGGCAAGGGATGACCAATTATTTTACACTAACAGTGGAGATCGAGACTTTTCTTTAACCAGTAGACTTAGAGCCCGTTTGACTCTGCGGTTGCGGCTGCGTTTTATTTAAAACGCAGTCGCAGCCGTTTAGTTAAATAAAAATGCGGCATACTGTTCACTGGGTCCCATCTTTTTTCTGCGTTGGAAACGCAGTATTTGCAAAGCATCTATTCCTTGCTTTTTTTGCACTGTTCACGTTAATTGCACTGTTCAATGAACAGTGCAATTAACATGAACAGTGCAAAGTGATGCACTGTTCCTGAACAGTGCAAGAAAAATTGCACTGTTCATGTTAAAAATAGTGAACAGTGTAATTCTCTTGCACTGTTCACTTGCACTGCGTGGACTTTCTTTTTTTTTTTTTTGTTAAAAAACTAGTTTAGAGTGAATTTTATACATGATAATATTTTATCTAATTTTATTACACGCTAAAAAATTATGGAAAATATAGTTCTTGTCAGATAAATTTTGTACGTAATGGAATTGTAGATAGTTTAATAGAATAATAAATTTTTTTATATATATAAAGTATGATTTATTTCATGATGTTACCGCAATAGTTAAATCCACAATATTTAAATTAAAAACTATCAATATTAATTTATATATTTTTAATTATTTTATAACCTCAATTTCAAAAACATTCTTAACCAAACACATTAAATTACTTTTTCTTCAACCTCAATTTCAACCACAGTTTTAACCAAACACCTATTTTTTCAAACCAATCACAACTAAAAGTACTTTTTATAAAACAATTTTTTTTAAACCACAACCACAACAGCTACCGCAATACCAAATATACTCATAATGTTTGGTTCCACTAAAAACACAATTTAATTCTAGTAGGTCCCATGCAATTTCACGTTTTGGACGCGAATTTTGCAAAGCAGCTTATAGTTGCTTTGCAAAATTCTGTGCACGCAAACAGTGTAAGTGAATTGCACTGTTCACGTGAACAGTGCAATTCACTTGCACTGTTCGAGTGAACTTTTTTTTTTTTTTTTTTTAAAAAAAAAAAACTAGTTTAGAATGAATTAAATTTACTCGCATTGTCATGTAAATAATATTTTTTTTTCCCGAAAAACTAGTGTAGAGTGAATTAAATTCACTTGCACTGTAATATCAAATCAATTTTATTCCTGATAATATTTTATCTAATTTTATTACACGCTCAAAAAATAATAGAAACTGTAATTCTTGTCGAATGAATTTTGTACGTAATGGAATTGTAGATGGTTTAATGGCATAATAAAAAATATTTTATATAAAGTATTATTTATTTCATGAAGTAATAGCAATAGTTAAATCTACAACATTTAAATTAAAAACCATCAATTTTAATATATATATTTTAAAATTATTTTATAACTTTAATTTTAAAAGCATTCTTAACCAAACACATTAAACTACTTTTTATTCAACCTCAATTTCAACCACAGTTTTAACCAAACACCTATTTTTTCAAACCAACCTCAATTAAAAGTACTTTTTATAAAACAACTTTTTTCAAACCACAACCAAAACAGCTACCACAATACCAAACACACTCTTAGCAACAGCGACCAGACCTCTTTCCCTTACTACCAAGTCTGATTTCAATCAATTCACGTAAAATTTTTAATCTGGTAATTTATCTAAAATTTAATGTAATATATAATTTATTAAAATAATTAATTTAACTTATTTTCATGTTTAATTATATTAAATTAATCCTAATCAATGATATTCATAATTAATTTAACGAATACTATATTCAACATAAATTTTAAATAATAATTTTATTTTAACTAAACCAAACATAAATTAAATATAAAACCAATATATTTAATGTTAATGTAATATAAAACTAATATATTATTTTAATTTTTATTTAAATAAAGTTATTCTTTCAAAAAATTTAGATTATAGTGTTAATTTTTTTTAAAAACCCTTCTCTCCCTCTCATTTTTTCTCCTTTCACCATCATCGAGCACCCCTGTCCTTTTGAATTTCCTCTTTCTTCCTTTCTCTCTCTTTAAAATCAAACAACAAATCGTTTATTGTGTAATAAAAGAAAGATAGATCCGATCCGGTTCCATAAAAGACAACCTCTGTGTTCCTCCTGTTCCTGCTTCTCTGTTGATTGTCCATTTTCACTATCATTTCGTTTTCAGTGCGTTCATCACCTTCGTTTCTCTAATCCCGAGACGATAAAGCCACTCTTTCTATTCCTCGCTCTGTCGCTCTGGTATCTCTTTTTCCTCTTTTTTTTTTTATGAATCAAATTTTATTGTTTGTTAGTTTGTCTTTTGTGTTCTTAGTTTTGGCTTGTGTAAGAGGGAAATAAATCTCTGGAGATTTGTTGGTACTATCTGGATCGTTCAGGGATTTGTCGTCATTGAATTAAATCACAGGTTTTGTTTTTGTTTTTGTATTTTTTATTGTTCTTTTTTGAAAACACCATTTGCAGTTCGGAGCTATTTATCAACTCTGAAACTCAATTTCTTGGTGAGAGAGACAACAAAAGAAACAAGGGCTTGTTGCTGTAAACAAAGATTGAAACTTTTGAATAGGTTTTAGATGTTCGAGGTAGATGAATAATTTGTTTGTTTTGTGTGTTAATGGGGTTTGCCAATTTTGGAAATAAAGAGCTGTTTTGATTGGGTTTCGATAAGGGATTTGTGTTGTTAATGGTAAAGTGGGCAAAGTTTTTATTTGATTCTCCAATGCGGTCATTGGAGGATTATTTATGACTTCTGGCTGGCCACTGCTTTTATCTTTGGATAATTCTCCTGTATCGGAGCAGCCATTGCCTCATCATTCTGGTAGTTTTAGTGCTTTGGGGGTGTCACGCCGGGATTGTTCTTTCAATACTTCTATCCTCCATCTTGCTCAAGGAGAGCCATTTGAGGTAGATTGTTCAGAGAAGGACGAAGGCAGGGCACACTTTTTTGGTGATACTAGATTCCGTAGTGTGAATCCAGTTGGAGAAAGTTTTGATTTGGTTGTGAATACAAAGAGGCTCTATTCTCTCAAGTCTGAGTTCTTTGAGGAAGTTCCATTGGAATGCCCCAAACAACGGAGCAAACACCTTGTATGGTGGGGTGCAACTGCTAGTGAAATGCTACATAACAACAATAACACAACCTTTTCAACTGGCTTTGAGATTTCCAGGGACTGTGGTAACTTGGGCAAGCCTAAGGGGAGGAGCCGCAGGAGAAGTGTGCAATTTGATGATGTGTTGCGCGAAGAAGATGCTCGGTTCATCTACATTAATGATCCGAGGAGAACCAATGACCAGTATGAATTCACAGGCAATGAGATCCGAACCAGCAAGTATACCTTGATCACCTTCTTGCCGAAGAATATTTTCATTCAGTTCCATCGGGTTGCATATTTGTATTTCCTGGCTATTGCTGCTCTCAATCAACTTCCTCCTCTTGCAGTTTTTGGGAGAACAGTGTCCCTATTCCCTCTCTTGTTTGTTCTTTGTGTCACGGCGATCAAAGATGGATACGAGGATTGGAGAAGGCACAGATCAGATCGCAATGAGAATAACCGAGAGGCTCTAGTTCTGCAATGTGGTCAGTTTAGATCGAAGAAATGGAAAAAGATACGAGCTGGTGAAGTTGTGAAGATCTGCACTGATGAGACAATTCCTTGTGACATGGTTTTGTTAGGGACAAGTGATCCTAGTGGTGTTGCTTACATACAAACAATGAATTTAGATGGCGAGTCGAACTTGAAGACTAGGTATGCGAGGCAGGAAACGTCCTTAGCAGTATTGGAAGGTGGTGCAATTTCAGGGCTTATAAGATGCGAGCAACCCAATAGGAATATTTACGAGTTCACAGCCAACATGGAGTTCAATGGGCAAAAGTTTTCCCTTAGCCAATCTAACATTGTATTGCGTGGATGTCAGCTGAAGAACACTGGTTGGATAATAGGTGTTGTGGTGTATGCTGGCCAGGAAACAAAAGCAATGTTGAATAGTGCAGCTTCTCCTTCCAAAAGAAGCAAACTGGAAATTTACATGAATCGGGAGACACTATGGTTGTCTATTTTTCTGTTCATAATGTGTCTGGTTGTTGCAGTGGGAATGGGTCTCTGGCTTGCACGATATGAGGACCAGCTTGATTATTTACCTTATTACAGAAAGAGATACTTCACGCCCGGGAAGGATTATGGGAAAAGATACAAATTTTATGGGATTCCTATGGAGATTTTTTTCTCATTTTTGAGCTCTATCATAGTGTTTCAGATAATGATTCCCATTTCTCTTTATATTACAATGGAGCTGGTTCGTATAGGGCAGTCCTATTTCATGATTGGAGACAGGCACATGTTTGATAGTAGTTCTGGCTCAAGGTTTCAGTGCAGATCCTTGAACATAAATGAGGATCTGGGTCAGATACGCTATGTTTTTTCAGACAAGACAGGGACACTTACTGAGAACAAAATGGAATTTCGAAGAGCAAGTGTAAATGGGAAAAGTTATGGAGGCTCCTCGCTAACTGCTGAGCAATTGCTGGAAGAGAACATTTCAGGTAGTAAACCCTGCTCTACTTGGTTATCAGCTTCAATTCAGGATAGATTTTGTTGTAGTCTTGCTTCTTAAATCATGTATTAAGCCTTGTGATATGTTGCACTCATCAGCAGTTGCAACATTGACATATTGCACTCACAGTGTATTATATTTCTGTTTTATTTTATGGATTATTGTCAGGTCTTTCAAATTCACCTCTTTTTTCCACTATTTACAAGAACATACATGTTGGTAAATGTACTGCTTAGTCTGAAGCTTTTACTGCTTATTTTGATCTATGCATTATTTGCATTTATCATGCTTGTCAAAGATGATTGTGTAAATAATGTGTACTGTTCAGTTCGTGAGTGATTACTATAGATTTCATCATTGTAAAGCATGCTAGGATTTCATTATATATGACATTCCATTTTCCTTGACTGTTTACAGCTGCAACTACACAAAAGAGATGGAAACTTAAATCTACTATTACTGTTGATTCTGAGCTCTTGAAATTGCTGCACAAAGACTTAGTTGGAGATGAAAGAATTGTTGCACATGAATTTTTCCTTGCACTAGCTGCATGCAACACCGTGATCCCAGTCCGTACTCATGATGGATTTTCTAGTTGCACAGACAGTCAAATTTTTGAGGATGTAGAAACTATTGACTATCAGGGTGAATCTCCTGATGAGCAAGCTTTAGTTGCTGCTGCCTCTGCTTATGGTTATACTCTCTTCGAGCGAACATCTGGACATATAGTAATTGATGTTAATGGTGAGAAACTAAGGTACAAATCTCTCCAGTCCACACTTCATTCTCTAGCTATCATGCTTTATTTGCTTTTCTGAAGTTCAAAATTTAAACCATCTCTTTGGTGTCATTTGAAGATACTTTTTATTTCTTATCAATGGAAGAAGTGGTAATAAATAGATCTTATGTGAAATTCAGGTTGGGTGTTTTGGGCATGCATGAATTCGATAGCGTGCGGAAACGAATGTCTGTTGTAATCAGATATCCTAATGATGCTGTAAAAGTGCTGGTCAAAGGTGCTGATTCTTCAGTGTTGAGTATTTTAGCAAAAGACTTAGGGAAGGATGATCATGCAAGGCGTTCAGCAACATACAGTCATTTGACGGAATATTCATCACAAGGTTTGCGCACACTTGTGATTGCTGCCAGGGATCTTACAGAGGAAGAACTTGAGCTGTGGCAATGCAGGTTTGATGATGCAAGCACTTCTTTGACTGATAGAGCAGCAAGGCTACGCCAAACAGCAGCTCTCATAGAGTGCGACTTGAATTTACTTGGTGCAACTGCAATTGAAGACAAGCTACAAGAAGGTGTGCCGGAAGCCATTGAGTCCCTACGGCAAGCAGGGATCAAGGTCTGGGTTCTGACTGGTGATAAGCAAGAGACGGCAATGTCTATTGGCCTCTCTTGCAAACTCCTGACACCAGATATGGAGCAAATTATTATAAACGGCAATTCAGAGAATGACTGCAGAAAACTTTTGTCTGATGCTAAGGCCAAGTGTGGTTTAAATTTATCAAACAAAGGAAGCCAATATTTGAAATGCAATGCTGAAATGGACTACCTTCAGAGGCCAGAAAGGAAGGAGGAAGTGCCACTAGCTCTCATAATTGACGGGAACAGTTTGGTATACATTTTGGAAAAAGAACTCGAGTCAGAGGTGAGAATCATTTTCCTATGTTTTACACAACATATGGATTTGATTTTATACTGCACTTTCTAATTTCTGGCATTTGATACTTTGAGTTCCATCTTATTTGGAGCACACATAGCCTTGTTGGTTCAAATTTGATATATTATAAATAATCAGTTCTTTTATGATCTCTCTACAGCTTTTTGACATCGCAACTTATTGTAAGGTTGTGCTTTGCTGTCGTGTTGCACCATTACAGAAGGCAGGGATTGTTGATCTAATCAAGAGCCGATCTGATGATATGACATTGGCTATTGGTGATGGTGAGTTATTTCCAAGAATTTATATTTTGTAAGAAAATTGTTTGGGCTTGCTTGGAAAGTTGAGCATGGTGTCCTTTGTCACGGAAGGAACGATATTTAGTAGTTTCTGTCCTTCTCCTAGTATAGGGCAAGCTCTATTTGGTTTTGTCAACTAGATTATTTGTTAGCTTTTAGTTTTGAAATATAATTTTTTTCTTGTAATGATTTGGTTCAGTTTAGTTTATGCATTTCTATTTTCATCTACAAATATCTATTGTTTGAAATAAAATAAAAAATACATACACCTAGAAGCTCTGCATGTTTTGTGCAGCCCAAATTGTTAGAATAACAGATGGGGGAAATGCCCCATCATTTAAGATCTGGATCAGTTTTTTTTTTTAAGCTCTTTTTTTCCCCAATTATGTAACTACAAACACTTGTCATATAAAGTAAAATAAAAACACCTACATCTAGTGAGTGTCCATTTTATTTGCAGCCCAAAACTTTAAAATAACAACCAAGGGTAATGCTCCATCATTTAGCATCTGGCTTTGGCTTGGTTTGTCTCCCCTATTCAGTGTGTGGTGCTTAAATTAAATGTTATATACTTATATACATCCTGTCACCTTGCACTGCAACCAAGCTCACTCCTTAGTCAGTTTTTGTGCCATATTGTGAAATATCATATGTATATGGTTTGTCTCATTTTTTTCACTTGATATAGTACATGATTAATAGTATATACATGTGTTATAGTAAGTATTGTTGTATAGATTTTTATATCCCTTTGATAGACAGTAGTAGATTCTTCTATTGACAAACATAAAGAATAGTGCTTTAGTCAACTTTCTTCTTAATTTTCAGTTAGTCTAATGCCTGATGAGGGAATAAGGAAATATAAAGGGTAATTGGATGCGTGACTGGAAAGTCACAAAAGCTACTATGCTTGGTTGCTAGTTTCCTATACTAAGACTCGTTTAATCACTTTTTAGGTATTTGATGTTAAACAACAGAAAATTCATCAGCTCTGAAGGACATAAATGTAATTATACTAAGACTATAAAGTACATAGCCTTTGTAAGGTTTTTTTTTTTTTTTTTTTTAAAAAAAAAAAACTGCCTTCCCTTATTCATCATAACTATTTTAATGTTTTGATCACCAAATGGTCGTTCGAGGTACTCAAGAGATTCTGAGGTATTAAATGTACTTGTGATGGTTCTAATTAGCTGTGATCTTTTGGGCCAAAAACCCCTAGACTACGAGGCTAAGGAAGTAGACATGCAAATATTTGATGTCAAATCCACTTGCCTGAATGCTATGACTACACTTAATATCTTGTATAGTAACAATAGACTACCTGCACATGTTGGTCATTTCTTAATCCCATCCTTTATTTTCTTGAGTTAGATCTTAGGCCCTCTCTTGGTCGCTACATTGCCTGGATCTACAATATTCATCATTAATTTTTGTAGGAAAATATTGTGACTTTAGGTTATAATGTTTGCGTCATCTTAGTTAGGTTTCCATGTTAGGGCAAACTACCTCTTTGTGATGCAACTCCAGTTTTGATGGCAATTAATATATGCATGAGACAATTGTTTGTCTCATACAGAAAATGTACAATTGAGAGAGATGAAAGGAGTCTATTAAGGGCACCACTCTTCCCCATTCTCATCTCAGGTATGGTTGGAGGCCATATTTAGGTTAAAATGCCTTCTCCTAAAAAACATTTAGTGTATTTTATAGGATAACAAGGTATGTAAAACAGAAATAACTGACTATCAACTGAGATAGTTTAATATTTTCGTTGTCAATGCAGTTAGTGATTGTCCCCGTTCAGTTTTGTTTGGTATTTTAGAAAATTCTGTTTTTTGAAAAAAAAATTACGATGAAATTAGTCAGAGCTAAATCAAAAAACTCACTCCTACTTCAGCTGGTATCAATGGTTGAGTTTTTATGTCACTGAGCTATTTGTGCTCTTTAATGTGGATGCACAAGCAAATCAATATCCTTATACCCTTTCTGAATATTGGCATTTCGTAGGAGCTAATGATGTTTCAATGATCCAAATGGCGGATGTTGGTGTTGGAATATGTGGTCAGGAAGGGCGTCAAGCAGTTATGGCATCAGATTTTGCTATGGGACAGTTTCGGTTCCTGAAAAGACTACTTTTGGTACATGGACACTGGAATTATCAACGCATTGGTTATTTGATTCTCTACAACTTCTACCGCAATGCTGTTTTTGTATTGATGTTATTCTGGTACACCTGAGTCCTTGGCACTTTATATCTTTGATTTCTTTCAGTTTGATGTTTGTTGATGAGATAGGTTTCTGTTCCTGGATTTAAATCATGAAATGGCTTAGAGTCAGACATGCATTATACAATTAATCCTAAAATACTTACAACCTACGAGCAACAAGACACTTTACATGGCCATTTGTTATTTCCTTGCCATTTTTTTGAGTTCACTTTGCATGGTCTGAAAAAAATTTGAGTTGGGGTTCTATTCTTTGTTTATCCAAAACTTTCTCCCTCCACTCGCTCCAACTTTAAGTTCATTGGCTGGGCCATGCTCAATTTAGAACTCCATTTTTGGTGAGGGTGGAGTGTAGCTTTCTTTGCTTTTCATTACCACTTCTAAAGTTTATGTTGAAAGTTACTTACTGTCTGGGCCATGTCCATTTGTTTTTCAAGTCCTTGTGTAGAATTTACTTTGAAAAGATGTCTGTTATGGATTAAATTCTAAACTACAAACTTTCTTTCTCTTTAAAATTCTAACTATCATCTCTTGTTTTCTTTGAATTGTATACTATGCACAATTACATGAAGTTTTGGTCCTAAGTCACTATGCGCTTTCTGTTTTTGGCATCTGTAGGTATATATTGTTCACAGCTTTTTCAACAACGTCAGCATTGACAGATTGGAGCAGTGTTCTTTATTCTGTTATCTATACTTCTGTGCCTACCATTGTTGTTGGTATTCTGGACAAGGACTTAAGCCATCGGACACTGTTACAGTATCCAAAACTTTATGGTGTGGGGTATAGACACGAGGCTTACAATATACACCTATTCTGGGTCATGATGGCTGATACACTATGGCAGAGTCTTGTTCTCTTTGGCATACCCATCTTCATTTATAAGGAAAGCACAATTGATATATGGAGCATAGGCAATTTGTGGACAGTAGCAGTTGTTATCCTTGTCAATATACACCTGGCAATGGATGTTCAACGTTGGGTTTCTATTACTCATCTTGCTGTTTGGGGATCAGTGATCGTTGCATTTGCTTGTGTGGTAGTATTGGATTCTATACCTATCTTCCCTAATTATGGGTTAGTATTATTGGTGTCCATGACAATAATTAGTGTGTTTTAATATGGGCTTTATTCAGATAAGCTAATGCATGCCATTTTCCTTTGCCAGGACCATTTACCATCTGACAAAGTTGCCTACCTATTGGCTCACCATTTTTCTCATAATAGTTAGTGCATTGCTCCCTCGTTTTCTATTGAAGCTTGTACATCATCATTTTTGGCCATCAGACATTCAGATAGCAAGAGAAGCTGAGATACTGGGAAGAGGACCTGATTATTGGGGATCAAAACCTGTTGGAAGTTCCAGCTGAGATGTAAATTACTTCATAGAAACGCACACTTGAAGATAGCTTTCATCAAGTTATCCATTGTCTGGCTTTCCTGTAGCTGGAAGCTGTAAAGTTCAATGGTAAGCGTATGTTTGATTTAATTAGTCGCGGTAAAAATGGTATAAATGATCTCATGGTACATTAATTTAATTTTGATTTTCCTTCAAAAAAATGCTTTGGGAAACATCAGAAATCATCCTTGTTGATGTAGTGGGAATGGAGTTGAGTTCTTGCTGCCTTGTAAATTTGGAAGATATGGAAACGAGTGTTGTAGTAATCTCATGCTTCGCCTTATGAGGTGTGTGTTCATTCAAAAACATTTGTAAGGTAATGTCCAAATCAAAGTTGAAGGGACATTAATCTGATAGGTTCCCTATGACATTTGCCAGCCTTGAAGTGTTGTTAGGTTGCTTTCTGGTTTGAATTGGAGTGGCTTTACCATCAAGTAACCTGCATAAGAAGCTGACAACTATTAGGAGTTTGTTTTCTAATGTTTTGAAGAAAAAACATGATGTGAACTTTCGAAGTCGGGTTCCACCGACTCTGTATAACCCTTTAAATGGTGATGGCATGGGCATCAGTGTCGTGCTGGTGGCCTAAATCTTGGGGAGAAGTGCACAATCCACGTTGTTTTGAGCTTTGAAAAACTGATTAATTTTGGAAGTTATTGTAAGGCTTTATAAATGTTATTGGAAGGACAGATTTTAAGGTCTAGATCAACCAGTTGCAAATAAGAGAACAGCAATGCTTTTATGTCAAGTTACTGCTATGGTTATAAATGATGTAAACTGTTGTTGTGAGTCATGATTTTTGTTGAGGTTGTATATTATGGGATCCATAAGAGATGCTACAACAGACATGTAATGAATATGCCTTCTTTTTTTTTTTTTTGTAATTGACCTATGTTTTTTTATTTGTTGTGTAAGTTGGTTTTTGTTGTCTTCTTGATGTTCTTCTGTTCTTGTGTCCTCAGATGAGTTGCACAAGTTCTTTTCACCAACATTGGAAACCGGTCATGCATACGACAACAAAGCAGCAAAACTATGTTATGGATAGAAAGGGAAGACAGGATGGTTTGCTATGATCGGCTGGCACAAACAGTAACATTTCCATGATTTGATAGAGGGAAAATAGTTGGAAAACGGCCTTTAGAGGATGGAGCTCAGGCAACAAAGTTGATTTTCATAGCAATGGTGTCAGCAGACGTGGAATTGCTGGGAGTTGGTCAGAATTTAGAAATGATATCACAATGATGAGGGTCTATGGCCGAAAGAAGAGAAGTGAGATATAGACCAATACAAGAGCAGGGAGAGAAAGAAATGATGTATATAACAGTTCCATGTAAAGGGCAGGCTTGGCATTTTCTTCAGCACATTTGACCTAATGGAATGAGAAAAGGTAATTGTTACCATGTTTTCCTTCAACTCTCCTTGCTGCTCTATCCATTTCTTTTACAGTTGAAAAATTATGACCAATCCTTTTTACATTGAGGCCAGGACAAGACTTTCTTTTGCTCTTCCCTAAAGTGATACAGGGATGGTAGAGATATAGAGTGGCAATAATTTACTCGCAAACGATAGTTTATGAACGCAAATAACACACCACTTTAAAGATATAGATTTATTCATTATTTTAGAGATAAGAGTTAAAAAGAATAGAAGCTACTTCTCACAAGTAGATCCAAAATTACGGTTTGGAAACACGTTTGAAACAGTATTTTTAAAATAATTAAATTTGTTTTTTTAATTTTTTTAATATATTTTTAGATTATTTTGATTCGTTGATATTAAAAATAAAAATAATATTTGATATATTTTCAAAGTAAAAAAATACTTATTTCTATTTTTCTAATTTTTAATTGTGCTAGTTTGTTAAAAAAGTTTTCCGCTGTGACGGTCTAAAAAAGAACTCCCACTCTATGGGGTTGCAATGCTGTACCCTTCATCGAAAATGATGCTGATGCACTGCATTTTATCACCGCCCACCCATTCTTATCCATACCTTAAAATAATAGTGACTTGAGCACTATTATATCACCATGAACCAAAGACCAAGGAGACATAACGAATAAGTTGTTGTCGTATTATTAGATAGCCTAATTTCCTCAAATGCCCTCTTCTTCCACTAACACATTGTAATTTATTAAAAAGTTAATCTAAAATTAAAAAAAGGCTATTTTTTATATATATTATTATGATTTAGAGATTTATTTAAATCCTAAAACTATATTATTTATAATATTATGACGCAACATGGTTACATTAATTCAGCATGATAATTCACTTAATCAACTTAATTTTTATAAGTAGGAGTTGATTCTAAAATATTTATTATTAAATCTAAAAAATAAGTAAAATGTCATTCTAAGATATTTGATCTCTTTATTAACTTTAGCTTTTATTAATTTTCTTAAATATGACAAGTCAATATAAAATGTGTGATCAATGAAGGTTGATTTAAAAAAAAAATCTTAATTTAAGAAAAAAGGGGGTTATTATTGGTATTTTAGTACATTCAAAAACGTAACTAGCCCCACTTGAAAAATTTTCCACGAGAGTGACGCAGTGCTTAGTGACATCACAAGGTGACATCAGGAAACAATCGTAAGCATCTAACAGTACCTCACGCGCTCCTTGTATGACGTGTAGAAAAGACAACGGTGTTATGCTGATATAATCCCTTTGGATTCCGCGAATTCCGCGCTATTCAAGAGCGTGCATACAAGCGCGCGTGGTATTGTAAAATAAAATGGATGTGGAATTTTCCTGCAAGGTTCCTTCAATCTTCCTTGCATTTGCCTCAGCAAAAAGAAATGAACTCCCCTACATAAA
This sequence comes from Populus trichocarpa, assembly GCF_000002775.5. NCBI lineage: Eukaryota > Viridiplantae > Streptophyta > Magnoliopsida > Malpighiales > Salicaceae > Populus > Populus trichocarpa. The sequence continues at coordinate 8,483,359 of NC_037290.2, read as the reverse complement.
GGGATTTCCTGAGCTCCGTTCCTGGTTTACTACTAAGCCTTAGGAGAAGAGAGATCAGTTCTTGACACCCACCACTCCCCTCCCAAAAAAAAGAAGAAGAAGAAGAAAGAGAGAAAAAGATGGAGTCTTCTTGGCCTGAGAATTTACCCTCACATAGAAAGAAGGTAATCGATGAGCTACTTAGAGGTCAAGAAATTGCAAAAAAACTTAAATTTGTAATGAGTAAATCCACAGGGGATGATGGGTCTATGTCTGCTGAGAATCTTGTCAGGGAAATCATGAATTCTTTCAACAGTACTCTTTCTATATTGAATGGAGGTGGGTATGATGACGATGTCTCTCAAACTCCAGCAACTACAAAAGTGTGTTCACCTCTTTGGGATGGCCGCAAGTCATCAGAGGATTCCGGGGAGAGTAGCAAGAGCACTGCCACTGTGAAGGTTAAGGACAGGAGAGGATGCTACAAGAGAAGGTAATTCTTAATATATATAGTGTTTATGTCAACTTACTTACCAAGTAGAGCTTAGTAGATAATCTGGCCCTTTTATCTGGGTTCAAGATCGAGTCTCCGGTTCCAATCTTTTCTTTCTTTCTTTTTAAAAATTAGAATGAAAGCAATTTAGTTCCAAGCTGGAGGATCCTTGCTGTTTTCTTGGTTAGAAAGATTTTAGACATCTATTAGTCTCCATGAGAAAGAAAGAAAGAAAGATCTCGATCGAGATGGTAGATGGGATCGATAGTTTTACCCTTGACGTGCTGTGTTGCTTGTAATTTGTACTTCTTTTAGACTAAAGTCCCATTGTCCTTGCTTAAAGAAAAAGAAAAAAGAACACAAGTTGCTAGTTCGGACAACACGAACTAAGATGGCATCTCTGCTTTTGAGTGGACAATATATTGGTTCTATTTGTTATTCTTAAAAGAAAAGGTAGTTGCATATTTTTATTTAATTATTTTACAACTTGTAAGAATAAATAATATACTAAAACTAAGGTAAGTAATCGGTTCCATGTATAAAAAAGCAATGATCTCTGCATTACGATGAATCTTTTTAGTTTTTAACTACAATTTTTTTTTTTGTTTGGTGCTGCATCGACTAACTATGAAATTGGATCTACTTGTTAATTACCTGCAGAAGAAGCTCTCACTCATGGACAAATGAGACCTCCACTCTAACCGACGATGGCCATGCATGGAGAAAATATGGACAGAAAATGATCCTTAATGCCAAATTTCCAAGGTAATATTATTAATGGTATAGCTAGAATCAACACATTAATTAACTAATTAATTAATCTGAATTATTGTTCATATTTTCCAATATATATATATCCTTGTTGTGGCTTGCAGGAACTACTACAGGTGCACCCACAAGTTCGACCAACATTGCCAAGCAACCAAGCAAGTGCAGAGAGTCGAAGAAGAACCCCCTTTATACCGCACAACATATCACGGATATCACACATGCAAGAACTTGCTGAAGGCTTCTGATCAATTTGTCTTGGACCCGATTGATCACTTCCACACAGATTCTTCCACTCTTATGAGCTTCAACAACAGCAGCAATCACCACCAGATGATGACAAACAAACAAAACCACCCATTCTTTACCACATCCTTCCAATCAATAAAACAGGAATATTACAACAAGGAGGACAATGACATGCCAGGTTATGATCCAACGATCCACAATAACCAAGCATTATCCTCCGATTATCTCTTGCCAACTGACGACCATGATCGCATCTCTACTTTTGATCATGGAGATCTGATTTCTGGGGTCAACTCATCTTGCACCACCAGTTCACATAGCTTAGACATTGATAGCATCATGGCGGAATCTGTTGGTTTCGGTGACGGCGGTGATGTTTTAGGATTTGAATTTTGTGGATAATTTCGGTGCATAATTATATATATTGCAGCCTCTTTGTATTTTCCATGTACAAATTAAGATCAGCACTAGAACGTACGAACCATGTAGCTGTACTGTATCATAGAAGTTGAATATCTTTCTTGTGTAGTTGAAATTTGCCTTGAAATTAAGAAAATAATCGGGGCCAGTACTTTTCAGTCTCGATCATTTGCATTTCTAAGTAGAGAGAGAGAGAGAGAGAGAGAGAGTCCCCATGCTTTTCTACCAAGGCAATTATTGAATGGCTATATCAACAATACACATAAAGGTGTCTTCTATTATCTGATAGTCAGTTCTCAAATAAAAGACAATATAAAAAAATCACATAAAATTGATTGAGAATTTTTATTTCATAATAAATTATTAATATCACAACAAAGAAACAAATTTAAAATTAGGGGTGAGCAAAAAAACCGGAAAACCGATTAAACCGAGAAAACCGGAAAAAAAATAACTGAAAAAACCGAACTGAAAAAAAAACCGATTAAACCGATTAAATTTTTGAAAAAACCGGCCGGTTCGGTTTCGGTTTTATAAGCAAAAAACCGAACCGAACCGAAACCGACAAAAAACCGGAAAAAAACCGAGCCAAACCGAGCCAAAACCGAGTCAAACTGGAAAAACCGAGCCAAAACCGAGCCAAACCGAAAAAACCGAGCCAAACCGAAAAAAACCGAGCCAAAACCGGAAAAACCGAGTCAAACCGGTTTGAACCGGTTTTTTCCCTAAAAAAACCGAACCGAAACCAGTCGGTTTGACCCGGTTTCGGTTCGGTTTCGTTTTTTTTTTCAAAAAAAAAAAAAAATCGGTTTGGTTACTTTTTTTGATAAAAACCAAACCGAACCGAAAATGATCACCCCTACTTAAAATTTCAACATCAAGACCAAATCAATACATCTTAATTAGATAAATCAAAATCAAAATCAATCAAAATCAAAATCAAAATTAGTTCACATTCATCCAACCTCGTCACGAGTTGTAAAATAAATTTAAGGTTGAATTCACCGCATAATAGTATGAAGCTCAACACTTCAATATTTTATCATAATACACATCAAAATCAACTACATGTTAAAAATTATTCACATATAAATATTTCATCATAATATTCATAAAAATTAATAACATGTTAAAAAATATTAAAAAAATACTAAAAAGAAAAATCTATTCATTTGCATCCATCAAGAGACATTACTCGAAATTCTTAAATATTAATCTCTATTCATAGATTCATCACTAAATTAGAAATATATTACATGCCAACGATAACTTTGTGAATTAAAAATACACGGATGGCACAACCATTTACACTTTAGCATGACACAATGAGCAGTACTCATTTTTTATTTCAAATTAAATAATAATAATAATTAAAAATATCTGTCATGGTAAAACAATATTTTGACATTTAAAAATAATTATTTCTTAAAAAAATTGCAGGAGCAGAATGATTTGATAAATGATAATAACCCCTTAAATGACTTGAGTGTGAAGTGACTATTTAGGAATGTGAATGAGGATTTATTTGAAAGTTTTTTTTGTTTTAAAATATATTAAAAAAAATATTTTTTATTTTTTATATCAATATATCAAAACAATCTAAAAATTTAAAAAAAATAAAAATTAATAAAACAATATTCAACTACAACACCAAATAGACCAGAAGATGAAGACAGGGATGTAACATGATTCAAACTGTACTATAGTTTGTCCCTCATGTTTAACTGCTTTTGAGAAGTTTGAGTTTAACTATTGTGTCTGTAATAATAATAATAATAATAATATTTTATTATTATTATTAATAATTTACTACTACAATGTTCAATGCTCTGTTATTGTGAGATAATATTGTTTTTGGAAAATGTTAACAAGTTTACCTAGATAAAGTTGTTAATATCACAGTCAACAACTCAATTTATTAATGTAATATTAGATAATTTAATACCTAATTTCAATAAATTAACATGTTAATTATTATATATTACCATGAGTACTGACATGGTTCTCGACAAGTTGGCTTTGTTTAATAAAAATTTATTTGATTTTTATTTTTTATACAAATAAACAAAAATACCTTTTGACTTCAATTGTTTTTGGATTATTTTTTTAAAGTTGATTAAATTTTCATCATCATCATCATCATCTATGAAAAAATTCAATTGAAAATAATAATATATAAATGTTTCTTTTCTTTACTTTCCATGTTCAAATCCTAGGATAATCGTATGAGAGAATATATTTAATTATTCTGAAAGTATTAGGTTGATGTAGAGGATGTGTTTTTTTTTTTTTTTTTTTACGTGGGGTGTCCGGGCCAGCTTACGCGCACCACGACTATTCCCCACGGCCCACTGGACATCCTGCAAGCCCAGGAGCAGGTAAGGCACCGCGGGGGTGACAGGCGTGCACATAGAAGATCGAACCCGGGACGGGGACGAAACAAGTCACATGATTGACCACAACAGCTAGGCCCTAAAGTGCAGGATGTGTTTTTATTGCATGGCCGAGTAATGATGGTTTCCTCGGAATTAAAAATAAAACTAAGACTAACAATAGTGACAAAATTTGAAAGATTCACTTGGAGATTTTTTCCACGGATGGGTTGGTTGTTGAAATATATATATCAAGCAACTATTCTTGGAAATGTTTGAGATTGTAATATTAATTATTTTTAAAGTGATTTTTATTTAAAATATAAAAATAAATAGAGTCTACGTCACTTCATACCAGTAACAACGTGTTGCACGAGATGATTTAATTGATGAAAAAGAAATCATTCATATTGATATTCTCTATTTATTTAAATGGATGCTTTTGTCGATTTGTATTATAATTATCACATATTGCACACGTTACTATTAAATTTAACAAAGGAGTAATTCATGTGTTTAAGAAGATAATAATGATATGTTCCATCGTCAAGAAAACTAAAATTGGAACAATCCACCATTCAATACCTTAGGCTAAAGCAATCAATCACTCGTTCAATGATTTTTGTCTTTGCTGACCAAAGAAAGAGCTGTTGGTGGAGAAGGATAGAGAACTATGACGTGGACATAGATAAATGCTGAAATAGAACGTGCCCCGTGGTTAAAGACAGGAGAAAAGGTAAGCATACGGATGATGAGTGGGACGTTTATTTTTACATTTTTAAAATAATTTATTTCTTTTAAATTAAAATTTTTAGATGTTTTCAAATTATTTTTAGATTTGTTGATATTAAAAATAATTTTTAAAAAATAAAAAATTATTATTTTAACATATTTTTAAATAAAAAACATTTAAAAAATAATTGCTATATCATTTTTAAAATCACTAAAATAGACGTGTTTGTAGTGAAAGAGAAACACCACATGGGGAATACGTGCCCCGAGGTTCAAGACAGGAGAAAATGGAATACGTGCCCCGAGGTTAAAGACAGGAGAAAAAGGAGGCATGCTTATTTTTGAAAATAAAATAAAAATTTATTTATTTACTTATTTTTAAATTAATATTTTTTTATGTTTTTAAATTATTACATAATATTTATAATAAAAATAATTTTTAAAAAATAATCATTCCTATACTCCGAACAGCAACAAATAGACGTGTGAAAGAGAAACAGCGCATGGAAGCCATGAAGTAGTTTCATATCAAGCATAATCTTTTCCGGTCACTGTCAATCAGTCCAGCTTTAAAGGCCTGCCTGGAAAATTTAGCAAGCAGGAGCGTGTGAACGCATCCATTTTTTCCGAACAGTATCTTCCTTTCATCTTCAACCCTCGTGGAATTTAGATTAATGAGTGGGTCTCACTTTTTTTCTTTTTTTTCTTTTTTTTCTATATAAAAGACAAGCTGATTGAGAAAGGAGTCTGCAAGCCACTCCAGCTCATTTGTTCGCATTACAAGGCAGATATTTTTCTCGAGCAGCCTCGTTAACTCTTCCAATGGCACCTAGCACTGTCACATCTCTCTACACAGCAACGTTCGACGGTTCGAGGACATCATTTATAAGATGCAAGACAGACAGACGTTTTATATGTTATTTTCATGCTCAGGCTATGCTTAAGCCCGTTTTAGAATATAGTTTTTAGAATATTTTGCATATATAGTTTTTGTTTTTGTTTTTTTTACCTGAATAAAAAATCATCAAAACAATGACTGGATGGACCCAGAACCTAACAACAAAGGGCTAAGATGGAAATGTTATATTTTATGGGGAGCATTACGTACAAAAATGCTATACGTTTTTGAAATATAATGATAGTTAATTTAATGCTGTAAAAATATGATTTTTCTCCTAATAAAATATTTATCTAGGGATTAAAGAACTGTTATATCTCTGTAAAAATACATTTATTAAAAGGAGCAGTCATGAACCGCCAACAAAACTAGTCTTATTTTTTAAAAAGAAATACGAAAATATTCAAGTTAAAAAAATACTATATTATGATTCGTCATTACGCCCCGATTTGCATTTAAAAAATAAACTACTTTTTGATTGTCTGTCATTTACGGAAAAGAAATGATATTAATAAAAATATAAAGTTTATTTTTAACATTCTAATATTAAAAAAAAAAAAATCAAAGCAGGAATATATAGTAGTGTTTCAAATCAATCAAAAGATTGATTCATGTTTGGTTAACCACCTGCCTTTTTCTTTTAAGTACTGTCCTCCATTTTTCTTATTTTTTCAATCTTATCTCTTTCTACCTTTAAATCATTACGCTGTCCTTGGGGTTCTTTACACGTCGTCTAGTCAGAAATTTTAGTTCGTGGGATAGATATAAATAGAAGATTCAATATAGATTAAAATTAGATTCTTCATCCGAATTATACTGCGGCTCAAGTTAAAGTTTTCTTCGATGTAAAAAAATATTCTAAGTATTATTATTTTTTATCAAGTGAAAAAAGATTTAAATCGTGGAAAAATTTACTTTATAGATTTAAAAATAACTTGGATGGCTTATAAATACATAATTTAACTAAAACAATTTCAACAAGATATTTTTTTTAATATTAAAATAATAACATATTGGATTGACTTAGATCAACTCGGGTCAACATGTCAAATTTATGACCTGAATTATAAGATTATAATAACTCATAGAAAGCAAATCAAAACAAATAATAAAGTATAATTTCCATTCAATCTAATGTTGAAGGATAAAATTAAAAAAAATAATAAAAACCTAAAAAACAATTCAAGTTAACTTGTAAAACTTGTAATCCGGGTTATAAGACCGAGATCACTGCATAGAAAACAAATCAAAACAAATTATAAATCAATGATGCTTTGTGAGGAGGGGTATAGTAAATCCCTCTTCTCTTTTAGTTTTTTTAAGATAACAATATATTAGATTGAATTGGGTCAACCCGAGTTACCATGATAAATTCATGACCCAATTTATGAGACTATGATAACTTTATAGAAAACAAACTAAAATAAATCATGAAGCTCAATTCTCAATTAATCCAATGTTAAAGGATGAAATTAAAAAAAAAATTAAAAAAATGACCTAAAAAAGTGACCCGAGTTAACCTGTCAAACCTACAATCCGGGTCATAAGACCAAGATAACTCATTTGAAAACAAATTAAAACAAATTACAAATTTCAATTACAACTTAATGAGAAATAAATTTAAAAAAACATAAAAAACAAATCCAATATTGAAGGACCCATGATCCGAGTCATGAGATCGAGATAATCTCTTAGAAAAAAAATTAAAAAACGACCCAATTTAACTAGGGTAAAAATACAAAAACTTGCGACCTTGATCATGAAACTAAGATATATTCATAGAAAGCAAATCAAAACAGATTATGAAGCTCAATTCACAATTGATCTAATGTTAAATGATTAAATTGAAAAAAAATCAATTAAAAAAGGACTAAAAAACAACCCAAGTCACTCGGGTTAACCCGTTAAATACTATTCTCGGGCATGAGGTCAGAATAACCTAATAGAAAGCAAACAAAATAAATTATGAAGCCTAATTCAAAATCAACCCAATATTAAAGAATGAAACTGAAAAAAAAAAACTAACTAAGAAAAAAACCAATTCAGTCGATTAACCGTCAAACATACGATATGTGATATGAGAGTGAGATAACTCAATAAAAAATTAATATTAACAAATAAAAATATATATAAAAAATCATTGATTGAATAAAAAATCAAAGAAACAATATATATATATATATAAAAAAACACTGTTCCAATGAATAGTGCCTTGTGAGGAGGGGTATAATAAATGCCCCTCTTCTTTTAGTTTTTTTTATAAATAAAACTAAATGTTTTTAGATAAGAATAAAAAAAAACCTTTTAATTACTTATTCACTATATGATTTTAATTACATTTCCTTATAAAAAAAATGCCATCTTACAAGCTAAAAACAAATATAAGAGCTGAATTCATTTAACAGAAATTAAATTAAAGTACATAGTAAATAAATAAATAAATATTAAATTTATATTGATAAATATCAAGGACAAGAAGGGAATGAATAAGAATTGCGTTCTAGTTGTCTATTTTTTTTTTTAACATTCTCGATATTAGATTGGGCAGCATAAAATCTTTATTTAATTTGAAAAGAGTACTAGCCACGTAATTTCATAAAGAAAGATAACAGAAAAAAATCTATGTTATATTTTTTTAAAAAAATTGTTAAATCTAAGTCAATTCCAGTTAAATAAAATACAATATACTTGAATTGACCTAGCCTTGTACGTGATACAACTTGTTCTTTTTCAATATACTTCTCCCCATTATTTTAAGTGAGCTTGGGCCTGGTCAATATAATCCCTCAAAGGTCCATTTAGTGTGAGCGGTGATCTTTGAGGGGTATTTTCGAAAATAATCAAAGAAACTTGTTAAAAGCCTAATTTGCCATCCACCACTCCTTCAGGTCCAACGCCCGTAATTTAAAGTGAGGATTCGGCTTTGCTATTGTATTAAGTCCTAAGTCATTGATTTTAGGTCTTAATAATTATTTTTATCTTCAATAAGTAAACATACACGTATCAGTTTAGATAGGATTTTAACATGTAAGCACAATTAGTATATTTTTATCATTAAAAAATATAAAGCAGCTTATCTTAAATTAGATGTTTTAGAGTGATTTTTATATTTTCTTTACCATAATTAGTCATTTACCAAAAAGTTTTAAAAGACCAGTTAAGGTTTCTAGTTACCATCATTTTCTTTTATTTTAATCCATTTTATAAATTTGCTTGTCGAGATGTCCCCGGTGATAAAAACATTAAAGTTAGATAGTTTCAAAAATACTAGTTTGAATCTCCATGCTACATTGCGAGATGAAGCAAAAACTTTTCTCAATGCAAAAAAGACGCAATCATTGTTATGTTTTTTACCATCAAGAAAAATTATACTTGCAAACTAAAAAGTTTATATATACATTCAATAAAATAAATCAATATTATATGCGCTAATAAATAATAAAAAATATGTTTTTTTTAAGTAAATGTTGAGTCAGGAAGTTAAGATAATTATGACATTTCTTAAAAGAAAAGGCTAAACTAAATCAAGCATAACTTAAGTTATTATTAACATAACAAGAATCTCATATAAAGTCAACCAAAACAAAACATCAAACTCAATTCCTAACCAACTTAATGTGAAATGATCAAATTAAAAAAAAAAGATTTAATAAAAAAAAGATAACATTATGGATAACTATTGCAACCCACATTGATTGTGTTTTTCTCTTGTTTTGTATTTCCATTATGTTTTAATATTTCTTCAATCTCACATTGTCTTGTGCATTTATGATTTTAAACATCATGTTATAGTTTATCAAGGATTAATTTTGCAAAATTGAACTACAATTGTTGCTAAAAATAGTAGTAAAAAAAATAAAAACTAAATTTTACATAAAAATAGCAAAGAGTTGGGTGCAAAAATCGAGGAGATGAAAGAGAAAAAGAAAAGAAAAGATGAAAGGGTTGTTAGAGCCATACAAGAGAGCCTTTATTTTATACGCCACTAAATAAGAAAGCCCTCGTCGTCGTGATAATTCATTGGTACCATGAAAGACCATGTATAGAGCTTGATGGTGGTTGCACATGCCATTATAGTCTTATTGCCTTTCTAACTTGTTGGCACGTATGTTACAAGTGCTAATCATGTTTTCTTTATCTGTTCAATCTAGTATCTGTTTTGAAAAAAAAAAAGGATTGGATATTTGTTTCATATTCAAATTTGGTTTTAAAAGCTTCAATTATTTTAAATTCATAATATTGGATTTTAATTATACCTAATCGAGCATTAACCAAATGTCAAAAAATTTCTTAACATCTTGAGAGTCCCATATCAAGCCAAACAAAATAAATTATCATGCCCAAAGATAAAGAAATTTAGTATGAAATGATTAAATAAAAAATATAAGAATTATTTAAAAAAAAAATAGAGAAAGTGAAAAAAAAAAGATAGGCGTTTCATTGTTGATATAAATAATAAAACAACTTAAATCTTTTAATATTTTTTTATAATTTATAATTTATAATGTGCTTCACAAATACAAAATGTTTCATGGTGCACAAAATTAAATATATATATTCTATTAATTATTTTATAGGCTCTTTTAAAAACAAAGACATAGACATAAGAAAGAGATAGGTAATAAAACATATATCACACCTAAAAATAATAAAAATATCTTTATGTAAAATTTATATCTTCTATTTATATCTTTTTTAAAAATAACTAAAAAAATTACTAATAGATCACCATAAAATTGCTCCACCAAATACAACCCAGTAGTTAAGCACACGAGCAAGTGAAGGCAAATAAAATCAGTTGCAATTGAAGGCGAGGCCTTACCGAGCCCAGATCAAATAGCAAACAGCCCTTTTCAGGTCCAGTGTGATTATCAACCTTGTAACTGGTCCGGTGCTGGTCAACTGTTCTGGTGGTACCATCCTTACCGATCAAAACGCCGACCATTAGTGTTCTACAGAGATTGGAAACAAGCAAGACAAAATCGAATTTGAAAAGAAAAACGAAAAAAAAAAAACAGAGATGGAACAAAGAGGAATTAGGGCTACTAAAACCTGTAGCCAAGGGTTTTGGATAAGCTTACTAGTGTTCTTATGCATGATCACAACAACACAAGTGGAGGGATCGATTCATGAGTACAGAAACGAAGCTTTTACCCCCAAGACAAATGCCTTCTTTTTCCATGGTGGTAGTGAAGGGCTCTATGCTTCTAAAGCTCCTCCTGATTCCTCTGGTACCACCCAATCAGGAAAATCTTTCATAAGGTAATTTTTATTTTCTTCTTCTTTTTTTTTTTAAAAATAAAAATTCTTGCTTCTTTTCATTCACTTGTTAATTTCACTGTTCTCTTACTCAATTTTGTGTTTTAATTTCTGGGTTTTTCTTAAATCTCTAGATATAGTAATTAGGGTTGTTATTTTTTAGGATGATGGCGTAAAATGGGTTTTTTTTTGTGATTTCTTGATGTTAAGTACTGCCATTGTATTGAGAATCGTCAGATTTCAGTATTTGTGGATCCCACATGATGGACCGACGAGTATTGAACTCACTGAAATTTATCCCTGTGATTGTTTTGGGTGTGTAAGGAAATGTGAATGTGGTTGTGAATTTTAGGTTTGAAGGAGTGACATTTAGGAGGACTAAAGAGTCGGCGAGTAGGCAAGAGGGAATGCAGCAGAGTACTGGAGTGGTTGAAGCAATCATACTTGATGTGAAAGATAGGAAGAGGATTGGAGGGGCATTTTTGAAGACTAATGCTATATGTTGTAATAGTACACTTGCGGAGACCGGTTCTTGCAAGTTAGGAGAGGTGATTTTACAGAAGAATCCAGATATTCCCAGCTGGCCGAGGGTTATTAAGACGCACTTTGCAGGAAAAATTGAAGAAGTGAAAATGGGGAGTGAGGAAGTTGAGATAAACAGTAATGGAATGTATTACCTTTATTTTATGTTTTGTAACCCAGAATTGAAGGGGACATTGATTAATGGAAGGACTGTGTGGAAGAACCCGAATGGTTATTTGCCGGGAAAGATGACTCCTTTGATGACTGTCTTTGGAATTATGTCTTTAGCTTATCTTGTGCTTGGATTAGTATGGTTCTTAAGGTTTGTTCAATTCTGGAAGGATATCATACAGTTGCATTACCATATTACAGCAGTTATTGCTCTTGGGATGTGCGAGATGGCTGTCTGGTATTTTGAATACGCCAATTTTAATTCTGCTGGATTGAGACCGATGGGTATTACATTGTGGGCTGTCACTTTCACCACTGTGAAGAAGACTCTATCCCGCCTTCTTCTTTTGGTTGTCTCGATGGGCTTTGGAGTGGTTAGGCCAACCCTCGGTGGCATAACATCAAAAGTGCTTGTTCTTGGTTTGGTATATTTTATTGCTTCTGAGGCTTTCGAGCTCGTTGAACATCTTGGAAACATCAATGACTTTTCCAAGAAAACAAAGGTGTTTATGGTACTTCCAGTTGTTTTCCTAGATTCCTGCTTTATTCTCTGGATTTTCTCATCGCTATCAAAAACTTTAGAGAAGCTTCAGGTAATCTTCTCTTACCTTTCTTTCCAAAGTTTTAAGTAGTAATCACTGATGATGTCTCATTAATAAAATAAACCTATGAGTTTATGTGTTTGAGTGGGGATGGATGTACATCTTGGTGCTGTTTACTGTGTGTGGACGCGTGAAAAATGGTTTGGGGGCATTGTCTTTCTGCCATTGAATTGCTGGTTGCAATATCTTCTTATTGTGCTTTTGAAATGATTCCTCCTCTCTACTTTTTTGCCCTTGTTTTGTGGCCGCAGATGAGGAGAAACATGGCTAAGTTAGAACTGTATCGGAAGTTTACCAATGCCCTTGCAGTGTCTGTACTGCTCTCCATTGCCTGGATTGGTTTTGAGGTGATATTTATTTTCTTGTTCTGGATCCTAAATTAATCATTCTTTGATCTTCACCGACAGATGAGATTTGATAGCTATATTATTTGCCGATTTATTTATTAAGAATACTCTGCCTCCTCTGGCCTATCTTGCTCAGCTATACTTCAATGCAACTGATCCACTAAGTGAGCTGTGGCAAGTTGCATGGGTCATCCCTGCTTTCTGGACTCTGCTTGCGTACTTTCTCTTGGTGGTGATATGTGTCCTCTGGGCGCCTTCACGTAACCCAACTAGGTACTTTGGCATCACCTTCGCTTTTGTTGTTTTCTACTTTTGTGACTTGATGTCATGGATACTGTGGGCTCATTTGCCCCTTTCCAATTCAAGCAGGACCTTGGTTCTTTTCTGTTGTTACGGATATTGATATTGCTACTATTGTTCTGAATTCAATCCATGCTGTTTCATGAACTTGAACTTGAACTTGAAACTGATATGTATGTGAATTGAAGTTGTGCTAAATTTGTTGTCGTATCAATCTGGCAAGTTGATGCTAATATTCATTTTTTGTTTTTGTTGTTCTCTGTTAAACTTTTAAATTTCTGCGTACTTCTTGCAAACTTATTTTTCTTTGTTCACTTCTCTCTCATTCTATCACAGCCATTTATACAGTTTCTGTAATAAAGAAGACTAAAGTAATATTTACGAATTTTATGTGTCGTGGAAGATTGTAATTTTCACAAATCTAGACAGCAGATGAATTCAACAACTAGAGTGGGTCTTTGGAAACACTGTATTTTTCATAAATTTAGACATGAATTCAGCAATTAGAGTGAGTCTGCTGTTGCATGAGATGCCATGTTAGGATAGTACTTCTATCCAAGTTTTGGAGGTAAGTTCTCGGAAGTTCTGGCTTCAAGAGTTGATCAGGGGCAGTATATTCTCCTTTTTGGAAATTAATACTATGACTCCTACACTAAAATCCGGTGGTTATTCTATGGTATAGAAATTGACATAGTGGAAATCCCATGCCCAGAAAAGGAAAAAAAAAAAAAAAACTAGAAACAAAATCATTTCTTGTTTTTGTTGTTCCCTAGTAACTGTTTAATCTCCGCTTGCTGCTTGCACTCGTCTTTCAGTTTTTGCATGTTTCTCTCTTCATTTATACGGTTTTCATAATAAAGAAGAGTAAAGATTTATGTATTTTACAGGTAGTGGAAGGCCCATAATTTTCATTATAATAGACCGAAGATGAATTCAGTAATTAGAGTCAGACTGCTGATGGCTTGTAATTTCATAAATCTGGACAGAAGATGAAAAATAGATAATTTCATAATATTATTATCTAAGTTTTAGGAAGTTCTGACTTCAAGAAATAATCACTAGCAGCATGTTCTCCTTTTGGAAAACAATATCATGAACTCGTACACAAAATTCTGTTGGTTCTTCTTTGATTTCTTGAAGGAAAAAAAACTATTAAGCATTTTGCCCTTTCGTTGGATTTTTTTACAAGGTGAGACGTTGACCATATGCATTGCCTATATTTTTGTCATATGAACCAAAATAGTAAAATTAGTCGTAATAAATATGTTGTTAGCAATGAATTGATAAATAGATACGTAAGATGCTGCTGCTAATTGGGGGTGCTCCTGCAGGTATGCATATTTAGAAGGGGAGGACTTTGATGAGGAGGGTATATCATTGACAACCGGGGATATCACGATGAAGCTGGAAAGGGATGCACTTGTTGAAGATCTTGAGGAGGATAAGCAAGAGTAGAAGAATAATAACTAGTAAAGGTGAATCTGATTGGCGCTTAAGTTGCATATCCAGGTATTTGTCTGTAAATCTTGGTATGCAATTTGTGTTGTGTACAAAGCACCTGTGAATGAAGTACAGAGATAGAAGAGTTTGATACGAGTTAGATTTTAGGCGATGCACAAAGGAGAAATTGTTGGTCGGGCTCTTATATTACCTGCATTGAGTTTATCACTGCTTTGAGAAATCCGCATAGTGTTCAAAATCATCCTCGAAGTATGAAATCCCTCATCCCTAACCCCTGCAAGCTTGGAGAAGATACATACCATACCGTTTTTCTCTCTGTTCTATTTATTTTTGTTAAATTATCGCCGGGGTTTTCTGTTATGTGGCACCCCAGATTCTTTCTTAATAGAGGGAAAGGAATGCTGGGCCTGGAGACCTGATGCTGCTGATTGAGGCCTCTAGAAACATTCCTCCACGGCAATTCCTGACAATCAATTGCTGCTTTTTGACCTTTTTGGGATTGTGGTAAAGTTCAGTTAGAAATGCCAAAAAAAAAAAAAAAAATCAATTTGGTATCTTTTCAATCTAACCATATTAAAAAAAAAAAAAACATTTTTCTGCTAAACTATGTGTGGACCTAATACTTGATGTAGAGCTGCTATCACTAAAAAAATGTATTTATTTTTTATGTGGATTGGTGATCGAGAAAAGATGAATAAAAAAGGAAGAAGAAAAGGTGAATCCTCGTGGAGATGGCTTAATTGTTAAGAATTTGTTTAGCTAAAAGGTGCATCTGTGGTCAGTTTCCTGCAGTGCTGGATGCAAACAATTCCATCTACCAACTAATATTGTCAAAACAAATATGAAAAGGATTCTGCTTCAAGGATGATGTGCCATGTGTGGACAGGTTCTCTTTGCCTGTAATTGGAGGTTTGGTTGCTTTAAATGTGTTGAAAATGCACACCTGTAAGATGTTGTGAGCATGGTTTACAATTCTGTTTCGGTTTTTTTTTTTAATTTTTAATTAGAATTATATATTTTGATTTCGAAATGTTTGGGGTACCGTTTCTGAGGCAACATCATAATGTTAGGTCAATAGCGAAAAGATAAGCACCTTTTACTTTAGTCCTAAAAAATTATGAGGATTTTTTTAATTAAATTGTTTTTTTTTTAATTTCATCCTTAAATATTGAGTTTGCTTATATATATTAATTTAATTTTCTAAACATAAACATGATATGCTCATTTCATAATATTTTGCATGGTTTGCTTATGAGGTCATTGCTCAGGCGGCGCAAGCAACCTGATTCGATGTTGTCATATAACTTTTAATATTTGTGTTACAACCGTCTCGATAAGCTCTTTCTAGTAGTGAGATATATATATAATTTTTTAAACATAAGCATGATATGTTCATTTCATAATATTTTGCATGGTTTGCTTATGAGGTCATTGCTCAGGCAGTGCAAGCAACCTGATTCGATGTTGTCATATAACTTTGAATATTTGTGTTACAACCGTCTCGATGAGCTCTTTCTGGTAGTGGACTGGTGTACACAGCGGAGCAACAATTAGTTTCCGACGTGCTTTTTTTTCTTTTTTTTCATGAGTATGATATTGATGACTCATTTTTTGTAGTTCATTATTGATAATTTTCTTTGTTTGATTTATCTACTGCTGTTTTTTTAATCATATTATTAAATTAACCGGACTTATAGGATTTAGTCAAGTCAATGACCCGAGTCTCATATTTTTCTTGCTTCATTAAAAAAAATTATCATCGCTTAAACATCTTTTTTTATGTTAGAAACAATTTGATCTGTCTTGCGGCGTAATGTGAACCATCAATTTAGATTTACTCGAGTTATTTTTTTTTGGATTTTTTTTTGAATTTTTTTTGAATTTTTTGCCTTCAATATTTAATTGATTAGAATCAGGCTTCCTGTTTTGTTTTGATTTAGGTTTCATAAGGTTATCACGGTTTCATACTCCAAATCATGGGTTAAATGGGTTAATCATGATTGGTCTTGGTCGATCTAGTATGTTATTATCTTAATATTTTTTAAAATAAATATGTTATTCAATATATCATTATCTCAATGCTTTAAAAGTTTTTCCTTCAGTGCGCCTTAAAGTTTTTACTTTATAATATCTTTACAATTTTTAAAAGATTAGAAAAAAATAATATGATGTGACTTAGCGCAAACCAAGAATATAGTGGGGACTGTTTTATGCATGGTATGAATGTAGAAAATCATTAGGTGAGGATCACACTCAATTCATTTTCTGAAAAAGTAAAGGGAAAATTCCCATGATCATACTATAGATAGATAGATGATTTTTTTTTATTCTTTCAAAAATTATAGTTTATATATCAGGTCAATGTAATTTTTAAATTTAGAAAGAATGATGAATTTATCCTTGTATATAATATAACACAAACACCACAAATCTCTTAGCACTTTCTTTGAAATCAAATTATATGTTGAATTAAATTATAGTGAAATGGGAAACTTAATTTGGATGGTTGTGGATTTTTCTGCACCTTACTCCTTGATGAATTGTTCTGGTGAAATTGTTATGAGATTACATGGCACATTGTCTCTTGATGGCAGGCTTTAGCCTATTCCATCATAATTTTCTCTGATTCCAAAGTTACCATTAATCTGGAGCCATAGGACCATCCAGGGGCACTCTCCTGGGCACCTCTTGAAAATCAAAAGGCAACACTCTCCTGTTATTTCGTTCAATCCAAGCATTTCTGGCCAAGAAAGGGATAAATCATGATGCTTTATTGAAAGATAATGCAGATCATGGTGGCATTGGTGTAGCTTGTAGGGATTATAGAGGCCTTCTAATTGTAGGAAGAGGCCTTTAAAAGGACAAGTTGATCAATCCTCCTCCAAGGAGAAGCAATGGTGATTAATTAGAGAAGCTCTCTTAAACACAAAAACAAATCAACCTCCATATATCTTGAATTTTACTAAGATTTAAATTGTTAAATGGTACCTTTGAGATTAAGAAACAAAGCCATTGTAGGTTTTGACAAGACAACAATCAACACAAGCCAAAAACTAGATTATAAGTTTTCAAGCACAAGGCCGGAGTGAGTTATATAATCACGTTGAAAACATTAATATTTTTTATTTAAAAATATATTAAAATAATTTTACTTTAAATTTATCTTTTTATTTTCTACATTAATATATTAAAATCATAAAAAATATTAATTTAATATTTTTTTAAATAAATACATTAAAAAGAAGAAGTTGAAAACACAATCTCAAACGGTGTCGCCAGCCGTATCCTTGATCCAGCTTGGAAGTGTATTAAATATTCCAGCATGTCTAACGCGATGAGATGCTGGAATATTAAGTTCCTAATTTATGACAGCAATGATCGGAGAGACACAGGGAATCCTGGGTGATGATGCGAAGCAATCTCTTCTACCATTGCTTTGCAACTCTCAATTCAGCTGGCTCCTTGGGCTGTTAGGCTTATATTTTATTCATGTAAAAGTCAGAGTCTCCTCTGAAGGTTTCAATCTTTGCCTTCTGGGCATCAAATTTATCAAGAACTCGTCTCTCTCATAGAAAGCCATTCAATTGTTTCTTTCTTTCTTATTCTTATATATCCTACCTTCTGGTTGGTGCAGTTCTTCGTTGACACACCAGATCGAGGAAGATAACAAGGGCTACAAACATACACACAAGGTTTGATCTTTAACTTCAACTTCTTCATACAGAAAACTAATGTATCTGTTAAGGAAAAAGGTTCTTGGAAATATGGTTTACTAGTGTTTTTCTCTTTTCTTTTTATGCGTCTCTGATAAGTAAAGAAGGTCATGGGGCATCACCATCACCACCACCACCATCATCATGAAGATAGCCCATATGATGATCCCTTGTTGGCTTGCTGTTACTGCCCTTGCTTGCTAGTTTCTTCCATGCTGAGAGGATTTGGGAGATGTATATTTGCAGCTTGTTACCCTCTCTTGCGTTGCTTTGGATTGGATGACCACCACCACCACCACCACCACCACCACCACCATTCCTTTTGATCATTGCTTGATAGTTTGTTTCTTTCGTTTTGTAGTTTTACAGTCAAATCGATTGGATAAAAAAGGAATTAATTCAAAGTGAGATGTTGAATTTTTTGAGCTTTGTATTTCAGAATTTTCACTGATTATTGCAATACAGTTGATTTCCATTTCTTTTCTTTTTTTTGGCTTTTTGGTAATGATGAATGGTAACATATATATATTTGTCATAGCTTATTATGAATTTCTCAAACATTTGCCTGAGTGTTTATGAACATCCGACAAAACAAGATTAACTTCTGGCACATCTTGTCACCCTATCTGCTACAAAGATTTTGCTTTTAGTTTCTTACACCAACAATTTTGCAATTGGGTGGATTTTACTATCGTATCCCTAATACTTTTTTATTTTTTGGTAATGATGAACGGTAACATAATTGTCATCGCTTATTACTAAAAGAAAAAACATTTGTTGATTTCACGGTACTTACTACTTTCTTTCATACAACACTGTTCACGAGATTAATATTTTTTTTAGTCTTTAATTAAAGCTTTTTTTTTAATTTAATCACTAATTTTTTTTTCAATTTTATTATTACACGTGTTGTTTCATATTTTGACCTCAGAATTTGTTTCAGTTATCTTATTATTGTTATAAATTGTCGAAATGTCAAAAAAACATCTTCATATTTCATTGTTGCTAAATGTTGCAAAAACAAATTTGATTCTATTAATTAAAAAATTTTAAAAATACAAGAACCCAAATTGACACTATGGGCAAAACAAATGGTTTTTTAACTATTTAAAAAACTTTTTTTTTCTTTTTTTTTTGCCTTAAGATTTTGTTTTTTTCTTTTTTTTTTGCCTTAAGATTTTGTCAAATATTTTTTTTAGTCTTTTAGTTTGAAAATTATTCTTTTTAGTCTAAAATTTTATTTTATTTGCATATCAATCTCTAAGTTTAAGAGAAAAAAGATGAAATTGTTCAAAACAATGAATGAAAGAGAAAATATTTGGTTAGCTATATTTCATAAACTAAAATGATCGATTTTAATATCAACATGTTTTATTCAACGAGAGGAGTACAATGCTAGTAGTTTTATCCTATAAACATGCATGAAAAATATACATCATGGTCTATTTAGATTTTTTAGATTTGATTGTTTTTATTATTATTATTGAGTGATTTTAAGATGTTTTGGAGTTAATAAGTGGTTTGTAGAGATTTTTATGTTATTTTTTAAGGTGTTATAATGTAAAAATTATTTGAAAATTTGATTTTTTAGGTTCAGAACCTGAGGCCCAGATTTTACTATAAGAGGAGGTGACTAAAAAACATAATAGTAGGTGAAAGGTTGTGTGCCACAACATGCAACTTCTAGCTCATTTAAAAAAAGATAACCAGTTGGCAGATAACATGAACTATATGAAGATGTTTGAGTGATAATTTTTTTTATCACCTAGGTGAATTAGAAAAAATACTTCACTATTAGAGGCATTTTGGTAATTTTAGTCTTGACAGGGGCAGAACGATAATTTTACCCGGACCATGGATATTTCAGTAATTTCTCAAGTCTAAATTTTATTTTTATTTTACTTGTGTTTATAATTAAAATAATTGTGCTATTATGTGTATTCATTTAAAAACCTGTATTTTTTATCGGTCCACCCATGGGTGTATTGTTTTACCAATCCTTTTTTGAAAATCCAAGAGTGGTTTGTTTTGACCATATGATTCAAAAACCTGTATTTCCTGATCATTTCAAAATATTTGATCATGGTAGTTTTAGAGAAACGGTGCGGTTATCGTTTCACATCTGAAAGTAAATGTAAATGGCACCACGTGGTGTTGTTTTGGTTTTTTTTTTTTTTTATAAAAAAAAACAATGGTATTTTTCCTCGCATGTAAAGAAACAAAAATGTATTTAATGACATTTCACTTTCGTGCTTTCAGCCTGACTTTGATCTCCTTGTTCTCCCTGTCACGCAGACATTAATGGCCAAAAGTGATATCATACTCTTCCTCTGAACTTGTACTACATATTTAGCCACAGAAATGCTTCATTGTCCCCATGTGCCGGCAGAAAACAAGTGTCAAGATAGCCAACCCGAGCAAGATTGAGTAAAATGTTCAACAATGGTGGAGGGTCAAGATTGACTCGCGAGGGAATCAACGAACGGATTATTTCCACCTAGCAAGGTTCTAGGACCTTCCCCCATGGCCTTTAAATAGGGGTGTTTGGCCTGTAAAAAGGAGAAGAATTCTAG